>NW_020884900.1:3594686-3908698 GCF_003945725.1 Corapipo altera | reverse complement strand
GCAGGGGAAGGGAAAAAATTCCTCTCTCAAACTTATAACCCATAACAATGGGAAAGGTCAGTCAGTACTTATTAACATTAAAATCTCATTTAGATTTACTAATTTCCTCGACAGTGCTTTGGTTCTCATGGCACACTGAGTTTTATACTCTTTTTCTGTGTTTGGAACCAGGGGTGTTTCAGTGCTCTTTTTGAAAACTAATGACAGCACTCAAAGGATGTGTCATGGTGAATGTAGATCACTGCTGCTACATCTGAACTGCTGTTGAACCTCACAACATACTCCTGATGTTCTTTAAACTCTTACCAAGTCTCTGAAAATGTAGAAGAGCTGTGAAATTGAAAGCTTTTGGTGTGGCTGCCACACAACTTTCTCGGCTTCTTGCCCGTCTTCCAAATGGACAGAGCTCCATCACGAACAAACTTCTGGTACCCAGAAGTTCAGCATTCCTGGTGAGCAACTCGCAAGACAGCCAGCCAAGGCTCAGATGTTGAAAGAAAATCTGGTCTGCGTTGTGCTCTCAGCAGACAGTAGGGGCATAGGCTTTAGAAAGGCATAGTCACAGTATTTCCTGTTTGTGTGGGAGTTTGGTTTTCTGGGTTTTTTCCCCCCTCTGTATTTTTTGCAAAAGCTAGTTACTAGGACAGACAGAATAATAATGACGGGACATATTTGCAAACTCTTCTGAGTTAATCAAGCATACAAGTTAGACTGAGGGCAATACTGGCTCTGTTTCCTATTCATATGTATTCAGGTGATCTGTATAACTTGAAGAACTGTTTGAAGAGTTGTTTTTAATCATAAAATATGGTTCTGTGCTGACCATACTCATTCAGTTTCTGTGAACCTAAAAAAACATACTTTCTATCTGGTAACCAGAAATTTCTAGGTGTATTCCTAACAGATGTAATTACTATTAGGTATCTGTTTGCTGCCGAGCTGACCTTACTTGGCATTACAAATCAATAAATCACAGGCAGACATTTCTGTGTCACCTTTCTCAGGATATGAATTCTCCCACTTATGTGAGCATTTCTATTTTAGAACAGTGTAACCTACATAGGCATGTAAATACTGCAGTCAACACCACAATGCCTCTTCCTGAAGAACACCTCGTACAGTCATTAATATCTGCTGTTTCTGCTTTGTTCACTTGCCTTTTCTGCATGCAGGTAAATGAGTTCAGCTTTCTTTTAGCATATCCCAGGGCTTCCTCTTTGTTTAAGCATATATTCTATTAGAAAAGTAGGATTAAAATCCTCTTTTCCTGAGCATTAAAAGTGATGAAGTTTGCAATGATAAAGTTTGCGATAAGGTTTTGGATTTCTTTCACCTTTCATCCCTGTGTTCTGAAGTGTTCACAGGAAAGCTCTGACTCCCGTGTAGATGAATATCTGATTATTACCTGTAATACCTATGCCTGGAGGGCTTGATTAGCTCTGTCTTGGAGCTGCAGAAGAGTTTTTTTAGATTGCTGAGCCCATGCCATTAAAGGGGCTAAAGCTAAGGGCTTAGGCAGGTGCTGAGACAACACTGCTTCCCAAGGGAAGGCAGTCTCACAGAAATTCCTTTCCAAGGAGATGTCCCACCCCATTCTGTAACAGTTGGTGTCTTCTGAGGGACCAGCCTCTACACATTCACCATTGCATATACACTGCATTGGCAGGGGTTTTGTACCTCTATTGCTGAACAGCAATTGCATATTAATACACACTGAAGTGTTGAGTGAAAAATATTTAAGCTTGTGTCTGATGCCACATATTAATAACAACATATTTGTATAATTAACTGGATGACTTCTTGGAATATAGGACTGTGCCTTTTTTTATTACTTCACCAGAGTGTCGTATGTGATTATTAATGAAAAATTATAAAACTCTTCATTCAGTTTCCAGTAGAGAGTAAACTTCATGTTTTTGCTATTTTCATTTGCCACATGAAAGATAAATAAAAAGATCTAGGATTTAAACTTAAATTAGTCTGTTAGAGGAAAACCCAGTAACATGACTACTTTATCTGATAAGTGTGCTTTCTTGTATTTTTTTAATCCATTTTCGTCTTTTTTTGAAGATACTCCCTCCCTTATGTACAATGTGAATTGCACCCGACTGCTCCTTCTCAGCCTCCACTAATACTGACACTACACAAAATATCAGGAGCAGAATAAAATTCCCTCTTGTCGCTACCCTGGACCATACATTCCCTTTACACTGTTTCTTTCTTCTGTGAGACTATGGGCCCTTTCTTAGATACTGGATGAATCTGCCTGACCTGCTAGTGTATGAAAATCTCTATCTGCACAGCTATAAATGACCATATGTTTGGATTTTATTGTGGACTTCTGAAAGATCTTTTATTTTTTTTTTGTGATGCCAGCAGACAATGTTTATCATCATAACAAGACCCTCCAGACTGTACTTTGTTGCCTCAGAATCACAGTCTTTTTACAGTTGAGGACTCTTATCTATCCACTGGTCTCTTATTCCAGCCCAGATGTGTGATTGTGACCAAACAGCAAGCCTCTCAGTGTCCAAATCCTCCACACCCTGTTATAGTTGTCCTCAAGATTCTTTGGAAGGACCTACAAACTTTGACAATGTACAAAATCAAATTGAAGCTATCGTATCGTTCTCATTATTTGGTGCCCCCAAACAATTCAGGGTATTAATAGAAATGTAGACAGCTCAAATTGTTGAAGGTTTAATCTGGGTGATTTTTTAATTACTTTCCTAGCAAACAAGACTGAAATAAGCCAAGAGTCATTTTTTCCATCTGAGAGAATATGATATTCCCTGCACAGGATGGTTTTGATTTTTGAGCAGTTCTATTCCTAGTTTATATGTCATTCTCCAGAAACAAAGGTTAGGTCAAAATTGACAATTGCTTTAGTTTTAAATTATCATGTTTCTAGCAAGCAGCCAGTCTTGGTCAGCTGACATAATCACCAGTCTGGCCAGAATCTCAAGACTTAAGGATCAGAAGAGTCACTTAAGATTCCTGGTCTAGTGGAAGTGTCCCTGCCCATGGATTGATTCTATTTTTAATTCCTGTGAGGTGAATTCACAGTTTTCAGAAAAATATCTGACCTTAAGTTATATTGATGTGGGACTGAGATGCACCGATATCTGCCATAGAATTACGGTTTTCAAGCACAAGGACAAGATCTGCTTTCAGAATCAATTGATCACTGAGGTCTTTCCTCCATTGGGGTTTCTCTGGAAGGATATATTGGTATCACAAAAAAAATGGAATGCCTTTGTTGCAAATGACACCTGTTTCAGGACTGCTAAAATACAGTTTCCTTCATGCTGACCAAGGGGTTCAGTTTGAAAATCTCAGCTTTTATCAATCCAACTGTGGAAGACTGAATTAACAACAGAGGTCTAACAGAGCTCCTTGGACTGAAAGAACTAAGCCAAATACCAGTTTTATCAATTTGCTTTGGAAATGAAAACACTAATTATTTATGGAGTTGTGCAGTATTTCATGACACGCAATTTCATTTCCGACAGATCACATAATTGTATTACAGTGGATGGGATTTGCAAATGCAGGGTACTGATCCAAGACCCTTCACACTAAAAAGCTTGGATGATTGATAAGGATAAATTTTGATTTTTTTATTTCTTTCTAATCTGTTTTCTTGCAAGTTTTAATGAATTATGAATGTGTTCATGCATGTGCCCAAGTGTAAAAGAGTGCATACTTTCTTCAGTCATTTTTGTGATGGCTTTCATTGAAATGACCTTTGCAATATAGATTCTTGAAGGGAGTAAAGCAGATATGTTTCAGTAGGTATATTGGAACAATGAGACCTTCACAACTTGGGGTGTGTCTCTTTTGTCCATGTAAAAAACTTCAAACAACAAGGAAAAAAAAGAACCTGTACTGAAAGTTATTGTTTTTAATTTGTATACAATTTTTTTTCTGTCTCAGATACTCTGACCTCACTTGCAGGTTCTGCCTTCCTTCTGACATCAGTTTTATTTATTTGAAAATTGATATTGGTTATATGTGAAATTAGTGTGTGAAAACGTTATCTACCAACTAGAATCATAGAATTGTTTGGGTTGGAAAAGACTTCTAAGATCATCAAGTTCAACCATTAACCTGGCACTATCAAAACCACCACTAAACCGTGTCCGTAAGTGCCACATCTACGTATCTTTTAAATATCTCACAACTACTTCCCTGGACAGCCAATTCCAATACTTGATAACCCTTTTGATGAAGAGGTTCTTCCTAATATCCAACCAAACCTTACCCTGGTGCAACTTGAGGCCATTTTCTCTCATCCTGTCACTGGTAGCAGGTTGTTGACCTTTTCCCCTTGGATTTATGGGGGTTTCATTCTACACCCCATCCCTGTTTTCCAGCTTAAAGAGCTGGGTACCTGAACAACTGATCTTAGTATTAAAGACTGAGGCAAAGAATGCATTGAGTATCCTCCTGCATCCAGAATAGGATGAAGATTCTCCTTAGCACTCATTTTGTTGCTAATATATTTATAGAAATATTTTTTTATTGTCTCTTTTAGCAGTGGCTAGACTAAGCTTTAGTTGGACTAGAGACCATCAGTGCTCTGCTGAACCATGTAGAAAACAATTTCCTATAGCTAGATTTTTTTTTACATAAAATTTTAGCTGGTATGATTTTAATGACTCTCTCCTTTTTTCCATTTGTATTAAGTGTGACCTACCTTAACTTTTGCAGCATCTTGTCCCAGGGTAAAACCAAACAAAATAAAAAGAGCAAGAATGTTATCTTTCTAAAGGTCATGTCTCTTATGATTAATGTGTTGTTTTGAACACAAATATCACTTAGCAATTATAATGTGAATGCAACTACCAAATTTTTAAGAGGAAAAGGGCTTTCTTATGTATTTGTTTAGAGTTATGCTACCCAAAGCCATTTGGAGAATGAATGTTTCCCATAGGTATCCACACTTCATTTGCAAATCAGACCAAAAAATTGTAAAGGCCATGAGTTCTTTCATATTTTCACACTGCAACCTGTGATTTCAACCTGACATTTCCCTTCTGCCTTAGATGAGTGGCTTCTGTGCTAGCTTTTATTCTGTTGTTAAATACATGGTTAATAATGTGGAAGGTGAGGGGTGAAGGGGGGAATGCTCATAGAATATGGATGAAGGCAGAAAGAGCTTTGTGTCTTTGAGAATCATAATTACTTTCTTTTTTCTCTTTTTTTTTTTTTCCCACTTGTGCAGAGTGAAAGTGCTGCATGGACTGTCCTGAAATGCCAACTCTCTGTCAATGTCATCCATCAAGGGTCGAACAAGGACTCACTCTGACAGATATCTGTGCCTTAAAGGTAATTACCTTAAACTCAGTAACACTGAATTAAGCACTGGTTATAAAGCAAGACACTTAAGACCAATATGGAATGTAAGGTGTTGCTTTGTGTTTATTTTACAGCTACTTTGTTTACACTGTTACATATAATGATGACATAAATTAATCTTCTTGTTCTCTTTAAATCATGTGAACTGTCTGTACTGATACTAGAGTGAGTGTTAGCTGGCACAACAGCAGACTGCATTGATGTTGATGTTGCTGATAGTAGTAGTCAAAGGAGCACAGGCTTGAAACTCAGGCATCATGGCTCTGTCCCTGTCTCTGAGTGACCTTATGTGAATTCTTTGTTTGCTCTCTACTTCAGAGACCTCTCCCCTTGCTGAAGAAGAGATCCAGTGTACCCCCAGCTGGATAACTGCTACAGAGATCCAACACATCATTTGGAGGCTTGTGGTTTAAAAGCTGGGTTTTCTTAGTCTTTACTAGTTTTACTGACTATCATCAGTTGGTAAGATCAGTATTTTTTTCAGTCATACATTTAAAAAATAGAGTAAGCAGACTGGGGCTGGGAGGATTAATATGTTTCCTTTGATACTAGAATTCTATTATTTAGAGCTGTGCACTGCATTTTTATTCTCAAAGACTGCATATGAAATACTATTTGCTGACTTCTCATCTATGTAATTAAAGCAAGCCCAATTATCAGAAGGGTTCTTCTGAGGCTTAGCTGCTCTGCTACGTATTCACTGTTTTCCATCCATTAAAAATCATCTTCTTTACCTTGTAGAGGAAATTTTTTGAAAAGTTAGAGAAATTATTGTCAACTTAGAGAGAGAAAAATAGGGTGCATTTGATTATTTTTTTTTTCTAATTCCATATTTAACTAAATAGCTATGGATTTTCTAACTTGTTTTATCTGAAAATGCAATCAAACATTTCTGATCTCTAACAGATGTCATGAAACTGTGCTTTTTTTGTCTAGACTGTTTTGAACACATCATGGTAACAGTCTCCTTCCTTAGGACCCTTAGCAAAGGAGCATAAGAGGCTTCCCACATACATCCAACTGCAGATTTAATTTTGAGATTGCTTTCTTAATTTAGGGAGCAATTGCATTTCCCGTTTGTAATCAGCCTCACATATTCTACAGCTCTCTGTGAGCCAGAATGCAGCCCATATTCTTTATGATGCCCTGTATTGCTAAATGCACTGCCTCTGCATAACTTCGATGTCAGAGCTATGGCTCAACTTCTGTTTGCACTTCACTTTCTGAGACACAGATCCTGTAGAAAGTACTGAATTTGTCAGTAAGAATTCTAATACATGCATGCTGCTTTCTCAATCAGGAATGCCCAGGATAAATTTTAAAGCAATCAGGAATACAAGGATGGCTTTAATAGCACCAGGTGTGCTGGTACAGCAAATGGCAGAGAAAGTGTTAACATTCCCCTATGCACTGAGAAGGAAAAGACCTCAGCTGGACCCACTGATTGCTGGGATTGTCAGCCCAGCAACCCTGGTGACTTGGGAAATATTGTCATGCTGTAAAAAGAAACTCTCCAAATAGAAAGGTTTGCTACTATGTAAATGTGAATCTTTGGGTTGACTAGAAGACATGACAAAAAACTTTTCCCTATGCTCTTTCATAGTTTGTTTCAGAGGTACTTGCAGTTGCCTGTAGCCTTTCTGAACTCTGTCTTTTCCACATTGATGGTTTGTTTGTTCGATAAGACTCCTGAAAGTGCCAAAGTAGAAGAAGCTTTCACCTGTGATATAATTCAATTTCGTGTCTTGACTCTTCTTTAGCTTTGCTTTAACTTCTTCAGACTGAAATTCCAGGTAGTGGTAGAGAAGGCAAACTCATACTTTCTGTCTTGTCCTCTTATCCACTTTGTCTGATACTCTACTAGCCTGTGAGGAAAAATTTTCTACAAGGAGGAAAAGGAACAAACTGTTCTGTTCAAATTGTGAGAAAAAACCTAATATGCTTAAAGTGGAACAAAAGGAGATTTAGGAGGAGATCTGTAGAAAGAATGGTCCACGGACATAGTTAATTAAGGACTAGAATAGATTGTATGTAGAGGCTGGGGAAGCTTACTCACTGGAGGCTTTTAGAGTGGTTACAGAACCATCTGTCAGAAATGCTTCAGTTGATTTGGGGTGGGTGGATGCACCAGGTGATCCATTTGAGTCTTTCTTACCCCCTTCTAGGATTTAGAAATAATAAACTAAAGAAAGGGGAAAGAATACCAAGCATCCACAGCAGGGTGACTTTCATACTCCAGTTTGAAACAGACTGGTTCACTTATGCCACTCTAGCTCCCACATCATGGCAGTAACAGGGGGCTCCAAAGGTACTTAGTGTAAGTGTTGTATGTGAGTGTGTTCTGTCAGCCACATGCAGTCCTGTGCTAAAGGTAAAGAAAACTTGTACAGCACTAACCAGGTCTGGACTCCAGGGAATCTGAACCCAAGATATCAAATTATACACAGAAATACTTCCTACATAACACACCTTGAGAAAGTGGTTGGTGCAAGGTATTAAGGAAAGGAGGCCTATGTATGACCAGCCTCTTCATTGCCACAAGGCTGCCTAATCCCAAAGGGCAAGATGGGATTGCTGTGTTTGAGCACCGTGAGAAGGAGTATTTGAAGGGGGTACCAAGTGCTGAAAATACAGCTGTGATCAAAAACTTTTTCACACACTGCACCGCTCTAATCAAGCAGGTCAAGTTTTCTCTGCTACCTTCCCATCTGGCACTTGCAGTGGAGGTATGCTGATTGCTAGATCATTTGCTTTAAAGTAATAAGGGTGGTTTTAGAGTATTTGTTGTAGAGATGTGCATGATTCTGATTTACCATGAAGCATTGTCAGTTTTAAAGGGAATGGAATTACACACACTTGTATTAAGTTGAGGAATGGGATAGGAGTTCTCATCTCAGATGATACGGTTTCTTTTGTGTTATATTTGATGACTTTTGAGTAATAAAATTACCTGATGGGATAGAGGGTTAATCTAGTTGTTCTTCCTGTAAGCAGCAAACTATTTTAAACTGGAAGTAAAGGGGTTAGTTAGTCTGTAATATCTGCATAAGTTGCACAGTGTTAATTTAAAAAGTTAATTTAGTTCATTTCCCTAGGAAATATTCTGCCTCCAGGAATTATCCTTTCTGCAAAAACTGTTCTGACTGTTTTGTATTGTCTATTAAAATGATGCTTTGACTATATTTTCTATGGGAATGCTCAGACTTAGAGCTGCGCCCACCTGCAACGATATAACTAGCAAAGCAAATTGCATTATCCTCTCAGTAAGCATTTTCATTCTTTATTTTTTTAACCTGGGTTCTTGTAAATCAGCTAGAGCAATCAGTTTTAATGACTCATCTAAGAGAAAAACAAACAACAATGGAAAAGCTTTGTTTTTTAAGATTAATCCAGAAAAAAAGAGAAGAGGTACTGCATTTTCCCTTCATCAATCCCCCTCCCCCACACACACACCATACATAACCAATTCTCATTGCTTGCCCTGTGCTGGAGTTTATGAGCTTCCTGAGCATACAAAAGGTAAAGCTGAGTTGTTTTTCAGTGTTTGCTGTAAACAGCAGTCATTCAGGAATCTGCTCAAAGGACTGCACTAACAGTAGGGAACAAGATGGCCATGGTCTAAAACACTCTGATTCTGGTCATTACATATTTAGTGATCCCCAAATAAGTTTCCATCAATAAAGGGTTGATTTTTTTTGCACTGAAAGCCAGTGCATGGTTTCTCAATTTAATTTAAATGAGCCATCCTTTCTGCCAATAACCCCTACAAAACATATTTCTCTAACACGGTTCAGTTTTGAAGGGAGAGAAAAATTGGAAGACCTTAAGGACTGAGCGTAAAACCAAGATGATTAATTGACTTCTTTCTGATTGCCAGGTTTCTGCTCCTTCCAGTTGTGGGGAATTCCCTCAACAGTAGTGTTGAGAGCTCTAAACAGAAATGGCAAAAACAATGAATTCTTTAGATTTGCTAGGATCCTCTCTTTTCTCAGCAGACAGAATGTCTTGATTTGTGAATTTTTAAGATTGTAAGTTACAACCATAGAATCGTAAAAAAGATGAATTTGGAAGGGATCTCTGGAGGTAATCATCCAAATCTTATAGATGTTCTAAAAGTCATAGGTTACAGTCATATAATTCTAAATCTAGTAGTTTATTTAGAAAATCATAGAATATTCTGAGTTGGAAGAAACCCATCAGGATCACCAAGTTCAACTCCTGGCACTGTGCAGGACACCCCAAAATCATACCATGTGCCTGACAGCATTGTCCACATGCTTCTTGAACTCAGACAGGATTGGTGTATTTAGTTGTTAGATGACTGTAAGACAATATTTTGGAGACTTCAGGCCAGGAGCCATGTTTTAAGGGAGAGGAGGGGAAAGTACATTAAAATGACAGCCTAAAAACTGGAAAAAAAGATAAGAAGAAAAGAATGAGAAAGGACGTGATTTAAGGACATTATTCCACCTGAGAAATTATAATGTACAGTGAAAATGGACTTATTATTTCCAACTATACCAGTCGCTCTAGTAATGTAGTACCTCCTCCCATGTTACGACCCTTCTGCCTCAAAGACAGGGTTTTAAACCTTGCACTGTAACAATTATTTTCATGTTTAACAGCCTTATTCAGTAATAGCAGTGTATACTATTATTAACCAGCAGCAGAAACAAGCTTGAAGCCCATTTCCATTCAGACTTTGCTCTCCCTGCTTCCTAAGCCATGTCTCCCACCGTAATACTCCCAACTCTCCATCACTAAGGAGACAGCATTTCTGCAGATGCTTCTAATGTATGCATTTGGCAGATGATAGCTTAGAAATCGAGTCTAATGACCAAAGCATGCCTGCCTGGAATGGTGGTGAACCAAAACAAATTTCAGTGTTATGATCCATGGTCAGACTGGTTAAGGAAAATATTAAATCATTTTTTCTTCCTAAATGGTTGTTTAATGAAGATGTAAAAATGCCAAATCAGATCTCTGTGGCAAATATAAGAAAATTTTGAATATTAATAATTAGCTATTTGATTAAGTTTCCCTCCTGTCATCCATCTCTGCATGAGCCTGCCATTAGCAAGGAGTAAAGAACCAGTCCACAAAAATGGTGGTCTCGTCTGCACCTAATTTCTAGAATGAGTTTTATTGACTTAATCAAAATTGCCACAAAATAATTAAATTATTTAGAAATTTAAAGACTTTCTGAGATTAAAGGAAATGTGGGAAAAGATACGGAAAAATGTATTTATATTGAAGAGTTTCTTCCATATCACGGTGCTCAATATGTATTTTATTTATTTATATGTTATGTTCTTCAAAAAGGAAATGACTGTTAAGGAGAAACAAGAGAATCCTTGGAGAGGAAGGGACGCTCTTCTGCCCTTAGAGCCATTGGAGAGCAGCTTCCAGTGCACAGGGGCAGACAGGCAGGGGAGTCCAGCAGCAGGAGTGTCTGCGACACAGTGGAGACTGCTGAGAAGAAACACGGACAGACAATCTGTCAAAAATGCAAGATCTCTTTTAAAAGCCTTTTGCATATTTCTAGTGGGTTCAGGATGATTTAGTGATGAGACTTTATGACTTTCACTGGGTCTTGCTGTACATCTTCTTAGTACTTTGTCAGTTCTTTCAATAACTCTTTTACTGTCTATAGAACCACAGTCTTTCAGCTAGTAGACTTGGCATCTGCTGTGTGCATAGCAGCAGTTTCTGCTGAAGCAGTGAGTGCAGTTCCAGTGAAATTATGCAAAGTGTGCTGGTTAACTAAGATATTAATTTTCTGTTTTCTCCACTGATTGATAGTTAGTTTTGTCTCTCCTTACATGATGCTTGGAATTATCACCTTTTCTTAATGATATCACCATAATTCAGTGTCACAGTAAGAGAATCAGACCTTTTCTTCTTTAATCTATTTGTTTGGTTTTTTTCCTTACAACTGTCATAATCACATCTGTGATGGAATCGTGGACAAGCTTATTTTCACACCATTTAAGGTAGAACCAGTATGCTATTTTATACTGGGTTAAAAACATGGGTTTCAGATAAACAGTTCCATGAATTGCCCAGCTTTTGATGTGTTTATATACTTAGATGGGCACCTGGGAAGCTGTAATGCTCTGTATATGAGTGTATTAATTTACTGTGCCTCAGAGATGGCCAATACAGCCTCAGAAAGTTCATGTAAAAGAAGCAGTTATCTCAGATGAGCAATAAATTCTAACCTACCTCTATAAGAGCTACTGGCTGTATACCATAATTACAGCAAAGATGAGTAACTGATTGTTAGTCATCTCCAATTTCTATTCTGTTTCATCTTTAGAAGATAGGAACCTGCTCTGTTCAACTGGTTGATTTTAAGAGTGCTTGATCAGCAAAATTGCATAGTAGAAGGCAAGACCAAACTATTGAAGGGATTGAAAAGAAAACTTGATTTTAAGAAATGCTTTTGGGTTTACTGTGCTGGAGCCTATTTGGATTCAATTTACGCTCTGCTTCCTTCATATTTTATGGAGCTTTTACTTTCATGACTACGAACAGCAACTGTCAAAATCCACATCATAGAATTAGGCCTGTGGAGGCACTTTATGAGTCGTTCCCCTGGATAGCTGTAAAAAGAGGAGAGTCTCCACAGTATAACTTGAGATCAACTAGACAACTTCCCATGATTAAAGCTGTCATACCAGTATCCATAAAGGGATCTAGTGTTTCACTCAAAGCTCTGTCTTTCTGAAGTGAAGACTTCCCTCATTAGAATAGAATCATAGAATCGATTGGGTTGGAAAAGACCTCCGAGATCATCGAGTCCAACCCTTGGTCCAAATCCAGTCCATTTACTAGATCATGGCACTCAGTGCCACGTCCAATCTGCGTTTAAAAATCTCCAGGGATGGTGAATCCACCACCTCTCTGGGCAGCCCATTCCAATGCCTGATTACTCTCTCTGTAAAGAATTTTCTCCTGATATCCAACTTAAATTTCCCCTGGCGGAGCTTAAGCCTGTGCCCCCTTGTCCTATTGCTGAGTGCCTGAGAGAAGAGACCAACCCCCACCTGGCTAGAACTTCCCTTCAGGTAGTTATAGAGGGTGATGAGGTCACCTCTGAGCCTCCTCTTCTCAAGGCTAAACAACCCCAGCTCCCTCAGCCTCTCCCCATAGGACTTATGCTCCAGTCCCTTCACCAGCCTCGTTGCTCTTCTCTGGACCCGCTCCAGCACCTCAATATCCTTTCTGAACTGAGGGGCCCAGAACTGAACACAATACTCAAGGTGTGGCCTCACCGACACAGAGTACAGGGGAAGGATCACTTCCCTGCTCCTGCTGGCCACGCTATTTTTGATACAGGACAAGATCCCATTGGCCTTCTTGGCCACCTGGGCACACTGTTGGCTCAAGTTGAGCTTCCTGTCAATTAGTACCCCCAGGTCCCTTTCTGCCTGGCTGCTTTCCAGCCACTCTGTCCCCAGCCTGTAGCGCTGCATGAGGTTGTTGTGACCAAAGTGCAGGACCCGGCACTTGGCTTTATTGAACTTCATCCCATTGGAATCAGCCCATCTCTCAAGTCTATCCAGATCCCTCTGCAGAGCCCTCCTACCTTCCAGCAGGTCGACACTCCCTCCCAATTTGGTGTCATCAGCAAATTTGCTGATGATGGACTCAATCCCCTCATCTAAATCATCAATAAAGATGTTAAACAGGACTGGACCCAACACAGACCCCTGGGGAACACCACTGGTGACTGGCCGCCAGCTGGATGCAGCTCCATTCACCAGCACTCTCTGGGCCCGACCCTCCAGCCAGCTCCTAATCCAGGAGAGGATGCACTTGTCCAAGCCATGGGCTGCCAGCTTTTCCAGGAGTATATTATGGGAGACAGTGTCAAAGGCCTTGCTGAAGTCTAGATAGACCACATCCACAACCTTCCCCTCATCCACCAGGTGGGTCACCTGATCATAAAAAGAGATCAGGTTGGTCAGACAGGACCTACCCCTCCTAAACCCATGCTGGCTGGGTCTAATCCCTTGTCCATCCTGAAGGTGCTGTGTGATTGCACTCAGGATGACCTGCTCCATTGGATCAATTGTTCTATTGGATGTCCCCTGTTTAAATGGCCTCAGGATAAAAGATGCTGTCAGATGGCACTATGAACTTTTATTCTACTTGTAAAGACATGAAAAAGTTTCCAGCTCTAGCCTATTCAAGTTATAATGTCTTTTTATAAGCAAAATACTTATAATGAGAACATGCTTGGTCTTTTGCACATTATGTGATTTCACTGGATTTCTTACATGGCATATAAAATATATAATGTAACAAAATATGAGATGTAGCAGAATATAAGAATGTTTTCATGTAAACACCAAGAGTGGCAAGTAGAATTGATTATTCAGTGTAGTGTGTCTTGTTTGAACTGGATGTTGCTCTTGAACATTTAATTGGACTGATAGTTCAGACTTCGTTGTTTTACAAATGCACGGCTTCAAACTAACAGGTAAGCACTCCCAGAGTGTCCTCAGTGGTGTGAATACACCCAGGAACTTGCTTACTGTCTCTACTCTCTCATGTGGTAGCTACTACTTAAAATTTGAAGGGTTGATTCTTGTGAGAACTGTCTGACGTAGCCCTCAGTAGGACTAGCAGAGACAAGAACACTGCTCAGCACGAGTTTGAAGTAGATTATGGCAGATATTGGCATTCTGTCTAAAAACATGTTTGAAATGAAACATTTTAACCACAGTAGACTGAAATCTGTCATTGTTACCTGAGCATGTGTAATAGTCTCTAGCCAGCCTTTAGAGCAAAATAGTTTAGTAGCAGAAGGCTTGGTTCCCTGAAAGCCAGGGTTTTTTACTGTAAAAGACTGGGAAATCCAAGCAGTGGTGGAAAATACAGTCCAGCCTCTCTTGGACTGCTAACTAGCAGTTTACACTTAAGTAACAGTTCTTGAATGGGAAACTATTTACAGCTCTCAGTTGTCTTCTTTTTTCACTCAATCTATCTTGAATTAGCTCTTCAGCAGTCCTGGTTCTTAAATAGGGGTGTGTTGTACTCACAAGTGGCATGACCATCAAATGTGGCCTTGAACACTCCCAGGTATAGGGCAACCACAACTTCTCTGGGCAGCCTGTTCCAGTGCCTCACGACCCTCAAAGTGAAGAATTTCTTGCTATTACCTAATTTAAACCTGCCCTCTTTCAGTTTGAAGCCATTCCCCCCTGTTTTCATTTAAAGAAAAAAGGAAAATGTCCATTAGTTAGGTAAGGTCTAGAACATTTTCTTGTCGTCATGATTGTTACATGAAGACTGCTGTCTTTTATGGCTGTTAGAAAGTTATTTTTCTTACTTACTGGAAAGTGTTAAGGAAAGATAAACTGCAGAACTGCTTCCACCCAGCAGCACAATGATGTTCCATGTAGCTGTAGGCATAACCTGTCTTTGAGTGAATTGAAAGGGAAAACAGAAAACTGTAGAAGAGGCAGGAAAGAGGAGTCTGTTGGGTTGTATTGGGGACTGGGTGTATATATTCCTATGAACAAAGAGTGTAACAAGAACTCATTGCAGTCTGATGATTTTAACAATCATCCACTCTTCCTCCTGAGGTATTTCCATTCTAGTGTGGCTCTGCTATCCTAAAGCAAAGTGCATCTAAATCTGGGGTATGTTTTAATTTTCCAAGATTATCCTCCTCTAGCTTTCCCCCCCCTCATTTAGAATTCAGTACAGCTGTGACTTAACAACTGGGCAGCAGCACATTCCTGTCCTGTGCAATCACCCCTGTGTCTGCCCAGCCCTTTTGATGCTATCAAGAAATCCTTTCAAGAGTTCAACCCTGTCCTTGTGTGAGTGACCCTATTCCAAACTAGGACCTAATCTGCTGCTCTCACTGCCCTCTGGTATCTATTCCACTTCAGTAAAAGACCAGATTCATTCACCCCAGCTTGGGTCTCTGGTGTCACATTTCTTGGTCTCAGAGAATTTGAGCATTCACTTCCAGCTCAGAAAAGAATAGTGAGGAGAAGGGAACACTTGCTGTGGGATCCTGGATCTGGTCCTGCTGGTCTTCCACACGTCATGGGCAGCAGGGTGCCAGCCAGGGCCCTGCTATGTCCAGAGATTTGTGTCACTTCTTCTAGATCTATCCATCAGACATCTCTCACGCTCCTATACTTCCTATTTCTTTTCTGTGAGAAAAAAAGGAAATGCAGAAGCAAAAAGGAGGTCACAAATCAGAGATGCAACTAAATGAAGATGTGATTGAAGTAGAGCAGGGAAAAAAGAAGTGCTTAATGTTTCATTCATGCTAGGAAAGGTATGGATCAGTCGTTGTGTTATCCAAACTAATTTGTCTTCCTTTAAAATACAGCCTTTTTATAGAGATAAGCTTGCTTAATCAGAATGTTCTTTGATGAAAATATATCTGGCTAAAGTGCTAGTTCAGTGAGCATTTTCTTAACGGTGCCATTGTTCGAAAAAATCTGTTTTGGTCTGTATTACAGAAAAGGTGGAGTGCCCTGTGGAGCTTTTCTGTATTAGTATGCTAGGCAGTTGCTTATTTCTCCATTCACTAATCCCTCAGCAGAACCCATAGATTTACCAAGACAAATAGAAATATTCACAATACTGTAAATAAGCTTTTGGTTGTGAATAGGATTTGTTTGCTAGCTGTTGATCACTCTCTTTCTTTACTGTTCTTTCCGCTATTGTTTTCAAAATCAGTGTCATGAAAAGTTGGAAAAGTAAGTATTTTGAACGGATTCTTCACAATATGACACCACTTAAAAGCTAGATGTTGTCACAGGCAGTTACTTAATCAAAGCTTAATCAACAAACTGGAAGAATCAAAATTAGTTGATGATCAAAACAAAATATAAATGTATTCTCTAATTGAGTAGAGTGTCTTGGGAGGTTCTGTAAATTAAAAGATTTTGCCCAGCTGGAATAAAAATCAACCTTTCTTCCCATTTTCCAGCCAGAAATAATGTTTAATAGCAGTTCAACAATCTCTGCTCCTGAGGAAAAGTAAGAAAAAGATGAATGAAATAAAAATGGCTTATTGAAAATACCTGAAAATATAAAGAGTGCTACTTTGTATGTGTCAATTTAATCAGGACTGGGGTGGAGGCAGGACAATGGGAAAAGTTTTGCAATGAAACATTTTTTGCCATGCATTTTCTTGCTTCTCACAGAAAAAACTGTTAACGCTTTATATATATATATTTTTTTTTGAGGAGAAACAGTAGTGGGAGGTGGGGGGAACAGCTCTCCATGTCAAGAAGTGCTCTCCTTCAACCTACATGTAGCTTTCATTATGTCCCATGGGAAGGAGTTGTCACAGTAGATCACTTCATCCCATGAGAAAGGATGGCCCTGTGCTTTGCAAGCATGTGATGCAAGAAGGGAGCCTGGCCATCCTGGTGGGTAGCATGTCTCTGGCACGTGTGCAGGGTCTCAGGTGCAACTTTTCCAAACCAAAATGTTTTGGGCCAAAACCATATTTCCGATTTCAAACTAAAATTTTTCATATCTCTAAGTTTGTCCAGAAAAAGCAGCTTTTTAATAGGCTAGTTTTAGGCCTATGAAGGCTACAAACGAAAAGTGTAAAGCAGATATGAAGCAGATCTGAGTATCAGACTGGTGATGCAGAGGGAATGTAACATATTGGATCAACAGACCAACAAGTCTAAAATCTTTTTGTGTTTCTGTTCCAGTTATGTTCATCTGTTTGTCAGTTCATATGGGAGGAGAAGTGTTGACATCTAAAATCTGCACTGAGTGAACTGGCAATGACCTTAATATAAGTTAAACAATACTTTAATTAATTTTAAACTATTTCAAGCAACTTGTATTTCCCAGTTACTGCTGCCACCATAGGAATCATGAGAAATCCTCCAGAACACTGATGCCTCAAAATCATCTCTTCTCAGGGAATTGAAAGGCCATTTCTAAATTATGAGGTTAAAATGATGCTGGCTGGTGCCATTCACAAAGACCTGCATGTATCTGCATTGAAGTGCAGTGCAGATCTAACCATCTGACTTTGTAGTCAGATAAAAATCACAGGGAAAGGGCTCATAGAATGCATTATCTTTAGTCATTAGAGAATTAAAGAAAAATATTTTCCCTGGGAAGAGTAATTGTAGGCATATTTATAAATAACTTATTTGCATACTTAGTGAGGTGGAGGGTATTGTTGGAGACCTTCTCCCTTTCAATTACATTTGACATACAATAATTATATTTCTTTTAAGAACAGATCCAGTAAAATGAAATGAATATGAAAAAACTGTCAAGCATGCAATTGTAATGGTATAGTGTGAAAAGCTGGGAAGTGAAAAAGATGGCATGTTGAGAGAGACATCTAATTTCTGAGTCCTGAAGTTTAATTTTGGCTGCACATGGCATTCTTAACAATAATAGAGGAAAGGGAGGGAGGAAAATATACCAAATAGAATTTTTCAAACAAAAGTTCTTACACGTCAGAAATGAGAAGCAAAGACTTGGAGCACACATCCAGGGAAACCAGCTTTTCTTCCCTAGAGGTAGGGCAGCTTCTCACTCAAGGTCTTAGACTAATTCTCTGCTTTCCGTATCTCCATAGTGTATGATGAGAGATACACCTGCAATTCAGAAGCCCAGTAAAAGGAGGCCACAAATTTTCAGAACTGTGTAATTTTTTCAAGGTGCAGGCAAGTGAATGAAGTACAGCATCAGCTGCTGGGTGTACTGCAGAACATGTCACATTGCAAAGTAAATCAGCTAGCCTGCTACTTAAAAAAAATTGCCAGGACCATTGTTAGATAGAAAAATAAAAAGCAGGATAAATTGTTTGCAAAACTATGACAGGGAAAAAAAAATAAGAATGATCTATGAAATGAGGAAAAAAAGTCTACTGATTTTACACCAGAATACCCAGCAACTTTGGAATACTATTATTCTTGTCAGTTCAGTTGCCTCCAATTAAGTGTGCACCATATGTGATATTATACAGATCCTCAAAAATTCACTAGACATAATTACTTTTTGGGAGAAAGACATAGTGTTAAGTATATTTTAGATTTTTCTCCTTTCTCTTTGCATCCCACCCTCTTTGCTCCAAATGTTTTTCTTTTTAAATGCCTAAATCTGGATTTCCTGGCAACATGGATGTTTCATAAATTAACTGCCTCTGCCTAGCAACTGTAGAAACATTTCAGGGACAGTTAATGATTTACAACAACTCAAAACATAATGCAGAGAAAACCTTACATGCCAGAGTGGCTCTTACACTGTCCTTGAGAGAATTCATTTGCAGAGAAAGAGGTGCCACTGAGGATCTTAGAATTTCTAAAACTCAGATCACCCTTTCTGTTGACAACTCAATGTTCTAGCATGGAAAAAGTACAACACTTGACACCCCATTGGCCCTTTATTGGAGTTTCAGCTTTAAGGTCTACTGCTACAATATTTGCAGATCAGTCACACAAAGAAAGCCTTTTTTTAAAAAAAGTAAGTTTGTATACAAAGTTGCATAGTCTCCTTGACTCAGGCAAGTATATTTAATTGTATTAATTTTGAAATGCCATAGCAACCATCATGGGCTTATGGTTTTTCAAGTACGTGGTAGTGAATCAGGTCTATTCTTCTAAAGTTTGTCTTTCTCAACTGCAGAAGAGCAATGCATGAGGAGGTACAAATATATAAGCAAATGAGGTAAGGCAAGGCAATGACAGAAACATAGGCTCTATTGCATTTTGAGGTTGCATGTTTGGTATTTCTTTCCCCTTTTTATTCTACCACTGCTAGTGGTATGCTTTCTGTCACTTATTTTCTTCTAGGCCTGTCTCTGAGTCCCAGCCCTCAGAGTGCCATGTAAAGAAAGAGTTTGCTGGGAGGGAATCTAAATGAAACAGATAAGAAGAGTGAGAGTGTAGCTGAATTAAGATCATTTGAATTAAGAAGCTCTTATACAAATAGATCTAATCAACATGTCTCTCTTGAACTATAGGTGTCAGAAACATTTACATTTTAATGACATTAGTTAAGACATGGGGCAAGACCCTTGAATTTCCCTGCTACAGTCCTTGTCTTCAGAATGGGAGTGGCTGAAGGACATGAGAGGTTTTTCATATCTACTGATTACAGTGACTGTACCATAGAGCATCCATCAGGGACTAGAACACACCTGGAACAGAAGCTGAGCAAATGCAGAAAGCAAGAACAAGAAACCCAAAGCCCAAAATAAATACCCTTGAGGTAAATTCAAACAGCAAATCCTCAAAGTTAACACAGAGCAGTTGTATACCAGCAGCTAGAGGATAATCAACAGGAAGACAATACCCTTTAGTATGATTATATCCAGAGCTTTGGCAAGGTAAGCCATTGAATTCTGACTGGGCAGCAGAAATCAAAAATTGTAATGAGTAAATCAGACACACACACACTTTGGCTATGGCTCTTTTCATTACCATTGCCTTTTTAGTAACACTAAATTCAGCTACAGATGTTTAAAAACTGTGATTAGAGATTCTGTGCTAGGCAGAGAAAAAGGAAAAAAGGAGCTGTGTCAGCCCTCTCTTTCCCTTTTAGGTTTCATGCAGCATTCATAGAGGAGCCTCTTGAAAAGGAATCAGAGTTCAGTGAAAACGCATTCTAAAAAGGCCTTTGATGAATCCTGAAGCTACCCTGTTGCTTTACACTAGCTAAAAATACATGCTACTGAAAGGAAAGTAATCCTGATTGTAGCATCTTCTGGTAGCATCTTCTTTCAAAAAGGTGTCATATGTCTATGTCCTATCTAAGGAAATAGGTGCCCTCCCAAGCCTGCCAATAGCTAAATAATTTGGGCTGAGTAAGTCTCTGAGATGATGGAATTTTCTTGTAGCACTGTGCTTCAGAAACACTTTGAGAATGAAGGGTAATGGTTTCATGAGATTCCATTTGGTGGTGCTTGAAAAATAGTCACAGTGCTTGTGTGTTTAGGAGTCATTAAGTGAAGCCAGTTGCAGACTTACTGAGATTGCAGGCTGGTATTTCTGCCACAGTATATCTCATGGTATGAGTTAAAGTAAATCCAGTGATATTACTAGAGATGGAACTGCCAAACTGCAAGCCTACACACAAAGTTGCAAAATGGTTTAGAAAATAAACTATCCAGCTGTTTAAACTTGCAAACAATGTGTGGTTTTAAGTTCTATGCCTATGACTGAATTTGGTCCAAGCACAACATCTATTGCTGTAGAGATTTTCAGTAGTAATTTCTGGGGTCAAAGAGCTGGTGCCCTAGCAGATCCCCTGTCTTCGAACACTTCAAGTGAGAAGGAATGAGTTAAAATGGAGCAGAGTGCAGGACAGGTCTTCCTGTCTGTGAGCAGTAATCTCTTAATGCTCTGAAATTCTTGTCTCAAATCCTCTAACCTACAAAATGAGGTTGCTGCTGCTATATTTCTTAGCTCGTCATCCTGAATGTCACTACCAGCTACATTGTTAAGTCTTTCAAGGGAAAAAAACACACCACCCTCAGATTTTGAAACAGTTCCATCTGTATTTGGCAGTAGCCAAATTTACTTCTTTACAGCTACCTTGGAGCTAGACAATATGTTCAAATAAATAAATAAATAGAGTCCATGTTTCCAAGAGGCTTTAGAGGATGAACAGAGGCAAATATTAAAGGACAATAATAAAGGAGTAAGAGTAGACAAATTCGGGGAGTGTAAGAGGTTAATAAAGGTAGAGACTTTTTTGTATCTGGAATTTTCTTTAGCATTGTGAATTTTGTTGTATCACCATGGCATGCTGCAGATCCCAGAGAAATTACAAACCTCAAGGCTTCTGGCTTACATTACCTCTTCTGATATCTCAAAACTTCTGAAAATCAAGTAGTTACTGCATAACAATTTTTCCTTATCTCGGGAAAAATTCATTCCTGTGCAAAAAGGCACTTGCATCCCTTGTAGATGCCAGATTTTCATTTCTGTGGAGCACAATGGCACTGAAGAACAGACTAGAAAGAGGTGGCAGAGTACTCTGCATGAGACGTGATGGGTTTTGTGTAGTGGCACATTCCTGTTCTGTCAAGGGGTGGATTTTGTGGAAAGGAACAGCTCTTGCAAATTAGCAAGATGGGCATATCAAAGGAGGGGACGCTGATCAGTAGGAGAGAGAGCACTACTGATGTCAACTGTCTCTGGTTCCCTTCTGAGCATTTAAGACAGCCCGTAGTGCTCAGACTTCCCAATTCAGGGAGTCCTTTGTCAGTCTAATGTCCCTATTGATGAGCCAGGGCCAGATACAGCTCCTTTCCCTCTTACCTGATAGGAAAAACAGGGCTGAGAGAAGAACAGTGTAGAGAATGACTCTGCTCTCATACTTACCCTGTGATATCTGAAAGGGAAAGGGCAGTTAGGGACCGACTGAATGAAGCTGGTGAATGGCTGCCATCCTTAGGACAATTTCAGTCTCTCATAGGAATTCCCCGCAGTGTGTAACCATAAAACCTTGAGCAACTATACTGTTTAACATGGTGTTAACATTCACATTCTTCATAATGTGACATTCACATTCTCCATAATTCTTCTTTGTTGCAAATTGCAAAATAATTAATGTTCACCTAAAGACCTATCTCCTGCAGTCCAGTTACCAGTTTGGAATTTCAGCTTGACTTTTTTTCTTTCTGGTGTTTTTGCAAGCTTCGAATGATAGGATGGCAATGAAAGTGTTAAAAAAATATTTACAAGGGCTCCAACTAGAACAAAATAGAACAAAAAGAGTCAAATATCCAGATCATTAGCTTTTCTGAAGATGAGAAAACTCATTACATTTTTTTTCTTTTGCTGTGGACTTTTAATAATTTATTTCAATAGATGTTTGAGAACTATAGATGAATGCTACTATATTTCTCCTTTCCTACATCATATCTTTAAGACTAGGTGGGTCTGAAGAGCAGTGAAACCTTTCACTTTTGTAAGAATTGCACTGTGTGTCATGATGTGAAGATGCACTAAAGACTGGTGCATTTGACCACTATCCTTTAAGAATTTGAAGCCTCAGTTCCAATCTTGGCTTGAATTTCAACTGAAATAAGTAAATACTTCATCTTTAACTCTTAAATTTTCACTGATGCCCTTGAGGAAACTATCCATTTAAATAGTTGATGTAATTGTATAGCTCTTCCTCTGTTGAGGACCAGAGAACCCATAGCAGGGTTATTGATTTTTAAGAGAGGAATGTATGTCTCATACTCAGTGCATAAAAACTTCCACAACAGCAGATTTTTTTCAGATTGGGAACAGGGAGCATTTTCAGACCAGTGAGAAAAAAATGAGACCATTGAGTCCCTGAAATGAGCTGCTGGAATCATTGTCACAGTTTCAGGTTCAGTTTGGCACTCACCATGGCTGCACCTGCTGATGGCATTATGTTGACAGGTACAAATCACCAGTCATGAAGGAGAAAACCATGAAACAGGCAACAACTGGCTCTGACTGCATAAAGTAATTACCAATCGCAGAGCCCTTGGCAACAGTACCTAAAAGGAAGCAGGTGGACCACCAGGGACTCTGTGTTTTCTCTCCACTCCCCAAGTATAATAACCACCAAACATGCAGAGACATTTTGCAAAGTGCTGGCTAAAGAGAGTCTCCCAAGGATGTGACAAACCCTTACTCTCTCTTCTTTTACATGCATCTTTCAAATATTTGCTCTCCTTCACAGAGACTTTCCCCTTGTATTTTGAAATTGAGTGCATTTTGCAACTTAAATGAATGTGCTGACTGTAAGCAGAGAAAGATGAAGTTTTTATGTGGTGTTGAGTGGTGTGAGCTTTAGTTTGGCCATGTGTCTAATTAGGTGGCTTTTTTAGTGTGTCCTCTGTATAGGCTAATTAGAGGAGTCTGGCCTACATCCAGGTTATTTCTTCCTTAAAGATTTGGTTGCTCTACAGCATTGTTGGAACAGATTTGTCTTTCTGGTTCAGACTGTGAATGAAAAAATACCACAGGTGGCAGAATATGAGCACAGAGTGTTACCGGCCTTGTTGATAAAGACAGACTGTAAGTCCTAAATGGATGATATTGGCACTTGTGAAAAGTCATTTCTGTTCCTCACTGATTATCAGAGACATTTCAGCAAAATGCCTAGCAAAGCTGCAATCACAGTAATTGCATAACAATTGCAATCACAGGCTTGTTTGGCCTTTCTGGAAGCAGAACATCTATTTGTTATACAGCTGTGGATAGGTTTGCAAATGACCTGGTAGTATTGGGTTCGTTACTGAACTGTGTATGTTGCTGAAAAACAGTCTGGGGATCCGGAGTAATGTATGGACAGAAATTTATGGAATCTATTTTAGCTGAGCTTGGCACAACGCAGAGGGGTATCCAAACAAATCCCAGCATCTCAGAGGCAGCAAGGGAGCAAGGAAGCTTTCAAAACTGAAGTCTTTGGAGCTGTTTCCCCCCCCATTGCTTTTCCTGGTTTCTGCTTTTACTTCCCATATGTGTATCATATTTATTACTTCTTTTCTACTCACTTCACTGTAATACTTAATAAGAAATTCTATGTGTAACTCTATTAGCAGGCATATTCTGCCCTTCTTTCATACCCTTGATCATAGTTTAGCACTCTTTCTCACTATTTCTTGCAACTGGTGGTGGATTTATTTCTGCTTCACGTAGCCCCAGATGCTGACCATATGAACTCTAATCCTTACACTAGAGCAGGGAATTGGTTTGCTGGAATATGTGCAAATATAAAGGCCAAATCCTGAGCTCAATTTGTGCAGCAGAATGGAGCTCATCAATTGCAGAGAGCTGTAAGACTTGACCCTGCATCAAATGAACTAGATTGTGGCATAGAGGTGGTGAGGCTACACAGACATTGGGCAAGGAAGGATATGTGTGATATTACCAGTGTACAGGCAAAAAAGAGCTCTGCACACACTTGAAAATTGGAAGAGAACTGTGGAGGAAGAAAGTTGTGCAGGTGGGTTCCTCAGGCAGCCCCTTGGGCAGTATTTCAGCTACCCTCTTCCACTTATGGGAACAGGAAGTGCTGCTGTTACCACTTAGCAGATGCCATCCCTCCCTTGCCTGTTAGCACTGTTCAGGTGGCTATTATGTCCTTCCTACCTACTTCTATCTGTCCTGTTTCAACTCTACTTCTCATGTTTTGTGCTTGTTCTCATTTGTACTCTCAGCTGTTTTTTGGCCCTCTTTCTTTTTTCCCCATTAACCATGTTCCTCTTTGGAGATGCTCAATGTAAATTGACAGAGTCAGATTTGGGTTTGGCACAAAGCAGCCATCTGAGCTGCAAGCCCTGCTCTGAGGCTGCAGGGCTGCATGTGTTTTTGGTGAGGGATACTGTTAGAAGATGAGTGGGCAGAAGGCATCAGCTGCTGCTTTTAATTACACTCATGGGTGCACAACAAGGAATTCCAGAGTGAAGCTGATTTCTTTGCTATTTTTTCTCTGCATTTTTACCCTACTGAGTGGTACTAGAGTAATTTCTCACAAACCTATCAGTTGCCTTGAGAAAACCTGTCCCAAAGCTTGAAGGTCCTTCTCAATCTCAAACAAATCATGTATTGCAGTCAGAAAGCCTAAGAAAGAGTTGGGGTCATTTTCCTCTTTTCCTTCATCTGTGACTCGAGAAGGAACACGTGTGGTTGTGCAGCAGGGAGTGGCTGTTTGACTCAGTGGGTTTCACTTAGCTCATGACTTTTCATGGACTTGTGGTGTCCTCAGTCTTACCCAGAAAGTTACATGTTTCTCCACAGGTGAAAGTAAGTAAGTCTTCCAGGTTTACCACACAGCACACTGAGGGGACAGGAAAGATGTAGAAGATAACAAGTGAAAGTTCATGTGGGAGTCAGAATACTAGTCCCAAACAAAGTCAAAGAGTCATTGTAAGCCACTAAATGGGGTTATTCTTGCTTAAGAGCCAAAGGGCAGCATGGTTCAACATCATCTTCCTAATTTCCAGAAAAGGGAATATGAAAATACAGTGGAGGGTAAGAAAACTGAATCTATGGTGTCAAAGTGCAAGAGGCTTCAATTAGAGCAAGAGAGGAGGTGGAAACCGAGCAGAGACAGGAACAGATTGTGCCAGCAGTAGGAGCTGAAATGGAATATTGAGTGAGTCTGCAGCATGTAGGAACATCAGCGACTTCAGCAGGAGCTGGTGCCCTCCTCCTCAAGGGGAAGATAAGTAAAATACATGCAGACTGTCCTTGTCTTATCATGGGGGAATCTTGACACAGAGGTGTCTTCTTTATGTTATTTGTTACTCCAGGTCAAGGGTCTGACACTCTCTGATATAACTGTTAACTGACAGTGGTTTCTCAAGTCACTGTCTGATTCCACAAGGACTGAGTGGGTGATCTGTTGTATGTAGGGAAAAATACATGGTTCCTCAACCTGCTTTGGGTAGACATCACTGTTCAGCATTTTGAGAGGGAAAAATGCCTTATGTTCCTATTCCCAGGGAACTTCCAGACACAGATTCTACAACTCATTATATTTTTACATTATCACAAAATAGGCTGTTTTTCAATGACTGTTGCTTGGCCCTTTGATCAGCTAACCTTATGAAGGAAGCAGAATGAACTTAAATCTCTGAATAGGTAAAACAAGCTATATTTCATTTCTTGCTGTTGAAGTAGTCACGTCTGCAGAGAGTCTGGGAGATCAAACCTTCATTTTTGACCCTAAGGAATGAAAAGCCCTTAAACCTCTAGAAGAGGGTAAAAACAAGAATATGTGGAATTAAAAAAAAAACAAGCCTCAGAGGATAAAACTGCGCAGTGAATTATGATTCACGCTGCAACACAGATTGGAGCTTGTCTCGCACAAGGAATCATCAGGAAGCAACAAGCAGTTAAGGATGAACCCAGAGCATGCCTGCAATTTTAATGGCAGGAGCCAATCCTTGCTAGGCATGTTTGTTGTTACGGTGAGCCTGACGAGTTCATTTTGGATGCTGCCACCTGAAGAGCATCGTTCTCTTCCTCTCTGACTCAAGCATAAGCACGTAAGACAGTGATCTTGAACAAGGCTTGATGTTTCAGGCAGTGTGGATCCTACTTGCAGTAACATTAGCAGAGCATTTTGGCATGTGCAGGCGCACTAACAGATTGCAAAACTACACTGAAATCCAAGGAAAAGAAGCTGTTCCCTCAGATGGCTCTCCATCCGTTGATGCAAGCCAGCCAGCTTTTCCCCCTTGCATTTCATCCCAAGACTAGTCTGGGTTTTTTTTGTCTACCTCCTACTTACAGGCAAGGTGATAGGGTGCTGCTGAGTGTGGGGATCATTCCAGCTGCTCTTTAATTTTAAAGACTTCATTATCAATTCACAGCTGTACAGCTTAACTGGAGAAAGAGAAGGCAAGCATAGCTTCTTTTCTCCCACTATTTTTATCTAGTTTCCTTGTTCACATTACTCCTGTACTCCTGTTTTCTGAAATTAAGACCAAAACATATGACAACTTTATAGTGTCTCTGTTTCTGTGATCAGTCTTGCAAAGCCCTGTCACCCTTGCTGTGACCATGCTGGTTACAGGTTCCAATAACCTGATTTGCTGGAGGAGGTGTGAGTGCCCTAGAACTGTGTTCTTGTACTGATCAGATTTTCCTGAGAAAGGATCATGTCTTTCCTCACTGTCTCTGATGTAAATTCTTAGCATATTGACTGGCATTAATGATCTAGGAGAAAAGGTTCTCCATGTCCCTTTTCATTAATGGAGAAGTTCCTGCACTTTGTAAAAAAATAATGTATTTCATTGGTTTTGGAAGTTCTGCAGTTTAATGAGGTGAATGTTCCTCTTGAGAACGACAGTTTTGCTACTTGTGCTGTTTATTTTTTTGATGCTTTATGTCCTTGAGGTTTCACGGGTTGGAATATACTAGGAAAAGCAGAAAGCCAAAAAACGAATAATGTTTAATATCTGTTAGGCATTCGGCTGACACAGTGAAAAGGGAATATGGAGTTACTGGTACTTTTTTTAAAAACTGGAGGTTTACAAATAGAAATAGCCCAAGTGAAAATCTCAAAATTACATAAGAATTGGCTTCAGTGGTTCAGATTATTACGTTTCGTGGGGGATTTTTGTGATTCCTTCCTTCCTGCTGCAAACACTCCAAGGACACTTAAACCACCTAGTAATGATAGGCAGCTAAAACTTTCTGTGCCTTTAGGATTACTGCAAAACACAGAGCCCAAATCTACCATCCTGTGGTGATCTAAGGCCAGGGAAGCCCCCATGCCATGGTGGGAGAGGGACAGAGTGAGGTGTGTGTCTAGGGCACTGCCCCTGCCATGGCATATGGGCGAGATGCCCCCCTTGGGACAGGAGAAAACCCAGTGCCCAGTGATTTATGTATTTTTTCCTTTGGTCCCTCTCACTAAAAGCACTGAGTTGTACCAGGACAGTGTGTACCACAGTAGAGCGAGCATCCTTTCTGAAAGGGTCTGAGTGTGGGGTGACAGGCAAAACTTCCATAATTTTTCATGAAGACATTAGCATTAAGGATGGCCTGACTTAGTAATCTTTACCTTTCTCTTACAAGAAACTTTTTGTCATATTGTCCAGAATAACAAAATAGCAAAGGCCAGGAGCTGTGCTAGCGAACGGTGACAGAGACTGCAGCCCAAGTGATTGCCTGGCAGACAGCCACCCGTGTAGCCTGTGTAAAGCATAGAAAGGGTTAAACAGCTGCTAGTGGCATAAAATAAAAAAATCAGCTACCTGAGCTAGCCTGAGAGAGGAATATCCTCAGTAACACTTCCATTGGGACTCATGAGATCTCAGGCAGCTTCCGCCTCTGAGCTCCTTCCTGGAGGTGTCCATCTTCCTTCTACCCTTGTTGTCCCTTCAAAATGTGTGGGTTGGGGAGCAGTCAGAGCAGGTTGAGGTGAGTACCTCTGTTCAACTAGCTGGGTAGCACCACCTGTTTCACACTGGGGACATGTCTGTGTCTCCCATTGTACATGTGGCCAAGGCCTCCAAGACCCTCAGCACCTTCTTTACTACATGGTTTTCACCAAGGAACTGTAATACCAAACGAGGACTTCAACAACGAGTAGAAAACCATTTCCTGCCTCATTTTTAACTGCCTGCGAGTGGGGTCAGTGCTCATTGTGTGTATTCTCAGTAGTGAACAGCAGTCACGCAGCTCCTGCAGAGAACCAGATCAATCCTGCCAGGATGCTCAGTACCATGAGAGATTGTTCTGTGGTTCATGGGCTTATACCTGTTTGTTGGCCATGAGGAGCCCCCATGCATGTATAAATAGGCTTTGGGACCAGCTCTGCATGCCTTGTTGACCCAGGTTGTTAGCTATTATTGTGACAGACATGATAGCCAAAAAAAATATGAATGAACAGCAGTGGAGAAGTAGCATTATTTCGGAAAAAGATTCATATTGAGCAATTTGACAGTGGGGAGTGCTTTCTCCAGGCAGAAGTTTCCAGTAACGGGGAGAACTTGGTTTTACTCAGTGATTTTTTTTTTTTTCTCTGTCTTTGTATCAGAGCTCATTTGTTTCATACTGATTAAAAGAAAAAGCTTTGGAACCAGCAGAAATGATTTACAGTTTAGTTCTTTAGAATAGGAAAATCAATCAAAATATTTTAAAAATAGAAGATAATAACTAGAGCTGCTCATCAAGATTTAGGACTAACTGCAGGCTTGATTAAGGACTCTAAAATTAACTTTTATTTTGTTTTTCGTGTAAATGTGTGTGAAGCACAACACAATAATTAACAAAATGAATTGTCCCTGAAAAATGGCTTAACTGGATCTTTGTAGTAGATTAAAACAGAATATCTTTTCCTGCTGTAAATCTCTTCAGCAAATGTTCTCTGTAGGCAGTATGGTTTGCACCCTGTTCCTACCCCAGAAAATCAAGGTTTGGTTAATGATAAAAAGGACAAAGAAGCTGTGATTATAAGAAGCTAGACCCAAAACGCAGTTTTACTTTTGAATGTAAAACATTTTGCATTTCTCCAGAGTTGTAATAAAAATTGAAGTCTTTGTGCATCCTGATAAATAAGAACAGGTGATTTCTAAGGTAAGTAAGTTTTGTGCAGAACACCTTATAAGCACAAAAAAGGGCTCTCTAGAGACTGAATCCCTATTCCACTTACTCATAATGCTGGGTTGTAATGAAGTCACTTAGCTGCTCTATTGCAAAACTGAAAATACTTTAATAGATCATCTAAATGCGGCATCTGGGCATCTGTTCCAAATGCAGTTGGTCTCCTTCATTCCTTCCCACAAAATAATGGTACTTCTTTATTCAAATTACCTTACTTTGTACAGGGCAATGGTGTTGTTATGAGAAGAAAGCAAAAGTTAATTGCTTAAAATAAAAGTAGAAAAGTGTTTCCAGCACGGGAATTGATAGGGATTTGTGTAAGACCCAAATTGGCTCTCTCTTGCTGCCTTTAAATTAATAATAAATATTATATATATGTATAAACATTTCAGAATGAGTTCATTTTCTTCAAATGAAATAATTGTCAAATTTAAGCTAAAATTTCTGTTACCTACAAAGACACAAATGCTTTAAGATAGAAAAAGAATTAAACTTCTCATCTTAGAGGCATCAAATCAAATGTCTTCATTTCAAAATGGTGTGGGGTTTTTTCCCAGTGGAATTTATTCCAGAAGAAATCTGGTCAAACATTAGCAAAGCTGTTCAGTCAATCCAAATACTTGGACATGTATTTTTATTCATAGGGAAAAAAGAAATCTGAAAATGTTTTCCCAGCTCACATAGTTGAAGCAGGCAGAACTTTTTTATCCTCCTATGACCTCCAAGTCCTGGATGGCTCTTTCACTTAGGTCTGAACTTCTTTTAAATAAAAACTACCAAATCCAGGGCTGTTTCATGAACCATAAAGTACATCAGCTATCAAAGGGAATGGAAACTTTCCTCCATTTACTGAAGAATTAATAAGCAAAGTGCAATGACAGTTACAATTTAAGAGGCAGGAGCGCAGCCCTGGTTGCTTGGAAACAGGAGGATGCCTTTGGAAAGTCACACCAGGCTTGCTTAGGAAAGTGGTTCCAACACAAACTGATGCCCATCTTGTCCTTTTTAAAAAAGTGACTTTTTTTCACTGCTTTTTATCAATACTTTAATGAGTTCCAGAATTCATTTAGTCTTTACCATATATTTCAGTGTGAGGATATATCAAGTGGCATCCAGGAATCAGAGATGGACCTGAATAACAGTCCCACATCCAAACTTAAAAGAAATGATCCAGCATTCAGATTTCGTAACTGCTCTTTTTCTTGTACTGGTGATCAAACTGCTCAGAAGTGTTTAAACCTGGGTCAACCTACATAAATAGAGCAAGCAGGTTTTGCCAGAAGCCACATATGAAGTTGGGCTCACTTTAAAGCCTGTCTTTCATCTTAAGCAAGGTGATTTAAAGCATTGTGCATAAAATAAGTTATGTTATATGTCTGCAGGAAAACTAATTTCAAATCCTGACCTGTTGTGGGAAAACCAAAAGTAATCATTGTATTAACATTGCCAATGCATTCAATTTTCATACACGCTTTCCATGCAACTTCAGCAGCCAAACCATATAAATAATATCCCCTGCAGAAAAAATACTCTAGGAATTCAGTATATATTATGTCTTATGAGTATGACATTAAAATTAAAACAAAACTGTAAGGCATTAGGTTAGTAGAAAGTTCAAAAGTTTTTGTAAACATTCCAATAAGCCTGGGACTGTGTTCCTGGTTTGGTCCAGCACCAGCTCAACCCAAACCAATTACCAGCTCCAGAGGTGCCAAGCTGACCTACACTGTTCTGCCAGCTTTTACTCGTGACATTTTGTAGGCATATTGAGATCTGGTGACACAAACCTTCACCCTGCAGTCAAAGGAGTAATCATGTAATTCCTTTGAAATGACCCCCCAGACTAGTCTGAGGGACACAGCTGAGGTCAGCTTCACCACAGAGCCCCACCTTTGGGCTGTGATGACCATCTGAGAAGGAAATGCAGGTATCACAGGCTTCATTGTCACAGGCCTTTGAATGTGATTACTAACTTGATGAAACTATCCAGAATTTGACCTAATTTGGGGGTTAAAAAAAAAAAAAATCAAACAGTTTGTCTAAAATATGTCTGCCTTCAACCATTATTTGTGCCCACTGCAAGTGAGAGTGGGAAATGCCTTGTCTTTTGAGTTGTGTTTTGCAGAATATTTAATGTTCCCACCTTCTGAGTAGCAGAAGTAAGTAGACACACTAAGAACACACCTTGTCAGAATCTCCAGGCATGGAAGGAGTTACTTCATTCAAAAATGAGTAGATGACAAAAAACCCCAAAGCTACTTTAGAGGGCAGAAGTGGATAGATTCAGGATACCAGCCTTATGCCTTACACACTCTCTACTTGATTGCTGGAACCTTTCATTACCATAGTTTCCCTCTGTGTTAAGGTGGAGATAATGCATTTTTCCTAGGACTATTGTGACAGCTAGTGCTTTGCCAATTGCTTTGATGTCTTTGAAGGAGAAAATACTCCATCTGTTTAAATTTAGACTGACAGAACATTGTGAATCAGGTGCAGATGTATTTGACCAGATTCCTGTAGAGCCCTTTATTGCGTGAGGTATGGTGGGTTTATCAAATACAGTACTCCTTTTTTCATAGCTTCCCAAACCATCATGATATCTCCCATGACCTGACACTTTCGCTAAGAATTGTTTGTTCTTGCATAACTCCTGTGTGTGCTGAGAAATAGGAGGAATATTTCATGAGAGTCTTTGTGCCTGGTAATTTTATCAGTTCTTATCAGGTTGCAGAGAAAGAAGTGGCAGTAAATTGGATGTCTTACCTTGAAAAGCTTTCGAAAAGAAAACGTGACATGGTGAATAGATGCCTGGAAGGTAAGGGGTTTTTTATTCTTGGGTTACAGGAGCACAGACAGGTCAATATGACAGACAGTTATGTTAGTATTCATGAGGCAACTTTCCCTTTGCCTTGAGAGCTTGCTGTAATGGCTTGAGAAACATGCTCCACTGTGGTGGCTAAATGGTAGATCGTATCCAGCATCAGAGGCTGGGGGGTTGTGACAGGTCCTGAATGCCAGTAAAGCAGGAGCTGATGATTGCTGCAATTTGCCAGTGGCTGTGAAGTGCCTGAGACAGACAGCGAAACCTTCCCTTTTACTTCTCTTGTGTGTGTTTATCAGAGTGCATAGAGAATACTGAATGGCAGCCCAGACAAGTAAATTTTCTTGTGTCAGTGGGTCACATAGCACCAGGCATCATGTCAGACATAGGAACCCCTCTAAGTACAGCATCCTGGGATCTTAAAATGGTTCTTCTCAAATAAATAAATTAATCTTTGTATTATAAACTCAAAGGAGGAAGGGGAAGTGGGCGAGGGGAATCCCTCAAGTATAACCAGTCCTCAAAAATGGTCTATTTGTGTAAAATCTGAATGTTAAAATTGGGTGAATATCCAGCTGCAGTTGGATTAAATCCTTTATTTTTTTAAAAAATTACTAGGTTTAATTTCTTCATTTCATTATTTTTCCTAGCTCTTTTCAGTACTCCCGGCCAATACTTCATCTGGCATAAATCAACATTATTAGGCATAAGAGTGTAACAGCAGCTGAGGCTCGAGAGCTTGTATTGGATGTGTTGATTTACATTTAGCCTTACATTTGCAGTTCCTTTCCCCTGTGTTGTTTTGTTGTTGTTCCTAGTTTGTTTTCCTGTCTATAAATGAGACCTCTTGCTCAACACCAAAGAAATAAGCATGTCACATCTATTATGAACAGACTTGCTTACCATTGCTGTAGATCCCTGTATTTGAGGCACTCACAGCAAATCTTCCACTGCTGGGGCTTGGCAAGTTATGGCTCACGTGCCATTGCTCACTCTTGCTGAGGCAGCATCCCCAGTCACTGCTGGCAGTGAGCAGCTACAAAGGCAGCATCAATCTTAGCCTCCTTCATCCACTGTCTGTGCCCAAATCTTGCCTTCCAGCCTGCAGGAAGGCAGGTCTTGCTGTTCTTAATTGACACATCAAGAAACAGAGGCCAAGAATGATCTAGCCTGCCTAACCCTGTTTGCAGCCTAACCATCAGTATACACCCAACCTCATGAGCTCTATTTTCTGCTGCTTCTCTGATGAAATACACTTAGTGACTAGCACAGCCAAAAGGAGGCAGATACTCCAAACAAGAAGCAGGCACAGACACATGAGGGTACAAACTATGGGCTAAACAATTAAAGTTTTGTCTGATTTAGATGGAATACATTTGGAGATGTTGAGAGAATTCAGTGGATTCAGGATTTTGTAATCCATTTGCTGTTGGGAGAGACACAGAGAGCCTTCACAGAACAGGTCTTTGGACCAGAGCAGACGGGTCCTCTCCAAGCAGTTCTCCTTACCAAACAGGAAAATAGGGGTTATATTCTAGCTGACGTGTGAGATGCCCTACTAGACACAAGCAGCCCCCAGGCCCTATCATTCCAGCTAAATGTGTTATCATGGCATATATTTTGCAGGCAGATGATTTAAGCTTTTTTGTTAATTATTATTATTTAGGCTGTGTAGAGAAAGCAGTGTGAAGAGGCCTCGTTGCTGCAAGCCTGGAGGTGGTTACTGAAACTAGACTTTATAAAGCAAAAAACACTCTGTCTGCCCCCAGCCTCCCTGCGGTGCCTTCACCCATGTTACAGCTGGGGTGACACACAGGAAAACGCCACCAAACACCCTGAGAAAGCAGACGCCAGGTCCTGTGTCACAGGGACACCTGCTGGAGCAAAGCCTCAGCAACAGCTGGGGGCAGAGCCAGGGTGTTGGACCACGGGTATGTTTTGAAATACAAGTAAATTCTCATTTAAATGCAACTAAGCTCTCATTATTTTCTTTCCTCAGCTAATTGTGCTGCTCTGGGTCTTTGTTAAATTTCCCAGGCATCAGCACATATGAGTAGATGATTAAAAATTCTCTTTGATTTACAGGATAGCATAGATGACTGACCTTGTGCCATATTATAGCACTTGTCAAAATGCTGCTTCTGTAACAGTGTCTCTTGCTCCTGCTGTTTCTGTGAAGAGTCCTGGCTTAGTCCTTAGGGAGATGTGGGGCTGCACTGTCCCCCTTGACCAGAATGTCATCTGGAGCTGATGCTGCTGCTGCAAAGCCTTGAGAAAAGGGGCTGTGTATTTTGTTCTGTCACATAAGCAGAGCAGCATATTACTCCTTGCATAATGCTATGTCTAAGGACAGGCATGTTAAACTGTTACAGACAACATCCCATACATCCTTTTCCCTGGTCCTCAGGGGCAACAAGTATCCTCAGAAGCAAATTGAAGGAACAGACCTTATTCCTCAGGATGAACTGCCTGTCATGCAGAGAAGGGAACACTCCTTTGTGTGGTGGGTATTTCTATCCTTGTGCTGTGGAGCAGTAGAGATAATAGCTGTTAGTACTGGCTTTAAAAGATTTACTGCTTAAGCATTTAGGAATAGTAAGTCAATCACTTTAAATCACATTTCTAACAAGGAAATTTCATTCTGAATTCTAAAGTAATAGTAGTGCCCTTAAGAGCACTATCATTTGGGATTGGTAAGGCCATAAAGTATAGTTCTTTTTTTTATCTTGTCCACTAAGCAAACACCTTTGAATCATTCTCCAGCTGTGGTAGTGTATTGCTAATTGTACAGCTGATGATACCTGGTCATCATCTCTCTGTGCCTCTAGTGACTTGTAGGGCAAACAAGGAAAGTCATCATGTTTTCAGTTCCTTCCATGCAGGTCAGTTTGCCTTTCATCAGACAATTCACATCCCCACACACCTGAGTCATTTATGATGATCAAAGAGTAGTGATCTGTAAGGTATTTGCTCTCCAGCCACTCTTCTCCCAATTTATCCTTGTGCCTGACATAAGTTACTCTGTCCTAGGTGCAGAATCTGGCATTTTGACTTGTTCAGTTTTATCCCGTTAATCACTGCCCAATCTCCCAATCTATTTAGATCCCTCTGCAAGGCATCTTGAAACTATTAATGCAACATTTTCAAAAACAAGTATGATATTCTGCAAACTACTGATGTCTCATACTCTGATCCAAAAATTAAAAATGTGGGGCTCGTGGTGATGTGAGTTCCTCAAGGAGAACGGCATTGTCTAGGGCAGGTTTCAATCTCGGTCAATAAAGTCAATGTGCCCAGGAAAAAGCAAAGTCATTTGCTGTTTGCTGAAGATGAATTTGGTAAAACTCAACTTCTGCTCTTCCATTCCTGTATTCATGCAAGGCTGATAGCTGAGAATCATGGCCATCATTCTGTGACAAATAGGTGTGGGTACACGCCTGTTAAAGCTCATGTATAAAACCGGGGTAAAATTTAGCACATGTTAAATATTGTGAGGTCTCTGTTCTCCTATAGTATGTAATCTTCACCCATACTGTAGATCTAGGCAAAGAGGCCCTTTATACCACTGAGTTCTGCAAACACAGCTTCTCTGTGCTCTGATGATGGCTATCAATCATTTTAACTTAGATTAGCTCTCAAGTCCATGCAAAGACAAATCTCTCCAGTCTTCTTCCTTGTCACCACTATTGATGAGCATCAGTCAGAAATTTCACTTCCTTTGATAATGTCATTTCAGGTGTTTGTTTCAAACTTTCATGATGCATAACCTCTCATGGAAAGTGACAAGTGATACAGTTTCATAGTACAGGTTCTGTATGATGCTGAACTGGAATTTTGGAAACAAATATTTTGAACAATACTTTCTCAGTACTATCAGAATCAAAATGGGTAAAACTGGAGCTTGTGGTGTACTAATAGTAATAGTTGGTGCTGAATATATCTATCTATAGATATATAGTAATATATCTACTTATTATTTATATATTCAGTGCAGGAAACTGTCTGCCTTTAGTATTGTTACTAAATACAGCAGTGTGTTCAGCAACTGCAGAACCCAAAGTCATATTTGTATGCAGGTAACCAAGCAGATGAGCTCAATGCCATGGATAGCTGACTAGGAATCACCTCAGATCTGTAACTGGCAAAATTCCAATGTTTTTGCAAATAAGCAGCTTTGAGCAGTATAGAGACTGCAGAGCTCAAGAATGGCATCAGTTCAGTGCTTGTGGCTCTCCCAGTACAGCAGTAATATGAACAGTATATGCAGCTGTGTATACAGTGAATCCAGGGCCACTTCTATCAACACTCATAACAGGACCTCTGGCACAAGTAATTTCACATCCCTGTTGCTCATCTGGAGGACTCGGACATACGCTTAAAAATGTCCAGTTTCATGCAGTGTTTGTACTCATTTCTTGTGCAGAACATCCATTTCCAAGATACTGTGTATATAGGGTATATGGACTATATATACTATGTGTATGTATAAACAACTACACGGTGTTAGCAAAGTTTTCTCTATGTATTTGGAGCCTGCTGAGCATGTGTCTGCAGCATTTTAATTTTCCATAGGCTGCATTTTAAACCCCCATCTGGAACAGCTGCACAGCTTGAACAGTGCTTGGTGCACTCTGACTTACCCTTTTCACTCTTGCCATTGCTGACTCAGTTGATAAGCAATGCCTCCAGCCTCTGTAGTGTCAAGCCTGATTCAAGCAGTAAACCCTCCCTAAAGTGAGGGGTAATTGTTTTTCTCTGTAAGGTGATCTCAAATAATTTTGTCTGCCATGTTTCCAGACCCACATATGACAATCAGCTCTCATGATACTACAGTGTCATGTTCTGCGTATTTTCAATAGTCCCTTTCCAAACTGGCAAAATTTATAGTGTTCATCTGCAGCACTTGCTTCAAGTACATACAAACATCATTATTACAAGAGTACAATACCATATTTATCAGCAGGTTGTGAAAGTGTGTATAGTTTGCACTTGCCTTTGGCTCCACATAAGTTTGCACTTTCCTCAGGAACAACTCTTGCACTGGTTGTGAACATGCAGTATCCAGACATGGATATTATACTGGTCAAGTAATAGGAAGGTTACTAGTACAGGTGGGAAATAGAGACACTGAGAAATTTACTTCAATAAGTAAAAAACAGAAGTAAGCTTGACATACCTGTAGTTGGTGGTAATATATACAGATGCACATGGAGAAATTAGTCCATAAGGAAGGCAGGGTCACTGATGTTTGGGGTTTTTATCTCAGGGAAGCTGAGCAGAGGAAATCCTACACTTCACCTATCTGTTGTTAGGAAATTTTAGTTAGTGTAGAGAAGCTGTTACTAAGAAAGAGGACAACTGCAGTCCATTCCTTTGAACTTTGCATGGGTTGGCTCACAGTGGCTTTGGGCAGACAAGGAGTGTGGCTGAGAGCAGCAGCAACTCAGGGTCACCCTTCTCCCAGCTATAGGAAGTAAAATCCATTCCTGTGGGATGAGCTAACTCTCACTCGCTGAGCGCGGTCAGCCCGCCAAGATCGAGCCCCTGAGCCCTCCATCTGCAGAGAAGTGCTTTTAGTGATGATACTAAAAAGATGTCCAGATGCTCTTACCATTTTGCATTTTCAGGCTGCTGCCAAACGAACTGGGAAGCCATATTGTACAGCTGAGGCAAGTCATCTCATGTATAAATTTGTGTGTAACTCGTACCCCATGCCTTAATTTTCCAACAAACTTTCTTTTAAAGGTCAAACCAGAAATTCAGGAAGGTATTTTGTCTCTCTCAGGGACAAAATGCAGCTTTATCTCAGTTATAGTACCCAGTTGCTTACATGGAGTGTTAAGCTGGCTCCTGTAGGAGAAGAAATGTTCAGCAGGAGAGAGTTTAAAAGTAATTAGCAACAGGGGAAGTCAAAAAGGTAGCAGTACAAGTAGAAACTAGTGCATAATAATGATTAACTGGAGAGATAATATGTAAGTGGAGAAAAGAACAGTTAATTTATCAAGATAAACAATAAGATAGTTAAAATTAAGGGGAATAGAGGAAGAGATAATTAAAATCCAGTATTGTTAAATACAAAACCACACTTTGCAGTAGCTAGATATTTATTTTTTAATAGAGCCCAACTGAGCAATTGAGGGAATGCAAGGTATTGGTAAAGAGCTCCTAAAAGAACTGTGAAGCATCAGTGTAAAGGTATCCTTTAGGAGACACTTAATCTGTGTGTAAACAAAATTGTTTTGCTTCTATTTTGCCATCGGCACAGAAAATTGCAGTATGTCTCTATCTGTCTGCATCTTTGTAACCTCTAACAGGATGCAAATGGAGGATAAGAATGTGATGTTGGTATAAGTCAGAAGTAAGGAATTTTTAGTGCATTCACTCTTACTGGGGTGAAACTCATACCAGTGTACAGTACAACTGATATATAAAAGGTACATAAAATGAGGCGTAGAAAGCAACTAATGCTACCATGCTACCAGAAGGCAAGCAAAGGAGATGAGAAATAAAGAGGATGTGGAAAATGGAAGCACTCCTCTGTCCTGGATTAGAGTTTTGCTTTATTAGTTTTTGTTCATTTCGGGGTCTTTGTTTTTTAGCATTTTACTATTAAATAGAACTAGGTTGCTAGTAGCATAGTGTGGACCAAATTTTTGGTGATGAGAAAGCAAGCAAATTTGAGCTTCTCTATAGACATACCCTTTCTACCCTGATTCTTAGCAAAAGTCCATTTCTGAGTATAAATATTGTTGGAACATGGGTTTGGAGCCATATACAGTCAGAGCTAAAGCCAGAGCTACAATATATATTCATACAGTTACCTAGGGATCAGTAAAATTCTTGTGATTTATAGGTGTCTGATTATATATTAAAGTATTGTGTAATTACAATTTTGGCATGGTTATGTGTTACATGTAACTCTTAAGGACTACTTTATTTCCAAACAGTAATGCATCACAAATAATAAGGGGAATTAGGAAAAGAAATTAAGACTTGTTGTAGTTTCAGCTATGGAAAACCTATGCTATATCACTGCTTATAACTTGCATCATGTGGGAAGAGATATTTGGAGGCAAGGAAGAATCTGTGCTAACTCACTTTCCCTGACAAAGGGCCACATTTTCGGCAGATGTACACTCGTACATCTCCCTTAGCTTGAAGGCTGTTAAGCTATTATCTCCGTTGAAGGAAATACACTGTGATCAATGCAGTAGTGAGGATAAGAGAAGTGCAAAGATGGCCATAGAGGTGCATCTGCAGCAGAGAAGTGGCTTGACTAGAAAAGCTGTGAGCCCAGGCTGTGCTCTGAACATGGGGTGCTTTGGAGAGAGAAGTGCTCATAGGGCTGGAATTCCCTCAGCATGAACCAGCAGCTGAGTGTGCACTCACAGGGAAGAGAAGGGTTTGCCTCTGCTACCTGTCAAGGAGAAATGTGGGGCCAGAGAACTACAATAAAGGCAGCAAAGGTGTTCATGCTCACACAGAACCTTCTGGTTGGCAGCAGTAAGAATGGCAGTTATTGCAGGGCATTGCTTGTCTGGGCAAGGCTATGGACTTGGAATTTACAAATGGGACCTTACTGGGGGAAAGAAGTTTTGAGGGGCCCAGAGAGAGCAAAGGCATTTAGGTCTCTGGTACAATGGCAGAAACAGAGCAAGCAGTGCCATAAGCAGATGAGGCCCTCTTCTGGTCTCCTTCCATTGTTCCTCTTAAAACTTCCCTTTGAAGTCTTGCCTCCTGTAAGAAACCAGCTTGTGCAATGTGTGCTGCTCCTCTGGGCCAACTAGGTGTCTGGGAGGAGGAAGGAGGTACTGGTTTGTCATCTGGAACAAACAATTCTTCAGCTATAGGGTTTTACCTTCTGTTTCTGTTAAAAGATGAGAGGATAAGAAAGCATTGAACTAATTAAGTCACTACTTAAAGGAACAGAGAAAGGGTTCATGTGAATTAATTTGAGTCTCTCTGTTATTTGTGTAGATGTGCGCACTGGTTGTACAAGGTCTTGAGTGTCTTTGCTTGCACAGTTTTCATCATTTTAGAGGTTTAGGTGCACAGTGACTTTTTCAGCAGTTCTCAGATCAAAAAGGGAGTGAGGTACTTCACCTAAGGAAGGGATCAGAATAGTGTGCATTGAGTGTGGTTAACAGAATTGCGATCGCCGTGCCCTTCACTTCAGCGTACAATGAAGTAATGCTATAATGAACATGGCACACAGTTACATGGTGGGGTTGCTGCTTCTTTTTGTTAATTAGTTTAATGAATGATTATTAGTGATATTGAATACAAGAATGGGGTTTCTGATCCTGTCCTTTTTAATCCAAATACACCAGTTTTACAGAGGTCAAACAATATCTGTCATACGGCAACATCTGGGTCCCTGTTTAGGTTTTTTCCTATCTCAGTCACTTTGTGAGAGATCTTGGCTAGAAGGAGAGCTCCAGCAACAAAAATACCTTGCTATTTCCAGGCATACCTACTCCCTGGACACTTGTGATGTTGGCATTTCTCATTAGAGACAGAAACACTATAAGTTTCAACTTGCTTATTCTCTATATTCCAACAATATTTTTATGCCAAAGATATTTCACAGCTTATATTTAGTTGACGAAAGGTTTTCAATTGTCCATGTAGGAACTATTTTCCATGTACACTGAGAACGTCTTTGATTTTTATACTCTTAAAATGGGGGAAAGTATGGGAATTATCACATCCATTCATGGCCTAAGAAAGATAAGTTGAGTGAAATTAGATGGTTTATCCAAGATTACTCCACCAGGCACTGGCATAATGAAAAATGGCAGTTTTATTTTCTGTCCTACCCCTGATGTTGTGCCATGGTGACAGGTAATGGGATTTTAAACATTCATTGTAATTTTAGAGATGCCATCTTTTTGTCTTCCCTTAGAATGTGTGGTTGGGTTTCAGATCTGACAAAAAAACCCAGATATTGCCAACTGCGAGAGTGAACTGGGTGAGGAAGTTGTGTGAAGAGGACTCAAAAGCTTCACAGGAAACTTGCAGCAAAGCAACCAACATCCATGCAAATACCCAATTTTCTATAGGGTGTTTTTTAAATGATCAAGAAATTTAAAATGGGAAAAAATGATCCACAAATGGGACCACAGGTCAAGGGAGTCTCAGAGATGTATCTACTATGATAATATTCATGGCTAGCTAGAGGAGGAGAGAAAAGATGATCTAGAATGAAAAGAAAACTCCCCAGTGTCTGCTTCTTTGTTTAAGTACCAGCAGACACACATTTGACTGCAACCAGTTCGTAAAGGCAAAAGACATTAAAAAATGTGTCCTTCCTGAGAGTGTTCCTACTCTCTTCCATCTGGAAGCCTACCCTAGTAATGTTACCAAGGCTGAACTTCAATGGGAAGCTGAAAATTATCCAGAATTTGGGGTTTGAACATTTCTAAAATTTAACGTTCAATAAAATATATTGGAGGGCATATGCTACCATAATTTTTTTTAATGCTGTGATCCCATTGAAAAGAAAATAATTTTTCCCTGGGTGACAAATTCTTCCCAAACCTTGTATCACTACAGCAGGAATTGCCATAATGGGACTGAAGCTGATTAAGATCTACAGCAGGTGACAGGTTTGAGAAGGAATTGTGTTTTCTTGATTTAAAAAATAATAATGGAGGGCTTTTCTGCTTTAGATGCTAATATGTGTCAGCAGCAAGGTAAAAGATGTCTTGGAAAGTGCTTTTTCCATAGATTAACTGTATTGTAAGAAAACACATTTCCCCATATTGCAAGAGTAAGTGAAAGACGGGCACTGTAATACCATTTACATTTATATATCACCTTAATTCTGAAAAAGGAACGGTTGATTAGAGATTACTCTGGAGAGAGAAATCCCTTCACCCACCCCAGAAATGCAGTCACCCCCCAGAGAGGGGTGTAGCAGGGGTTTAACAGCGTATGGCATAAATGTGTGAACAAAAACATTGCTGCCAGATGAAACATACTGGGAAATTATATGCAGGCAAGGATGCTGTGTGCAGGCTAAAACTAAGCCTGGGGTTTGAATTAAAGTAAAATTGGATCCAGATTGTGCTCACCTTTCTCAGCCTGTCACTAAACATGGTAATGCTTAAATGCAAACTCGGGTCATTGATTTTTTTATTTTTTTCACTCACATCCACTTCTTTCTGTACATTGCATAGAGCTTCCCCTCACAAAAGAGAAGCTGCCAAGCTCTAGCAATCTAGCTCCTAAAAGTGGAGCAGTGAAGTTCAAGAAATGACCAGGGACCATGTCGCTGGAAAGGTGATCCACTTGCTACCCTAATATGTGTTTCCTTTCACTTCTATTTTCTCGTCTTTCATCTTCCATAATATATCCTTCTTAAATGGGTTCTTAACCCATTTCATACAGAGATGGCAGAGATTCTTTTCTCAGTGTTGAGTTACCTAAAGGAACAGAGAAATGGGATGTCTGGGTATCTTCCACAGGTAGGATACTCCCAGCCAGGTGAGACATCATGAAAAAGATCTGTCCCTTGGCCAACAGAAATATCACAACAGATGTTTGAAGCATTCATTGTGCTGGGTTTCTTAGGTCAGAATTTTGCAGACCATGTTTTCTGTTGCTTAGGCCATCAACACATAGTTTTTGCTGCTTCTTTAGTAGAGATAAGGCACAAGATATTTGGAGCAGGATGTAGATTTCAGCTGGAAATAACAGATGTTTCTTACAATAAAAAGCATCTGAGACGTTTTAGAATTATTTATGTACATGATACTGCTTGGTGTAATTCTAAAGTGTCTGGCTAATTGTATAGACAGTTTTACACTCAGGTGGCCTCTGGCTGCTTGGGACTAGTGAGGGCTGACCTGTCAGTTCAGAGCTGCACGTGGGCAGAAGGTTTTAGCTACACCCCTCTTTGTTGCTAGCACTGAGGACTGCAGGAACCCGACACAATAACTTGCTGTTCCTGGTTTTTATTCTTAGAGCAGATATTATTGTTCTTCCACACACTGGAACACTAAGAAACAAATGAACAAACTGTATCTCTGAGAGTCTATTCTGAAGAGGATTGCGCTCTAATGGCAATGATGTGCTAATCTTCACTTTTTTTTAATGTAATCAATGTCCATATCTCCTAAGTTAGTTGCCATTTCCAGTAGCGGAAAACTAACTGGAACTGATGTCCAAACTTTGGGGATCTTCATGTGTGCACACACTTAAATTCTTGGCAAACTGTCGGAAATGATTTTTAAAAGTCATACAGGAATTCAATGGTACAATCAGGAACAGACCAAAACCCTGACTCATTTGTTGCTTTCCTGGTGTGCTCTTAGCTGATGGATACCTGCAACCTCAATTAACTCATTCCTGTCCTAACTGTTGTTTGTGTGCCTTCTTCAGGGAGCTGCATATTTAGTCTTTCTTAGCTCTGCTTTAGTACACATCAAATGTAATCAAATTCAAGCTACTGTCTATCAGGAAAGAATGAAATGAAAATTACAGCTAGGCACTCAATTTACAGTAATTTGTGATGTTAAACACTGTGCTTCTATCTTCCAATGTGTGGCCCTTGCTCTAAGAAATTGAAAGCTTTGGTTTTTAGCATTTTGGATGTAATAGGAATAAATATGTCACCTGGAGGTAAGGAGTTTTCAAATAGTTCAAGAATATTTATACTTTTTAAATTCAGCTTTGTAAAGGTAGAATGCATGCAGCAAATAGGTAAAAAAAGCGTTACAGCTTCTTCCCAAAGTTCTTGCCTTTCTTTAACTGCAGATGGATGTTGCCTTGCTTTGGCATAACTGTGAAAAATGATCCATAAACTCTCTGTTCATTCACCTTATTCACATCACTACCTGCTCTGAAAATTATCTCTGGGGACAGAGGTAGGAGGGAAAGGAATCCCATCTCTCTTCAGCAATAAGCACAGCATTGGTTGTGGTGTGGGTGTCACCATCACAAGTGACTGATTTGCAGCTAATAAAAGGGCAGAATTCCTTCCCCCTCCTTCCCAGGAATTCTGGGTCCAATCATAATGATAAAATATCCACTCTACAAAAGAAAGATTTTGCGTTTTTCATGACAAACTATGCCAAAATGTGGTTGGAAGCTTAATGCCTTTCCCAGTGGCAATGTCTGGGAGATATTTCTGTGCTTTCAGTGATGAACTCATGTAATGAAACTCATGCCATGCAGTAGCTCTAACCTGTATTGGGGGTGGTAAGTAAACTGCTCTCATTTTCTGAATGTTAACTGGTATTTGCTATTCAGTTTATGGTCATGAATTTCCATGACTATTATAGAAATGTCCTTGCTTTTAATTCCTCCCATATAATACTACAGAAATTCTACAATTTCTACAGAAGTGCTGCATTTCTCATCTGCTCATATGAGTGGGTTGGGGTTTGTTTTGTTTTCTGCACAGCAACGCTGCTGCATCTCATAGACTAAAGCGATTTTTTTTACCCCACCAACACCAGGGAGGTAATTTTGAATTTAATTCAAAATCTGAAATATGAGTGTGTGGGAACAGAATGAGGATAGTAGTTGGAATGCTTGCCTTAGTCTTTCCAGTTTAAATAACCTTAAAAAAACCCCACTCGACAAGGAGGTAAGTTACTGAATCTATGCTAGTCTAAAACCAACATGTGTTATTACAAGCTATTATTACTTACATGATATTAATGCTTAAAAAATATACTCTCAAATTTATTCTGCTCTTCCTCATTAACTCAATGACAAATGCTTTTCCAATATTACCAAATCAAAGTTCCATTTGGCCAAAATTTCCATTGATGAATAGAGGATTGAGATCAAGTAAGTGACAATGAAAAGCATGGGATGCATCTTATTATTGTTTTATTATTTTATTTCATTATTATTATCCTGTTTATTAGGTCATTATAAACCTGCATGTATCCTTGCTGTATTAAGAGAGATTCACGATTTATATGTAGTGAGTTTGGCAAATATAAAAGCAGATGAATCAACTTCTGATTACTTGTTTTATTAAAAGAAGTGCTCAATCTAATGTGAGGAGAGGTTATTTTTTTACTGGTAAGAAGCATCAAGCAATAACAGTTGGTTTATCATGCCCATTGTGAGAGTGATAAACCAAATGTTTATCCAACTACCATTTCACTGTAAATTTTCCTTTTCTTTCTGTGTTATACTTCTAAAGTTATAGGTAAACGTTTAAGGATTATTCAAGTGGACTCTTCGATAGAAGCTTCCCTTGTAGGTTGCAAAGCCATATGGTCAAAATGTCCAGAAGACTTCTAGGATAGTCTCATTAAAGGTTGAATGTACCCATCTAGCACATGAGGGAGTCCTCACCAAGTGTGGTTTAGGATTGTCTTACAATATTAGGAGTCTTAAAAGTAGACTATTGAAAAACCTTCTTTTTTTTTTTTTTTTTTTTTTTAACTGAGGAATATCAGTATGTTTTCGAAAGTTCTCCGCTGGTAAGGTGGCAGCTCTTCTTTTCTAGACTTCTAAGGAAACACTGATGGTTTTCTGGAAGTATTTGCTGTGTGTTAATATTTAACACATTTCAGTAGTTGCCTTAGTGCCTGTGCACAGGAGATGTCAGTGGGGGTCAGAGACACAGAATTCTTCCAAGATAAGAGTTATCAACAATGAGGTGCTCATGCCCCAGAGAAAGAAAAATAGTCAATGATTTTATTGGGTAAGAAGTTATTTTCCTTTTTCCAGACTAGCATTCTGTCTACTTTAAGTCATTTCCATAAGATATAGCAGTCAGAACAAGTGTCTGGTGTGTCATCTTGGAATATCGGTCTGTTCTAAGGCAGCTTATGGGTAGAGAGAAGATCCTCTGTGAGCTCTAAGCAGTCAGAGCTCTGAAGCAATTAGATGAAGTCAGTGGTAATAACTGCTTCGCAAATGCTGTAGGTACCCTGAAGAGCATACACATAATTCTCACAAAGAGTGCTTGAGGTGAATCTGAAACCCCCGTAATTCTCTGATGATCACTTCCAGAATGCATTGCCACTGCCCAGGGTCCTTCTTTACTTGAGTTGAACTTTACTGCTAGCTGAAACATTTGACTTCTCCCACTGGGCCAGGGGTGATAGACAGGTCTCCTCATTTTTGCTTTGTAGCGAAATCTTTTTTGTGTGTTTCTGCTGTCACAAGATATGATTCTGATTGTTCTGCTCTTATCAATATAGAGGCTTTTCAGGCCCAGAGCAAAAAATTTTCATGTTAAGTCCTCCCTCTCTTCTTCCTCATTGGTCCTGCTTATGCATCATCTTTCTGGATTGTGGAACAGAGCCAGAGAGGTTGGTGGGCTGGGGTTTTCTGTGTGTGTGACTGGGAGCTGAATTTTACCTCTCCTCTATGAGTGAGGTTATTTACAATCTTCTCGTCCTGCTTCAGTTCCCTTTAATCTCTTGGGAATGCTTCTGTAGTGTTTTACCCAGGCTCTTTTGGCTCTAGAGGCAAAATCTCTCATGTTGCACAGTATGTTTTCTCTTGATCATTTATGTATAAAGTCTCTTGATTTTTCTTAATCCTCCTTTCCTTCCACAGAGCTGTTCCTATCAGGTACTTAGGTACAGTGTGAAATCTTTTCAGATGAATTTAATGCTACTGAAAGATACTGGGCTGCCAATATACAGAGCAGTAACCTCTATTCACAAAATGAGAGCATGAACCTCCTCAGGCACAGCTGAATTGGTGTGACGTATCTTGAGGTGATTGAGGTGGCTAATCACCAGGAACTGGTCATGAGACATGTTCAAACTTCTGGTCACTCCTGGCTGATAGCAGACAATTGTTGATTTTGCTTTTGCTTTTGTTTTGTGTTGGTTTAATCAAAAAATGTTAATATTGGAATGTGGTGGCTACTTTGATAGTATGCTAATCCACTCATTGCCAAACAGACCCCACCTCTGTGACAAGAAACGGGGAAAGGTTATTGTCTTCTCAATGCTGAACAAGGAATCTTGCTGCAATGTGTATTTCTCTCTAGTCCACCTGTCAGTGGTGGCAGACTTGAATAAAAATGTTCCATCTTCTCCATTTGGGTTGGTTAGTTTTTCTTTGCTGGCATTTTTCATTGCACCTGGTATATCCTGGAAGCCAACACAGAAGATCCTGAAGTGCTCTGTGACTCCACAAAGCAGGGAGAACTACCACTGACTCGAAGAATACCTGCTTGCTTCTTTTCTGTACCACATAAAAATCATTTCTATGCTTGCATAGCACTTACCAGATGTCAACCTCAAACTGGAGAAGCTTTAGAAAGCTCAAACCCAGAAAGGAGGGATTAAAAATGAAAGGAAAAGCATGCAGATGGCCTGAGGGCAATCAGCTATTTCACTCAGTAGAACTGTCTTTTTGTCTTGGTTTTCCTGCAGGTGGAAATTGTTGTCAACAAACGTGAAAAATGTACTAAACTTGAGTGTAGCAAACTGTTGGATTTTTAATTTGTGAGGAAGAGACTGAGAGAGGGATCGTGGTCCTCTCTTTTCAACTGCATGGATAGTACTACAGTGCTAAAGCTGTGGATCATCTCTAGGGAAATAGGAGAGAACTTCCCGTGGGCAGGATCCATCAGTAAACTGTGGCCTAACATCACTGAACATTTGTAACCTGTAATCAAATACTCAGCAGGGTATTAGGTATGTTTTCTTTCATGATGCACTATCTTTATTAGGCAATATACCGTTTCTCAGTGGTGTAACTTTGTCTCCAAGGCAGCTAAAACTGCAGATTTACACAGTGATTCTGTAGAGGAGAGTAAATCAAAGAGGGAGAAGAAGAACTCAGGATTTCTCTGGCAGCCTGATGAAATGCATGTTAAGACTAAAACTAAACTTAAAACTATCTCACGGCTCCCACTTGTTTCACAGACACTGGCAAAATGTAACCTCTGGCTTAGGTTTTCCTGACAGTTCCCTCATTTCTGATTGATCAAAATGTTGGTCCTGCTTCTTTTGTATCACAGAAACACTGCTTTCATGTAGGCAGTAAAACAAATAGAAATGTTTGCATCTCATAACATGAATTTTTTTCCTTGTAACAATATCTTTACAGTTAAATTTCACTTTGTTAACTCTGCAAATACATTAGGGATCCAAAATCAGATGTCCATCTTATGAATATCTTATAGAAAGTCCTGAGGGATCCTGGCAGAGTTCAAAATGAAATTGGCCTCATTCTTTTACCTAAGAAATTATTAATTCATTTGGTGGTACTTACTGTGTGTTCCTTCTGCCCTCAAGACAGAAGTCAACATTTCTTTAAGGCTTCAGGCTGGCTTTCAAAATACATGCTACAATGATAATGGAGCCCTGTTACTTAGATCCTGGCTCCAAGGACACACAGGATTTTTTTTCTTGCTGAATGGGATATGAGATGAGCAGTGCCCTCACAAGTCAATTCTGGAGCACATCGAGTGAGGTGTGGGCACACGCAGAGCATTTGCAGCACAGTACAAAACTGCTGAACCACAGCCTCCTCCTGAATGCAAAGTTAGCTGATTTTGGCACAGAATATTTCTAATCTTCTGCCTTGGATTTTCATATTTTGTAACATAGCTTTGATCTGTTTTCGGAGGGAAAAATAAAGGCAATATGTAAGGTTGGTTGGGGTCCAGTCTTTCCAACCTGTACAAGAGATGATGACTTTTTTGTTGTTTGCTTTTTTCAAAGAAAAATATTTCAAAATAGTGGCTCTGATTTACAGATTGGGGAGCTTAAGACTAAACATGTAAGAAGCATCATACCTAGTACCCAAGTTCCCACCTGTTAAGAGGAGTGAGTCGGTTCATCCTGCAGAGAGGTATAGAAGCCCTTGGGAAGCACAGAGATCCCACAGCAAGTTCCTCACTGACACCACCAGAGGCCAAGCCTGGGACACCAGAGTGTGGTGGCTGGACGAGCCCTAAGGGACTTCAGGCAGCCAGTACTGGCTTGGATTTTATGGTGTATGTTTTGTGACATATGACTTGTCACAGACAAGCCCAAGGACTGCTGAAGTGCAAAGCTGGCTGTTAGCATTCAGCTGCAGCTCAGGGAAAGCCTGCTCTGGGATCCTGTAGGATCGGTACATTCGTGATGCTGTTGGGCATGGCAGTAATGCTCAGAGATATACACTTCTGATTTTGATGATACCTCCCTTTTAAAAATATGGGTCTCAAACTATTTGCCAAAGCATCCAGCTTGGTGAAAGTCTGCCAGGCAGGAAGGAGGGGAAGAAGCACTGCAATCCCAAAGCTGTCAGCAAACAGTTAAGGTCCAAGGAGAACACTGTAAAACCCAAGGTAAAAAAACACTGCAGTGCTGTATTACATGACTAGTAAAGCAGACAAATATGATCAAACAACCACAGTACATTTATAGGCTTTAAGTTTTGTAAAGTGGATTAGAGGCATTTTTATTCATTAAAGAGATAAAACCTGTTTGCTGGAACTCAAGTGTTTTATTAAAAAAGTATGAGTTTTATAGGTGGTGAAAGAATCATAAACAGAGCAATGAAATGGTTAGAGAAAAAAAAATTAAGTTGTGTAAACTGCTTTAAAAAGAGCAAGACCATTTCTTTTTCTTAAATCCCTATTTAATGGATTAATGCATTATTAAAAAAAGACAGATGATATACATGGATGGGAAAAACCTTGGGCCTATGAGTTCTCTCTTGTCTTTCTCTCCTATTTATTACCGTTTGTCTCTCAGCAGCATTTAGATGCACTGAGACTGAGGCCACTATGATTGCTGTAAAGAGGCAATCCTAACCTGGAAAAGCACAAGTTGGAGTGGAAAAGCCAAAATGAGGGTGGGAAAAAGGGAAATAGTGCCTTGTGTTTAAAAATGGGCTTGATGGTTACAGACAAGACTCAGGTGAACTTGTAGAGCTTGAAGCAACCCTTTTTATTTTGATGGCTAGTATGGGGAGGCCTACTGGGAATAACCTCCTTGTCTTATTATTTGCTCTGTTTCCATGTCATGTTTTCTCTCTTTTCCAGTTTCCTCCACTATATCCCTCTTGCTCTGTAGTTTTTCTTTTCCTGGCCCTCCTTCCCTCCTCTCTCCTTGGTTTCCTGTGTGCAGCACTCAACTCCCTGCGATTTCCCTTCAGAAGCTGTCAGCCTTTTTCTATTCTATCTCCTCACCATCCACCCTCTCCCTGGCATCTCTTTAGAATTATTTGGCAGTTTTGAAAAAGGGCTTATGAAATAAATGAGATTTATAACCTGAGCACATGAGAAATTTGCTAACAGTCTGAATCACCTGACAAAAATAAGCTCATCGGGAAGATTCACTAGGGATTAATTTTGTTGGGAAACCAGGGAAATTTTTTCCATTTTTTGCACCCGGTTGGACCTTCCAAATGAGATAGTAGGTGCCTTTTCAGCAGACAGAGGAAATTGTAGTTTAAAAGAGATTTGTGTTAGAAACAAGGTACTCTTCTCTCTCTTTTTTTTTTTTTTTTTTTTAATTAGGGCAAAGAATTATGTGGCTACAGCCAAGTTACTGCTTTGAGAAGTATTGGTTGTAAAAGTTGCAGAACTTCCTGTAATACTCATTTCATTGCAGCAGGGTTTGACCATGTACTGGTTTTTAACAGCACATCCATGGTTTATGCCATACCAAGATATCCCTCTCCATGGATCAGATCTCTACCTCACCTAGAAGCTACTTTTGGGGAGCAGAGTTCAGGTAAGATGCAGATCTGAAATTACATTATATGGCTTTCCTTGACCCATGAGCTCTACAAGTGTGGATCTGGCAAGCTTAGCGAAAGGAACCTACAAGGTAGCTCTGTAATTGCTTCCCATCAACCCTTCTTGGTGTAGGATTTCGTCCTCATTTCAGGGCTGAAACTGTTTCCTTTCACATGTGTATTAAAAATAGATGGAAGCCAGGATATTGGGCAGGTTCCCTTGAAGAGCAATTTTTAAATTTTAAACCAGGTAGTATTACTAATCATGGAGAAAGAGAAGATGAGCATGAGATTTCTGGAGTATTTTCCTGCTCTATAGCACAGGCTCCTTCTGAACAAAATCACTGAATCTCTTTAGTCCCTGAATTAACCATCCTTCAAAATGGAAATGAAGTATTTCTTTTTCCATTTTGCGTGCCTTGTGTACTGAAGTTGAAAAACAGTCTGGATATTGTCACTCCCTAATTGTGTACCTCACTTTTGTAGTGAAAAGGGAAACTGTATTAGAATGAGGAAAATGAAACCATGTGAATATTATTCTTTTTTTGCTTCACTTTCAATCTTCGTGTTAAAATGGTCTCAAGCCTTCCTCCTGAAGTCTGTGAGTTTAAAATAAAAACACAGGTTCTCAAAGATCTCTCCAGTAAGGAGGAAAGACTCTTGTCCCAGTGTACCCTGGAATTAAGCCACAGATATGCCTGTTGTTCAACCTTCTGCTTTTGCAAAGTAGGTTTATTTTTGCTATTTTTTTGCAGCTATTCCCAGGGATCTTCTATTGAGGGTCCCAAACATATGCCAGCTCAATGGTCCTTTAGTTTATTTTTTTCTTCCTGCAAGGTAACCATTCATCCATGGAGTAATTTCTTTAAATGAGGCATTTTAATCCAAATTGCCACTTAATACCTGCAGGGTCAGCTTCCCTCCTGATCAGCTCTGGAAATGAAGGAAAGCTTCAAAAGCTGCTGTAAAGTTCTACTTGCAGAAATTCTGAAGGGTTTCTGAAACAAAGCAAAATTGGTAGGGCAAGCTCCGAACCTTCAGACAAAATGCAAAACTGTATGGAAAAGAAAGTCAGGTGTCAAATTAACCCAGTCTCACAGGTCATGTGGGTCTGGGTTCAGTTCTGAAGGACCCTGTGAGTAAAAATGAGGCTGGAGTCTCACTGCACTGTACTAGTTCATTAGCGTAGAATGAGCAGGGTTATGTTCTTCTGTGTTTCTTCTTCTTGAACTGATTGTCTGATTGTTAAACTGTGGTACAGTAAAACTGAATGATCATTCCACTTCTTCTAATTTGTGTGTTTATGTAAAGGCAGGTACTGTAGTTTCCAGTTAAACTTGAAGGGAATAGGGCAAGGATTTGTTAAATTCTATCTGTGCAAGTGTATTTCCTTTGAAAACATAAACCAGACATTCAGACCACCACCCAAGCAGCCTTCCATATCAGAGTACATATGGAATTTGAGGGAAAAGAAAACTTCCCTCTGTGTATTTACGTGGCTTTGACTTATTTGTAAATATTAATGGATCCCAAGTGCATGAAAAAGTCTCTTAACTAGAAAAATCATGTAGGTCTTCTATTACATCTCCACTGGAGCTGCAACTGAATCAATAGGTTCCTCTCCAAAAATTAGAATGAAAGGCATCCATTAGAGCCCAGCATGATAATTCTTCTAAATGGTGGTGGTTGTCCCCATGCAATACTAAAGAAGGAAAGCACATGGATGCAAGCCAAGTTCAAATAAACTAGCTAAATCCATGTCCTGTTGCTCTGTTGGATCTGTTGGTTTCTATAATCTGCAAGGAGAGAAAGCTTCTGAACTTCATTGGAAGTATTTTTAAGGTTTTAAGCTTGCAGTCCTACCAAAAAAAAAAAATTTGTGTTTCCATTCCCCCTGCTATTTCCCAACTCTTCTTCCTGCCAGCAGCCAGCTAGATTAAAGAATTTATACTGAGAAGAATTACACAACAAAAACAACACCTGTAATTAAAAAGGCTGTAAGTTATCAACCAGTGCAGTATAATTAAAAATGTCAGTAATTGTAATTGTTCTCTAGTCATTCATTCATGGTCTGTTCCTTTTAACTTTATTATAAAAGGAAAAATATGGCTACCTGTTGATAATAACTGCATAGGCTAAGGACTTTGTACACCATTAGTTGGAGGGGATATAAAGCTGTTTATATTTTCTTGTAAATAGTACAAACCATGTCACAATGCCATTCCATTTATTGGACTCAACCTTTAAGCAATCTGTCCATAATTGCACTAGAAAATGTTCAGAGCAATTCTCCAGGCCCCTATGTGGACATTAAATATCCTGAATAACATATGATTGTTGTACTCTGAGCACCAATAATAAGCAGAGCACTGAGTGTTCTTGCTTTTAAAGCAAAAAGTAATTGTTTCTGGAATACATGCATTTGAAAAAAAACCTCTGGGTGTTTTAACTGATTATAAATTATTATGTTTTGACTTTGGAATAATGTATGTAATACAAGGATAAGGAAGGGATGGGTTAAAGGGAACTGTAATTATATAAAAAATTGAAAAAACCCCCTCATCGTGTTTTCTGTCATCCCAATTAATTTAGCTGAAGTTGTACAAATCCTGCCTTCTAAGATGGCATTCAGGCTCAGGATGGCTAAGAGCTGATTGCAGTTTTACTCAGAGTTTTGCACAATACAGAAGTGCTGCTAAATCCATCCAAATATTCACAAATATTTCAGCAGGTTCTGACTTTGATTCCCTCTTTTTCCCCTCTACAAATATAAATTCAGTTACCATACCTGTGCGGATGGCTGAGACTGACCACTCTGATATATATAATTCATTCAGTTTAAATTAAAATCTACCATCCCTTGCAGGTCTCTTATCCATCAGCTCTAGCTGATGATGGCTAACAGAGAGCTCTTAATCGCCTCCTTTTAAGCCTTCCTTACTACTCTGTTTTACTGTAAAAAGTACCAATGTCCTGCCTTTTCTTTAAACTTTAATGAGACATAATTTTATATTGGATATGTCGCAAACCTGCAGGTATTTATTTTCTAAGATCTTTAAGATATGGCCTACTGTATGCATCTTAACTGGCATACTTTCTTCTAAGTTCTTCCATTCTCTTTGTATTTTAGATTGCTACAACACTATTTTCTTTTTTCTCAACCAATGTATTATTCCCCAAGCTTCTGCTGCAAAGGTTTTTTGTCCAATCCGTCAGCTGACTATGTTCTATTCCTCTTTGCTTCCTGGTTCTACCATCCGTACCCTGTAATTTGTATGTGGCTTTCAGAGATTCCCTCTGCACCCACCCAGTGCTTAAAAGTCCAGTTTCTGCTTCAGAATCATCATGAGTAACTTGGTCCACATATTAGATTTCCAAACAAGTATATTCATACCTTCTGCCATCAACAGGCCTTGGGATGAATCCCTCATAAGCTTCTGCTGCTTTACCTCATTATTTACCTCCAGGTGACTCTTTCAACATGGTGACTCTCTGTATGTTGGAAATGGCAAGATCCATTTTTACCTGGGGGCAAGCTACACATTTACCTCTGGAGGAGGCATGTGCACAGGCAGTTCCCGTGGTTCAGCTAACGTGCTGGAAATCTGCCCTCCAGCTTTTCTCTCAGTAATTTCTTCATAAGCCACACCATCAAGCTTCACCTGTCAGCCTCACATTTGCTTTGAGCTAGGCTGATTTCCCTGGTTCTCCCTCAGTTCACACACTGCAGCGGAATATTTAAACTGAAAGAAGCTTTCTGTGCAGTTAATTATTTTGCCATAGTGTTTCTTTTAATTTTTTTATCATAAAACTTTTTTCTCCAAATAAAACTTTAAAGGGAAAGGGTACAAAGTAGGCTCAAATGCTTTCAATTGCTGAAGCAAGAAGTCTGCAGTGAAGCTTCTGCTTAACAAAGTGGAAAATAAGAAAGCATATTTTATTCCATCGTTTATTAAAATTAAGGGAATGAGGGCCTCATTTGCTTAAAAATTGTCCATTAGTATTCACCTGGTGGCAAGCAGCCTTAATCTCAGACCATTAATGAAAACAGAAGCTCATTAAATAGTAATTCTTTTTAATAGTGACAGGAACTTGGGTTTGAGCAGAACTGTTCCAAGTTCCCATGTAAATTGTTCATGATGATCACCAATAAGAGAATTTTCTGTACTTCTCCCCACTCTCAAGAGCTTTCCTTCCATATGTAGTCACTTATGAATGCCAGACATGGGAAGAGACTTGCATCAAGGGAAAGAGGTTTCACTGTCAGATTTCTGGTCCTAGAAAACAGGAAAGAAGCCCTTGGATACAGAGCAGGTGCAGTAATTCTTGAATAGGGGAGGAGTGTCCTGAGAGACACAAGAGCTTTGGGGGTCTGTGAGTACTCATAGCTTTTGGTCAGTACTCCTGTGGTTTTAAACAGCAGGAACCATGTTGAATTCTTCTGCTTTGGCAGCTGCTGCTTGCCCTCTATTAACAAACATACCAAGCCAACACCCTGTTGATTATATCTCTCTGACCATTGCTATACTTTCCCTTCCTCCAAATTATTTAGTCATTAATGCCACCTTGTTGCTGTGTAGGCTAGTTGTCTTGCACTATCCAACTATTCACGTATTAAAGACGTAAAGTAATGGACAGGGTGGTCTTGTACTCATTTCAAATCCATAGCTAAAGTTCCCATTCCCCTTCAAATATTGTAAAATATTCTTTACTCTCATTACAGTCATCATCTGTACCACTGCTTTGCATGACATAAACCACTACCTTCATTTCAGGCAGCTGAGTTGCTTGTGACTCTTCTGATGAACAACTTCAGACCTTGTGGCCCTATTCCTTCTTTAACATTAGTCTGTTCTCTCCCCGATGCTACGGATGTTGCTGAGCCAGGCATTGTTTGTTTTGGGTATGTGTGTGGGAAGATTGCTTAGTGTTGCTCCTTAGATGTGGTTAATTCAATTACTGCCAGATTTTCCAGGCCTCTTGACATTGTCGTGTATAGCTCTTTAGTTATAATATCATCAATTATTTAAATTTTAATTAGCGCTTGCGTTAATTACATGATCCTTTACTGCAAGGGGAAAGAGATCTCAGTTTTCACATCTATATGACCAAGGTTTGTCCTCAGAGGCATCATTGCTAATACTCATCAAATAGCCATCATCCTGTGGGTATGCTTCTGTGGGTCCTTGTTGTCTGAGGACGTGGCATCTCTAAGAAGGTATTAAAGCTTTATGGCACTGGACTGGCCTCCAGTGGATGGGAGCTGACACATTCCTAAACTCTGTCAGGACAGTTTTGTCCTCCCTACTGCCAGTCCAAACACAGGTGCTACTGGGATCCCTGGCAGGAAACCTGGTGGATATTTATGCTATAACAGGCAGAGTTGCTGTCTGACTCCTCACACACACCACATCATCTTGCCCAGACTACTGTGAGGCCTGGGCAGGGGAGGGCTGTGGGAAGGTCCTGGGGGATCATGTGCTTACTTGCTTCAGGCAGATCCCCAGAAAGATCTTTTCATACAGGTCACCAAGATCTGATGTTACCACATCAAAAGCAGGAGGTGAATTCTGGTTTAGGCTGCCAGATGAGACAGCTGTCTAATGGAAAATCTAGCTGAGAAAGGTTTGTGATAAGATTGGAAGACTGGCATGACATCCCAGTAATAGCCCTCCTTAGCTCTTTTGACTTCCCTCTCTGTTGCAGATTACAAATAGCTTTTTACAGTTAAGATTTGCATCAGCATCCATAATTCCACTGTGTTATTAGCTACTACAGTTGTTTTGGGTGACAAAATCTTCCTCTATGTTTAGCACTCACTACTACAAGAGGTAGATGTCATGTGCAGCAGCAAATACTGTGGCCAAATGCAACGTATCCATTAAGTGTGCTATTACTGTTCCTGTACTGTATAAACCCTGTGTGCTGTAGGCTTTTTTTTTTTTCTGTGACTGTATCTAGATAGTGGTTTTTTATTTGGTGAGGTTTTTTTCCAGCAACTAGTGGTAGGGGTTTTTTTGATGAAGTGAAGATTTTGATTCCTTTCATTCTGCCATCATGTTCTTTACTGACTCCAAGGGTTTAGATGCTCACTGGTTTTAATTTTGTTTGCTGCTTTGCAGTTGGAAAATGGAGTCTGCCCGTAGACAAAACAGCAGGGAAAATTACTGTTGCAACATATTTTCTCTGCATAGAGCATAGCAAGGAAAATGTTACCCATAGAGGGTTAAAACCTGCTGAAAGAAGGGATTTTGTCCCTTCAGACCAGAAAAGCTGTGCAATTCAGCCTGCCCTGGTGGCCCTCTTGCCTACAATGTGCTATTCCACTGTACCAAGCACCTGTCAGTACTTAAGGATGAGAACAGCTTTTTGGTGTAACTGAACTAAGGTGACAAAAAATAATTACCATTTCATCTACTCTAATGTTTTGGGGAATAATAATATGAAGGGTGGATTGACAGGGACCAACGGTAAAGGAGCTGTTGCTTTTCCCTTTTATTCCTTGTCATCACTTACCCCCCTGACTTCATCCCTGTACAGCCACGTGGTACAAGCAGCATTTGTTGGCAGCCTCTTGTCAGCATTACCAACACAGCCCCAACGAGATCTCTGGTGATTCACACAAACTCTGTATCCCATCTCTGTGATGCCCTGTAATGGCCTCGTCCATGGAGCTGTGCACTTCCATCACCCAGGTACTTAAACTATTTATAAGAAAATAAAAACAAATTGTCTTTGTCTCATGATGATAGTCATAATGTGTCTTTTCTGGAAGCCAAAAACAAATTCTTCTTGTTACAAAAACACAGATAATTTTTATGGCTAATTAAAAACAAGAAAACACAAAACCAAGCACAAACACAGATACAGAGAGGGACATGTCAGCAGTAGGATTATCTTCTGATGCTGTGCCACATAAAAAGGAATTAAACATATCCAGGATGTATATAAGGGTTGGGAGTTTTTTGTTGTTTTTTTTTTCGTTTGTTTCAATAGCTTAAAAAAAAAAAAAAAAGATGGGATTTTTCAAAGGATCTTTTTGCGCATACTAACAGATTTTTGTACTTTAATTGGATAAATCTGCTACCTTGGTTTGGTTTGACACAAAATTTTGTAAAGTCTGGCCGGAAAAAAAATTGGATTGGACAAAATAGCTTTCACTGGAAGTCTAAACTTTTCATACAAGCACATGCTTTTCGGTACAATAAAATAAAAAATGTAATTAAAGTCTTGCCTTTCCTCCAAAAGTGGTTCCAATAGATGATGTTGAACAAATCCTTTTTCAGCTGCCTGGAGCTAGTGATGATCATAATCACAAAGGGAATAAGAACATGAAAGAATAATCACAGCATCATAAAATTGCTTTTGTAGAGATTTTTGCTTTCTCCTAAAAATCTGCATTTTCTGATTCTGCTTCTACTTGAGGTCAGTAGCTGAATTCCTACTAATTTGAATGGAACCACAGCCTACTTGCTTCGAGATAAAAATGTAATCATAATACAACTGCAGTTGTTACTCCCTTTTTTGTGAGCTAGGAATGGATGTTGTTGTGACCCATTACAAGTCCTTTCTTGGTATGTAAGATTTAAACAATGACCTACCAGTTTGGGTGCGGTGACTGCAGGGCACTAACACATTTAAACGACACTAAATGCAAACTGGTATTGCAGCACTCTCTGTCTTAGCTTGTCTGCTGTAGGGCATGCTGTTTTATAACTAACTATATAGGCTTCATGTTAACATGCAATAAAAACATACATTTTACAAGCATGACATTAGATCTTTCATGTGGTCATAGTTGACATTATTTCCACAGAAATACGTGATATGCTGTGATCCACAAAGCACTGTACACACCCATTAAATATTGAATTAACACCAACACCACGGGGAACATAAAATATTGACTCTGAACAAATGAATAACTCTGGGTAGGGGAATGCAGAGATTTTCATCTGTAGGTCACTAGTTAGAAAAATGGCTCAGATTAGTGCCAACACCACACCAGATGTAACTTGGCAGGTGTTCATGGTTGAAATGATTTGTGTCCTCCAGCTTCTGTCGGACGAAGGGTTGTATCACACAAGCCATGGTTTTTTGTAGCACCCATAGGACAGGTCGTTGTTTCCACAGAACAGTTAAGGTTTAGAAAGACTTGGATACAGTGAACTTTTCAGGCATGCCTAGGACAGTTTTAAAGACTTGAAAATCACACAGAAGTTTTTATTCTTACTGCAGAAAGAAGCAGTTTTCCTTCTCCAGGAGGGCTGGGTGGAACATCCTACAGAGTATGAGACAGTGATGTGACTGCACAGCCCATTCCCAAACACTTTTCTCTGTCGGACACCTGATCTTTTCCAAGGACAGCACACACTACCTGGGGCTGTCTGCTCAGGGCCTCCTACTGTGGAAGCATTTCTAAACCAGTCTCACTCCTGCCGCTTATTTGCTTTCCCTTCCACTCCATTGCTGTATGTTTGTAGCTGCTCCTGCCTGCAAAGGAGCGGTCATTGATGTGTTTTTTAAGTTCAGGAGACATAAAGCAGATGTTCTTAGGACCTTGACTGGGCAGCCACGAAGAGAGCATTTCCATAATGACTGCTCTTTGCATCTCCCAACTGGACTCATTGTTATTTGTTCCTCTTTTGCCTGACCTATGAATTCCTTACTCATCTCTTCAGCAAAAAAGCACAAGTTCTTCTCCAACAGGTACCATCTTTACTAACGATTTGATCTTTTTGATCTATTTTATTCTTTGATATGATTATATCCTTATCTATCTCTGCATCTGTCTTAAAGGACACGCCTGGTCTATTGCAATTCTTCTGTGGATGCCATTTTGTAGCAAACAAAGCTCTCCTTTCTCCAAATCTCAACTACAGTAACAAGAATAGCTGTCATATATCATTACTGTGGCTTCATAAATCCTGTCCTTTAGGCAGTAATGGAAAGGTTGTAGTACTGGTATCTAGCAGAGTAAACTGCTGTGATCTGTAAAACTTATGTATTTTGCAGAGTAACAAAAGTCTGTGCTAATAGATCTCTTACTTGAAAATAGAGAAGCTGAAGGCACAGTCAACACTAGCAAGTAGAGTTGCTTCTCTGAAGGTCCTAGTGTAGCAGAAGTGCATAGGATTTGTCTCTAAGACAGTAATAGGACTGGTTGATAAAAACCCCTGTGAAATCAGAGTGAGCGCTGTTGATCCATGGGCAATGGAGACTGGAAGGAAAATGGTATGAATCTGTAGGTAGGAGAAAACTTCTGCCTTCCAGCTCCTCCTGTCTCTTGGTGACTGACATGGAAAAGCAATGTACAAGGTCTTATCTCCCTCAGAGACAGCTGTTGAAACTTCTAGTTGTCTCTGAGGTCTGGGCTAGGTGGGAGCTGCGACCCTGTATCTCAGAATGGCAAGTCACTGCCTCTGCTCCATGCTTTCAGAGACAGCAGATTGCTCTGCACAGTGCCCAAAGCTTGTAGAGGGGCAGAAGAGGAGATCCCACCTCTGTGAAAGCATCAAACTCACATCCCACCCCAGCTTTGTTTGCTCTGTGCTGCTGCGTGCACGAGCACCTGCATTAGTGCTACGTTCCACAAAGAGATGAGGTGAGCTGGAGGGCATTTATTCTGCTGCCCTAAAAAGAGAGCCCTGTTTTCCAAGAGCTTGTGGGCACCAGTTTCCTCTGCCTGATCTGTGTGGTGTAAACAGCCTTTTTGGGACACCGAGCTGCCGGGAGTGCTCACTGCAGTGGCTGCTCACCCAGTGTCAAAGGGAGAGTGCATAGCACCTTAGAGCTAAACCTCTGCCTTCTCCTGGCCATCCCTTAGCATAGGAGTAGCAGACAACTCCTCCTTTGTTCTTCAGATTGTAGGAAGGGGCCGGTGTTGTCACAGGTGTTGGTGAAAACACAGGTGAAGGTGAGAGAGCTTCAAGTGCTCTTACATAGCAGAATAAGGTCATTGCACTAATCATTGGTAATCAGGTATTGGAATGGGCTGCCCAGGGAAGTGGTGGATTCTCTGTCCCTGGAGGTTTTCAAGAAGAGACTGGATGTGGCACTAGGTGTCATGGTCTAGTAACAATGGTGGTAGTGGATCAGCAGTTGGACTTGATGATCTCAGAGGTCTTTTCCAACCCGGCTGATTCTGATCCTATAATTCTATGATTTGTGCGCTTTTTGTGTAAATCCACATCTTGTGAACCTAGTAGAAGTAATTGCACATGAAAAAGCCATGAAGGAAAGGAAAAACACATTGGAGATAGGTGACAAGCAGATTTTGCCAGCCCAGCAGACTGGGTTTTGTAGGGAACTAAAACTCATCATCGAAAAGCTGGCTTATTTACTCTGCCGTGCTCATAAGCAAGAGAGGCTATTCCAAGGGATGGCTGCAAACTGCTTTTTTAGAAACTGCAAAACTGCTACACCTGTGTTTTGTGTCTCTTTTGAGGCATTTCTTTAATGACTGGGGTGAGTGCTGGGGGAGATAATGGCAAAACCACATTTGATTTCTCTCTTTCAACTGAGCCTGGGCAGGCAGAAATGGACACCTCTGCTGTTGATTGTAGCACAGATACACAGCGGCACAGAGCACTTTGGCATCCAGTACATCTGCTGCTTGCCTAAATTTACAAGCAAATGAAATCTGTAAGAGCTCTACAAGGAATTCTGAGTGGATCCCATTCCTCTGCTGTAAGGTCATTATGCAGCACAAAATTAGGCAACCTCAGCTAACAGCTGATGTCCCCGGTACACATGAGCCCTAAATATAGCAGAGGCTGGAGGAAATTCCCCCATCATTTTCCAGATTGTCCGTGGAAGTAAAACAACAACAACAAAAAGGTGAAAAAAATATACAACTCAGAGAGCATAGTCTGACTTGCAAATACAGCTTGTCAGTGCAGTATAGAAGCCCCTACTGAGTACAGAGATGAGTCTCTGTATTTCTGCTGCGTGCTGCTCTGGAAACAAGGCACTCCCGGGCAGGCTGCATGGGGCTTAGCTGAGAGGCTGCAGCCACAGAGCAGAAGAGGAGATGCTCACAAACACCTCCCTGCATAATGTTAATAAGAGCATCAGGCTTTAAGTGGGGTGGGAAGAAAGCATGGATGTTTGTTTGGATGTCTTAAGATATGTTGTTGAAGAGAGCTGGCAAAAAAAAAAAGAGTCTCTAGAGATATGAATGAAAGGAAAGACGTCACCGGAGTTTAGAGAATAGAGAATGGCAGGATTTAGTTTGCCCCTCCTGCATCATGCTCTCCTTTAAGGTGTGAACTCCAACGGTATGGATTCCTCTGCAAGATCAGGAGGAGAAATTACAAGCTTTAGGCAGTAATTCAAGTTGATTATCACATTCTTGCCTCTTCACACCAGCATCTTGGTTTTGACATTAGCATTGCAGAGCTGCTGAGAGGCAGCAGATGCCCAGGTCCTTGCATCAGATCTCAGTGGAGGAGGAATTAGGCCATATCCTAAATGGGTGTTTTAGTTGTCCTTGTTTTAATTACAGATACTCACCTGTGCTAAAATGAGTTGATCAGAGGGCACCCTGGGAAGCCTGGCATTCTTCAAGAGGTTTCACCTGCAGTGAAACCTGACTCCCGTTTGCAGGACTGAAACTGCCAGCCGGGGGGCTTCTCCTTTGCCTCCTAACACGTTCATCCTGAGAAGCCTCTGTGGAAAAGCTCTTTTCAGCTTAGAGCCAAAACCACCAGCATCTCTCTTCCCAAAAGATAGGAAATCACTCCAGTGCTAAGGAAAGTGTGAAAAGTAGTATGTATGTAGCTGTGCCGATTTTTTGTCTTTTCTTGAAACAGATTACTTTTAAAATGGAAAACATGCAAACTCTGCTTTTCAAAGAAATATATGATTTTAAGTATGTAAAGGAAAGATCTTTTCCCCTTCTTCCATTAGTGGAAACAACTCAATTATATCTGAAAGCAGAGATAATCCCTGTTTGCTTCCTACATCCTAAAAACGTAGGCAAATGTTTTAGAGTAAACTTTTCTGTTTGTTTTGGTGGAAAAAGAGTTGTCCAGCTCCTCTTTTCAACCATGTTTTCTTTATTTATTATTTTGTACCCTGGTAGTGTTCAAGTTCACCTGAGGCTACCAAAATCTGAGAAAATTCATTATGTGTCTTTCCGAATAACAGATGCTTTTCCAGAAAACATCAAGGAATGTTTTCAAACTTTTTCTACATGAAAGATGCTTTAATATTTCTTCTTGGAAAAAAAAGCTCCAAACATCATTAATTCTGAAACATAATATTTCTTTATATGGTGTACTTTAATACTGTTCATTTTATTTCAAGAAAAATGGATAAAAATTTTGAAGAAATTAGAATCAGAAAGGCAGTAGGTTTCATTTTGAAAACATCTTTTTGTGTTCACTATATTTGCTAATGGTGGTGAATATATTTTTTCACCAATGAAATGTTCAGAGGAACTATTTTATTCGGTTTTGTGTCTTAGATTTTAAAGTTTGTAGGTAATGTTTCTTAGTAGATGGAACCGTAGATCACTAACTCCTTTGGACAGAGATTAATTTCATTTTTGCATCTGAATTGAGTTGGTTGTTCCAAATAAAAGAGGAAACAAACTGGGAAAATGCTTCTATAAGCTCTCTTTACGTGGTCACAACCACCTGGAAGACACAGACTCATCAAAAACATTCTCTTTGGCAATACTTTAATCTCTTCTTAAAAAAAATTCTTCAGCAATCAACAGTCATGAAATCAAGAGTTCCATTTCTACATAAAAACAAGTTTTTAAAAATCAGTTTTTCATTTTTTTCATGACTACACATCTCCAGAAAAAAAATCAGAAATTAAAAAATTATAGGATTAAATAAACACCCAGGTTTGAATTCTTCCATCACTTATTCATGAAGACACTGATGTTTTGCACAAAACCTTTTAAAAAAATCTTATTATTTTGAACATCAGAAAGTATTGAGGTGAACATTATCTTCTCCTCAAAAATGTCTAGCTTTACATAAGGCAAAAATAATTTGGAGAGAATAGCTGTTGTAATGCTTTTATTTCAGAAGCATTACTTTTATGATGTAGTTGGTCTGTAAAAGTGTGTCTACACGTTAGAGATGCAGAAGATTTAATGATACATAAAAGCTGAGGTAGAATGATAAGGATGGAAAAATTTATAGCCACAGTTGTTGCTTCTTTGAATTGTTGGGTTTACTAGACTTTTTGTTTCAAACAATGGATGGCAGGCAAATAATAAAAGAGAGTGACACAATATCCAAACAGTTTCCCTGGACTGGCCAGATAAGCTAGAAATGCTGGTAATGCAATCTAGGGGATTTTTAATTGACTTTTCATGAACAAAAAAAGCAATTAGAAAAGGGAGAAGAGAAATTTTTAAGAATAATGACTGTCAGGACTTCAAAGAGCTACGACACTTTTCAACTTTGAAGGAGAGTAACATCTTATAACAAAAAAAAAAAAAGGCAGAAAATTAGGGAATTTAATGCTTGTTCTGGTTTAATGATATTTTGTGGTTCCTAGACTCTTTTAATAGTTATATCGTACTTACCATTTTGTGTTAGGGTGAGTTATGAATGTTAATAGTGGTTTATACCTCCTGGAATGTCAATTACTGGCACATTTCATGTGATCTCCGGACTCACACTCAGTGTGCTTAAATGGAAAAACATCTCTTCTTTGGAAGCAAAACCTGTGAGGATCTATGTGAATAAAGCACGTGGCTTGTTCTTTAAAACACTTCAATGAACACATCCTTGTTCAACATGATCTGTTTTTCTAACCTAGTTGGGCAATTAAGTACATGAAGGAAATTAGGATGAATGCATATGTTCATAAATTTCAGCATGTAGAGGGTTTTCTCAAGGCAGAAAAAAAATGGGGAATTCCCGATACTTGGGACAGATGGTCCCTGACAAGCCAGAGAGTGCTGGTGTGAGAACTTGCCAGTGGCTAGAAGGGGCTTTGTGCTCTTGCAGGAGCAACCTGCTTTGCAAGGGAATTGAAAAGGAGATGTTTGTGCTTGCGATTTTCCCTTTCTAGGGGCAGAGGTGGTGGGGCGAGCTCAGCTCTGTATTGGGCTGTCAGAAGCACCTGTGAAAATACAGTGTAATTTTATTGTTGCATCGGTGGGAACTACACACTGTGCTAGTCTGACAACATAGCACTGAAAAAAGCTGTTATAGGCTGTCTTTTTTCAGTATATCCCAATATAAATATCCTCTGACATCAGAGCAAGTCTAGTTTCTGTAGGTTTTGTCTACCACTTGTATAAAGACTTGAGCTACAGCTCCATCATGGGAGGTACCAGCTAGGAAAAAATACACCTGACAGCTGACTGCTGGAGAAGAGGAGCAGCAGCTTTAAGAACAAAAGATGCCTGGGGAAGGAGAAGCTGAATATGGGGTGTTCTTGAGGGTGGGGGGAAGAAGATGCTACTGTGCTCTCTGCTGCAGTGGAGGGTCTCTTCCTCCACAGGTGCCAGACACATGCCAAAAGGGTGACTTCTTCTAAAGATACAGGTGCCTCCGTCAGCAATCAGGATAATGGCAGGCTTTGCTTGACTGCAGCTCATTGAAAGACCCAGGGGCTCTTAAAGCTGTGGTTTTGTGTGCAGCCAGAAGGGTTTGATGAGAAGAGCACCAAAAAATGTGCAAGTTCATTCCAGCAAAGGTGGCATTTGTGGTTCTGTTCACTGAGTCCTCCTCTGTGCAATATCATTGGCTTGCATCCATAGTCTGCCTGATGACAATAAATAGTATCTTCTTTTCCTTGGATATTTACAGCTATGTACATTTTATCTATACGTAATTTCTTTTCTGACTAATTGTGAAAGTAAACTGGGAGTGACCCAAGAATGTCATGGGTTGTTCTTTCTCATATTCAAAATGTAACAGGAAGACATTTTTTATCTCTTTTGGAGTGGGTAATTTTGAAGTAACATAGGTACTCTTTAACACACATACTAGAGAGCTTTTTTTCCTCTCTTTTTTTTTTTTTAACTTCCAAAACTTGTCAGAAGTCACTTCCTTTCTTTTTAACTTTGCACTTCTAATTTTATTTAGTGTCCATGAAATCTGTCAGATAAATAGTGTCACATATCTGAGCACAACCTGGACAGCATGTAAACCTTCTGCATCTTGCCTTGAGGGTTTGGGAGTTTTTTGCCACTGTATTTCTGGCAAAACAAGGGGAATTATTTGCAATGAATCCTTAATCTGACAAATTTTGCCTTTTTCCTGTTGGTTCAGAAATTGCCCAAGTAATTTGAAGCTCTTGGAAGCTAATGCAAGTTCTTTCTTAAGCTATCCACTGAATGAGATATGTGAATAGCACTTTGCCTGAAGATTGTACTTGATAGTCAAGATCTGAGACTTATAGTAATGTAAGTCTAATAGTTTAGACTTGAAATTATCTAAAAATGGCACACTGACTTGGATATATTAAAATTCATGGCTTGGGTGCTAAAAATGCATAAATGTCTCAAGTGCATATCTTGATATCTTGAGATACTAAGACACAAAATGATGCTTCTTCACTATCTCACTCTGAATTACATCAAAACCAAAATCTGTTTTATTCCTGAATGTGGACTGTAATGTTTTAAGGGATTGGGTTCTCATTGGGGCTTTTGCATATTTTGGTTTGTTCAGTTAACATTGCTCAGAAAAGGATTATTATGTCTGTTTTCTGTGAGTGCCACCGCTCACCATCACAAATCCTTGAGCTGCCCAACACGCTGCATGTTGAAAGAAACAACAGGGGCTTTTTACTGTCAAGGAGGATTCAGGAAGATTTTTTTGAGGCTTCTCCTGTTCAGCACAATTTATGGTCTCAGACACACAACACAGGGCCACAATTCCTTCTGGACCTGTTGGACCCTCCCCAGTCAGGTCAGATAATCTTAAATTGAATGATTGCCATGAGCATATGCATTAGCATGACTGTAAGTCAGCCTTTGTTTTGTTGGGACAGGTGGGGACAGCACGTATGCCTGTAGCATGTATTTTAGACAGAAGTATTTCTCAAGTGCTGAACTGAATGTAACTGGCATCACCTCTATTTTACACTTTATAATTACAAACCCCCTTAAGTTCTTATATCTCTGTCTTCAAAATGCTATGTGAATAACTAATTAAATTAATTAATCCACCTGATAAAAAAAGCAGATTTTCCTTTAAAGTGATAGGGCATTTCCTAGTCCCTCTTTTTTTACAGAGGAGGAGGAGAATAATAGATGTGTAATTAGAAGGACCTTCACTTGCTAAGCTGAAGGCAAGCCCTGGTGTTAAAGATGCTTCAAGGCCTATAAAGACATTTCCTCAGCATTGCCTTGTAAAATGGAGTCATCTGTCATGTTCCTGCAAGGCAGCCAAGTCTGAAATGCTTGGTGGGGGGCATGGCTGCTGGACCCCTTCCAGTAGTCAGAGCTGAGAATTGGAAACCACAAATTAAACAGCTTCCTTAGCCTGGCATTGGTTTCTCAGGTTCTTTATGTGCTACAGGGTTCCAGGTTTCTGCAGAAGCTTGGGAAACTCTGTTGACCAGCTTGTTGCAGTCTGGACAAGCTGTATGATTATTTGCCTCCAATAAATGAGTGCAAAAGTGAGGATATCTGCAGATGGAAAAATACAAATGTACAGTTTCAGGTGGCGGTAGGCAGAGCTGCACATGGCTTTTATAAAATGTATAAATTTGCTTTTCTTTAAATTTCATTTATTTGCCCTCGGGGGCCTGATGGTTACAAGTCATGGCTGAAGCAGCACTGGCAGGGTTAGCGGGTCCAGTGTAAATTTTTTCCACTCTTTGTCTCTGAATCTGTATCTCAATTCTATGCCTACTTTTGTCAGTGTTTCTTTACTTTTATTTGTGTATGTTTTACCCTTGCAAGTGCACACACATTAACTTGCTTTTTTCTTTTTTTTCTCTCTCTCTATGGTGTCACTATATCAGAGGGAGTGGTCTTGGGCTAACAGAAGTGCATAAGTAATCTAAAGAGGGGGAAAAAAATGAAAATAGTAAAATAACCATCTCCTCAGCAATTGATGACAGTGTCTAGCTAAATCCTTAATCATTCTACAGATGAAGTACTCAAGTGTGTAAAAATCCTTTTTGTAGTTATATGCTTCAATTAAAGTGGGGGGGAAGGTGGAGAGGAAAGGATTTTAATCCTGAAAATGACGTTATAAGAGATTTTACACATTTAACAAGCTGTCAAACTAGTGTCAAATTATACCAAGGCAGGACAAAGGACTTGGTGATAGCAATAGTGGGACTGAGATCAGCAAGGGCTGTTTCTGCTCTTCCCTCCCTCACTCTTGATGCAGGAGGCACTTGGGTTGAAGCCTGAGAGGCTCTGCAGGTTGGGGGACAGTGTCCCATCCAGCTCTGGCCAGCGTGGCCACTGGGGAGAGGCAGCAGCAGAGCCCAGGGATTGGGACTGCTAAAGTTTTTAACAGCCAGTAAAGGAACAATGTGGTTTTGACAGCCATTTCTTCTGAATCAACCAAACTAACACCGATCTGAATTAACCATTTTATTTTAAAATCCATAAATGTGAATGCAAGTATGACTGGAGCAAGGTAGAGAAAAATTATGAGATTAGTGCAATGTAATGTGTATAATCTGAGACAACAAAACACAATGTTTAAGGAAGGCAATGAATAGGTAAATAAAACTTTTCATTTTGTTTGATGCCTTGGATATTAGATTTCTGAAGATCTTCGCACTGCTCAGATTGATGTAATACTCCCTGAATGACTAATGGCTCCTGCTAAAAAAGTCTTGGTTAAATGACTAACATTGGAGGATATGAGTTTCCCCTTATTGTACACAGAAAGGGATTGCTGCCTGATCCAGCTAAGCAGTAAAGCATGGGGACAGATGACATGCTTGAAGTGAAGTGGTGGTCCAGATGACTGAGTCAGCTTGCTTGAGATATGTCTGCAGGGACACACTCCTATAGTCTCCTTTGAATGCAAACCCCCTAGAAAGTTATACTTGTCTTGCTCTGGTTTCCTTTTCTCTGGCATTTCACTGTTCTTGCATTTCACTTTTGCTATTATTCTGACCTGCCATCTGCAGATTTTCTGAACCTTGAGCAGTAGCTGTGACTTTGCTGTGAGAACTCAGAAACTCATTAAGAGAAGCACTTGGCTTTAAGCAAATGTCACATCACATTACTGTAATTCTCAGGCACTAGCTAGCTCTTAGCTAGGCCCATTCATTCATGCAGAGCCCAGAATACCTCCTTGCTGCATCATAGAGATGTTCTGATGATGCTGATTATTTTTGTCTGCATCTGTTTTGATTGATAACTCAGGCAATTATTAGCATTCCGCACACAGCAGGAGCTTTTCTCAGCTCTCGTCAGCATAAGAGGACAGTGGTGAGGAGGAAGGGAATTTGTAAGCAGTATCCCAGGGAAAATAACATACAGGGTCAGAAAGTATTAACGAGAAAAGTGCTACTATAATTAGATGCTGTGCATGTGTACAGTACATACATATTGCATTATGCTCTTCTTGGGGTGCAGCACTGAGATCTTGAAGTAAACAAGATGAAGATATCTAAGATATACTAGCAACCTTCACAGGGCATCTACCTTTACAGGTGAAAGCAAAGGTAAAACTGAGTTTAGGATTCAGCAGCTACATACAAGAATGCCACTTAATTGCTCTTCCTAGGCTACCTGTTTAATTCATCATCCATTATACAGACTGCAGAAATAGCACAGATTAGTTTGCAGGGCTCTGTAACGTTGCACTCAGAGATCATCAGAAGAGTATATCTTAGAAGAGCAGAAGGGGGATGAGGGAGATTTTTGACCTTCCCAGTATATTGGTCCAACGTTGCTTTGTAGCCTGCATCTGCCTACACAGCCTCTTCCTCCACCTCCCAATTTACATGGGAGGCTGTATCCATCCCTGATGCCAATACTCTGGCAAATGTCTGTTCCATCAGAGTATCGAAGGAATATTAAAGTAATTGTGGCAGAAAACTGAAAAGAAAAGAAACCTTATTGTGCTTGATGTATAACTAAGAGTCTGGATTTCAAAGCATGCTAATGTCTTTCCATAATCTAGATGCTTATTTTGGGCCAGGAGCATGACTGAAAATGTCCCCAAGTTCCTAATGCACAGGAATAACTGAGAAAAATTAAAAATCTGCTTGAGTACATAGATAGGTGGATGGAAAACATAGCTCTTGATCCTGAACTGCAAGCAATAGATTAAGTTGTGAATGTGTCGTGTTGGCTGCAGCAGGAATGCACAGTAAGCAGATAGGAAATGAAAACAGCAGGGTGATCTTTTCCAGAGATCTGAGTAATTACAGAACATTGGGATTATGCCTAAAAGAAAGCTAAGTTTTATGTTAAAGTTTTCTGCCCTGTCTGGACTGAGATCTTCTGCCTTCTATGAAAATTGTGGTCCTGTTTTTGTCATTGAAGGCACATGGTCATCTGAGAATTGAATGCAGCCTGTTCTAACTGCTTACTGACTCTATGGTCACAGAAACATCTGTGTCCTTGGTCAAGGAGTAGAAACTCATCTCTTGAGTATGGCAAACCATGAAGAAAGGGAAATCCAGCCACCAGCGAGAAGGAGAAGTGCCTCGTGGAGGCTGCCTGAGATGTGGCTGCAGAGCTTCCTCCCAGCACAGCTCAGCAACTCCAGAATGAGCCAAACAGCTCAGTGTGTGTAACTCACACAGCTCCTGAGCCTCACACTCTGTCTGCTCCTAGGTTTCTTGGTTTTTCTTGTCAAGGCAAAACTGGGCTGGAGGCATGCACAAGGGCTCAGTCTGGAGCACAGGATCTGCCTCTCATTTGCCATGAGATGTAAATCCCTGAGGCTGGAGTTTATGTTAGTTGCTAACTCAAACCCTGGCAGCTCTGGGAAACACAGATCTCATTTGAACCTGTGAAGCTCACTGACAAGGATACTGCTAAAATCAGTATCTGGTTTCATGGAGTGCAACAGGATTTAAATCTGCAGACAGTCTGGTCTGCACTGGCGCTACTTTGTTCAGTTACATTTGTAAATCTCTTGGCCAAATGTAGTAAATTTTAAAAACTTTTTTTTCCACTTTTTTTCACATATAATTTACATATGGCACATGTCAGTCGTAGTGATGAAAAGACATAAAAATGTAATTTCCCTCTGTAAAATCCAGGACTTGTGTTTAGGGGCATGAGAAGGGCATGCCCAAAGGAGGGTGATGTGTGAGGTATTGATGGACCTCTACTGTTACTAACTGGATTATGTCTGGTGGGCTGTCAGCCTGAAGTTAATGGCAGGGCAATAAGGATCTCATCATAAACAAGCATACTTGGGGAGAGAGAGTGAGAGTGTTTGCCACTGGTCTGAATTTTAGGGGTCTCAGGTGACAATTTGAATGAGTCATTGATGTGCTGTTCCGCCAGAAAAATTCATTCAGTCCATTATCAATTTCCCCTGACATTCAAAAGCCTCATAGGGTTTCTGCTGTTGGTTATTTGTTACCAGGCAAAAAGAATTTGATTTTCATACTCCTTAAGTGAAACAAAGTTAGAAAAACAAGTAAGACAAACAAGGTCATCTCCTGTGCATGGTTTTATAAGTTAGATTCCATTTCACTCACATAAAAAAAAGTAATAGCTGGTTTTCTTATTTCTTTTCAGCTTTACTTTGGTTCTAAGTAATATGTGGGCTTTTTTATTATTTTTTAAGATAATATAAAAGACAGACAATAGAGATGAAGAGAGAAAAATGCACAGTTCCTTTCAGAAGGAGCATTAATCTCATTATACAGGATTGGTGACTTCCTTTGGGTTTCCAGCTGCACAGTTCAGTAGTGATACATATTTTTGGGGTTATTACTACCATTGGTAAATAGCTGTTACTGGGGCTTTTCCAAATTGAAATTCTTATTTACCAGAGTAGGATTCTTTATGCTTTCACTATGTGATGTTTAATGAAAACATGCATGAAAAGTAGTCTTCAGAATGGCTGCCCAGCTCTGTTTAAATGTACCCGTCTCAAGAGAAAATCATCATGTTGTAGCTCTCTTAAAGAACCTGGTACTTTTTAGTGGAGTGTGAAGCACTCAAGTATTAATTTCAAATTAATCTGAGTTACAGTTTCCTTAAACAAGAACCTAGAAGAAAGTACGTTCTTAGCTACCTGACGTTTGGGTTTTTTCTAATCTTTTCTATTCTTAGAAGATATAAGTCCGGTAAACCACAGTATTCCACTGCCACAGAAATGTATGGGGCAATTAGCTAAAGAGGAAATTTATAGTAGGATGCACTGGCTGTTTAGACACCTAAGCATAGTAAACAGCATGCACATGAAGGACTTGTATTTCTTTCCAACTAGTACTGGGAAAAAGTAACAGGAAAGAATTTCTGTTATCTACTGCATAGCTGTCCTCAAAAAATCTGCTTTAAACTGAACTTTTTAAGTCCATCCATGTAGGACAGGAAGAATAGCCCACAATGGAAGTGAATGGAGTAATATCTAAATATTCTCATCTGTGATCAGAGCTGTACATACATACAGAAAGGAAAGGAGAAAAATCTTCTTTCTCGTCTGTAGTACTGTCACGTGAGAAAGTGAGAAACTCAGAGTGAAGCAGAATGAAGTGCCACAACCTTGTGGTAGTCAGTGAGGGAATGACTAGTGTCTAAAAAAAAATACTTCCCATGCCATTTGGAGTTCTCTTGGCTGGGTGTTGCTGTGCTTGAAGGTGGGTAGGGAGGGGGGGATTACTCCAAACCTTGTGCAATATTGTGTCGGACTTTAGAGGTGACTTTTGCATAAAAAAGTAAGTTTACTCAAAAAGGTACTGAAGAAAAAAAATGTGGCCCAAAGAAATCTAAACACAAAAATGTCAGGCTTATTTGTGTCAAATATTGAAGGGAACCACTTCTTCAGGTGAATCAAAGGATGTTAAAACCATGCATCCACTCATGACATGCACTCTGTGAGCAAAGTATCTATATTTAGAAGATGCTTTTAAACCCACACAAAGTGCTCCTGAAATATCCTTGAAGTGCAGCATGGTGAAGATTTAGAAGGAAACAGCTGCCCTCTGTGATGTTTTTAGATAAGAACTAAAACAGGATAATGATTTCTCCTGAAACATCAGGAAAAATACTTTTAAGCAAAATCCTCCCTTCAGGTGGGATACTGCTCTTGAAGTTTTTTTATGATTACCCCAGGTTTGTGGTCCACTATGTAGGATCAGTGTAGATGATGTACAGATGAGACTTCTATGAGAGCTTATGTGTTCATTTTGAACATCTAATTTTTCTTCTATCAAGTTCTCTTTGTCAAACAGGGTTTAAATAAGAATTCAGAACATCAAATAACAGATGGCAAACACTAGGATATTAAAAGAAGAAAGCCAAATTGCATTTCAGTACACATTTCCTTGGGGAATCTTTAATTTTCCTCTCCAGTAAGACATTGCCTGACCTATCCCTTGTACAGATCCATGAAATGTAATCTTGGCATCTCCAGTTGTTCTCTGAGTAGTCTGGGATACTTGTTCCTGTCTGATCGACCTCAGTCAAAACATCTTTGCTACACTCACCCTGGAAAAAGACCAATAGTATCCAGGAGCAATGGATCATAAAGTAAGAGAAGGATTTTTACCATGTATCCTGTTATGTCTTTTCTGTAACTCGCACAACATGAATGGTCTGTTATATAGTGACCAGTGGGATTTAAGTGACAATGCTCTGAAGAGAAATGCAAAGTGACATGTGGAGCTGTTGCATTTGGTACCTCAGTTCCTCAGGCTGTCTTTTCATTTGTCACTACTAGAAAACTGTCTTCAGTCTTCCAAATAAATAAAATAAAATACTTTGATCTGAAAAGTGCCAGAAGTATTAGGCTTCTCTTAGGGATTAATCTAGGTAAAAGGAAGGCTGGTCCTCTAGGCAAGGAAGTTTTGTATCTATAACTACTGCTCCTCATTCTGTGCGGAGCACTACAAAATTAGTATATTGCTGATAGCTTTATATTTTCATTTGCCTACATGATAGTTACACTTCAGTAACTTCCACAAATTGGATATTAATGATTCACACTCTGCAATTTGTATATCCATAAAGTGGAGTTGCAAAATCTTAAAAAAACCCCAAAGACTATACCTAGGCTCTCCCAAGATCTTCCTCCTGATTTGCTGGCTGATACTCCATTCAGCCTGATTTCATGGCAGCCAATGAATAAAGCAAACTCCATTCCAGTATCAGCCCAAAGAAGGTCCCCACTAACAGCTTGGTGTGTAGCAATGAGGAAGGAGCTTTCTGGAGAGGAGCAAGCTGAACTTCGTGTCTTGAGGGTTCACAAAGCATTAACCCTTTCTGGAGCACCCCATGGTGATAATCAGGAGCTGTGGTGTGCTGAAGAGCTGGAAGCAGTGACACAAGGACAAGGGTATAGACTGTGTTGGTAAACCTCTAGTGGTTACTTTGGCACCTGGCACTGCCGAAGCAATGCTATGAGCATTTAACTTTGAATCCATTCTCCTAGTTCACTGGAAAATATTACCCATACGGTACTTCTGCTGATGTGGCCTCTGGTGTTCTCATTATTTCCCTGTATCACTGGGCAGGGACACTTAGCCTGGCCTCTGAGGGTTTACAACACCCTGCTGATGTAACTGGAGCCATTGTCTCAATGCTGATAGGAATTCCCTTCTCTCAGATTACTACTCAGAGCAATGGACCAGCTTTCAGCTTTTCTCCTCAAAAACTGTTACTGCCTGTAAATGCTGTTACAAAAATGCTGCTGATTCAGAAGGGCAGAAGCCTTTTTCTGGTTGGACAATTAGTTAGGGAGTAGTTCTGCTACATGCTCTTTGTTTGTTGCAGTGAACTAGTTTTGATTAAATATTTAATTGGGAAGGATACAAGGAATGCACGGAAAGTACTTTGCAGAGCCCGAGCTTTGCTGTTCCCCTGAATGCTTTGATCCATTTTCTGGGGTAACCCCTCCAGCAGTCCATCAGCTGTTCCGGTGTACATCTTCCTGATGCTCCCTTCTATTTGGTGCTGGGCCCTGAAATGCCTGATGCTGGCATCAGTACAAGTCTCTGGGTGGTGGGCAGAAAGCTGAGCGAGGCCTGGGCTCTTGGCCTCTCACCTCCCAGGAGGGTGCCCTAGCCATTAGGGCCTTTTCTATATTTGAGACATCTTTTCTTGTCCAGTACTGCAACTGGCTAATTGAGACCTTGAGTCTCAATGGCTTGCTATTAAATCTTCATTAAAGTGGGCATAACCTGATTTTTCTGCTGAGGAACAGAGATGGATCTTTCAGTTGGAGCTAAGGAGCCAAAGTTCTTCACATGCACACAGAAAAGTTTCTTGAAATGTTGGGTGTCCCTCTTAGTAACATCACTGGTGATGTTACTAAGTAACACTCGTATCCTCCGTGTTCTGGGAAGCCAAGCACCAGAGCTGCTGAGAATGAGTGAAGCAAATATTAAAAAAAAATGTATTTGCTTTTTTCCCCAGCCTAGTTAATGATTTTGCTGCCAAATTTACAAGAGATTTGTGTAAGGCACATAACTCTGTGCTCACTTCACATGTGCAGTTGATGGGAGAGGAACCTGCTCCCTGTCAGGGGGTCACTTTCCTTCTGCTGTCTTCCCATGAGCCCTCTAGAAATTGCTTTCCCTGCAATCAGTGTTTAACTATTTTCCTGTGCCATTCTCCAAGTGGAAATCTTATTTCCTCTTGGTGTTAAGTAATGTGCAAAAGACTTCTTTTATGCATTTTTAAACAAGTTTGAACCGCAGTAGCTTTTTCCCTCTCGGTTCAAATGAGCTCAGTTTTCTCCTTCTGGGTGTCTGCACTTTCAGGGTATCCACTGCTAATGAAAAAGCCTTCCTCCCAGCACTAAGATTCAGCTCTTGCCTAGGAGGGCAGTGTTTGAATCAAGAAGGATAATTATACACTGCTATATTCCCTTGCCTTATTCCACATGCCATAAGAAATTGTGCAAAGAGACGAGGCAGCAACTATGAACTGCTGATACTACTGTTACTTATACAGTCATGAAAACAAAGAGCTCTTGCAAATAGCAGTGCTATTAGTTTGTGAGCCTTGGTCACCCATGGGCCTGGGATTGTGCCTTTGTTCCTTACCTGCAGTCCCCTGTTTCTGTCCCTTAGCTCAGCACCATGCCAAATTAGACAAAAATTATCTCTGTGCTTGCACAGCTTGTGTTGGATCCTCAGTGCTGGAACAAAATGCAAGCTGATAATAATCCCTGCTATTAGTCCATTTTAAATGGGTCAAAAAGATGACCTAATTGTGGTAATTGCCTTCTGGCACTGCCTGTGCAACAAACCTTTTGGCTGCGTGAGTAGGCATGCGTTCAACAGTAGGCATTCCTATCCCTTATAACTCGGCTCAAAGATTAAACTTCCATTTCACAGAGCTGCCATCTGCTGCAGCCAGTGTCCAGTCACTGAAGAACCTTGATCACTGATCTTACACACAGCACTGGCGTTGTCCCTGTGCTTTTTCACACCACCTTACTGGAATGACTTGCTGTGACTGGAACAGACTGAATAAACCAAACCCACAGAAACAGCCTAGTGGGTGAACACAGATGTTAACTAGCTCATTTATTCCCTGTCTTGAGGCAAGATAAAGTAAAAAAAACAAATAGTTTTGAAAAGATATGTTCATCCAAAGAATGGCTAAGTACAAGTTCTGAATAAAGGCACTAACTGAGTGTTTCAGGCTTGATGCTGTCACTTGCAGCCATTGTGAGTGTGATACTACTTTTCTCATAGTGCCATTGAACTGAGTGAGGCAACCACTTCCCTAAGTTCCTCCTGGTCCTGGCATTTGTGATAAGAAGATAGGATGGCACCATCTGAGCTGAGCTCAAAAGAGCTCAGACTACATTTAGCACTCTCTCTACAAGTTTTTGTTTGCACTACTCTGATGGGAGACATGCCAGTATGTATCTTGTATAGGGGTTTTGGGCTGCCCCTATTTCCAGCAGAGCTGAAATGCAACTTTTAGCAAACTATAAATAGATTATATATTGTCATTTTAATTACTGATTGGGGATGTTTAAACTTGGGATCCTTGCAAGCATGAAGGTGGCCTCCCATCAGTCCAACACCCCAGCATCAGGAGCTCTCTGGCTGCCCTTTGGGACTAGCCCAGGACTCATGAATTTGCAGAAGTGACATACAGAGAGAGAGACCTTATGGCACAGACCAGGTCTGGGAGGAGGTGACTCTGGACTGGGATGTTTGAAATGGGTTGGTGATGTGGACCACCCAGTGCTCTGGAATGAGTGTTTTGAGTGGCAGGTATGTGGTATAGTAATCTCTGAAAGCCAGATGGAGTGGATTTAATGTTAGAAGACATTTTCCAGGGATCAAAGCAGTTCATAGAAATAATTCATTTTTACCTTTAAATGAAAAGAAATATGATAAATGTTAAAATGGCCCTTAATTCATGAGCTTCACATCCCTGGGGTATGATTAGCACCAGATAACTGGGTGTCCCTGCTGTGCCCTGTTGCTTAGTTACGCTACACGAGTACACTGTGCTTTCATTTTCTGTCTTATGTGAGCAGAAGCAGCATGATATAAAAGTTAAAAAAAGTGGAAGACTCTGAGAGTACTCTCAGCTGTATTCCAAATCACTTGGGCTCCAGCAAGGCCACATGCACCATGCTTGCTGCGAACGGAAAGAAGCTTATTCTGATTGTGAGTGTAAATCACTAGAGACTCCATTAGCAGCTGCTGCTGCTGGAATAAAGCACTGCAAGCAAAATCAGAATCGTGCCCAAAAGACTGATCCTTTAGGGGAAGTAATTTATTTTCATTTTGAGAGATTAGCATCACAGTGGTATGATAAACTTCAAAGGCTCTGGAAGAGCTATTGTTGCTTTTAAGTAAATATTGATACCTAAAAAAAAAAAAAATAGTAGATTGCATATTAATCTCTTAAAACAGAATCACATTGAAGAGCTGGATGCTTGAGGAATGCATTGTGTCTTTCTTTTTACCAGCTTTATTAACGAGGGTTTAGTTATGTTGTGTAAAAGCAGAGTTGGCCCACGCTGGGTCTCACAAAAGCCACTGGTCTGGTGTAGCTGAGAAATCCGGGGAAGCTCCATGGAGAAAAATGCAAGGGCCTGCACTGGAGAGAGAACCATCAGTGGGTTGCAGGGTAAAGCTTCTGTTCAGTTGGGAGATCTTCTACTGACTGTATGGAGAAGTGAAACCTGTCTTTCAGAGCTCTTTCTTGCTGTCAAAATACTTACCTTTCTGTTTCATTTGTCCTGCTAATGGATTCTTAAATACAGACTCATGAAGGTCTCATAGGAATTAAGAGAAAACACAGTTTTGCTTGAAAAAATTGTCTGGCAGTTCAAATAGTTTTGCAGAAATTCTGGAACACCTGATTCTAAATACATGGCTGTGTGATAGCAGCAGTTTCCTTGGGAGACTGCTAATACTTATTTGTAAGAGAGCATGGGGAAAATAGCCTCATATAATATTGAAGCCATACTTTTTAATGGTGATCTAATAAGTGTATGTGAGAAATTAATTTTCCACTTCTGGTGGGGGAGGTGAGGGAATTGCTGGTGTAGTAAGGCAGAGAACTGGCAAAAGGGAGGATGCTCATGAATTGATAGTTCTGTTGATAGGTTTTGGATGGTGAACAAAAGATGCAGTTTTCTGGCAAAGAGCAGCTCTCCTAAATGCCATCATTCCTCATTTGTTGTTAAGGGATATGTCAATCAGCAGTTGTTTTTTCAGAGTTGGAAGTACCTCTGATACTGCTGTTGCTACATAAACTTGGTGGGAATCTCTTCTCCTGCAAAGTCCAGACTGAGCAAATTCAGGGAATCTAGAGGTGAACAATTATTATCATTTTCATTTGACTGCCTTTTGACAGATGGTAGGTCCAAAGTGGTAAAAGCAAACCAGCAGCTTTGCAAATTTTATCACTTTTATTTTCCAGTATTTTTATGTGGCAATAGATATACTTCTCCCTCAGATGTGTTCTGCTTATTCTCATCCACATTTTACACTGTGATTCCTGCTTTTAACATTCTTGTATTTAGACAAGCAACCAGCCTCCCTCTATCAACAGACAGCTGTATAATTTACTGAGAAAACAGTTCCTTTCCTGGCTGCTTATGAATATGAAAGAAGTTTTAGTTTTATCCTAGGCAGCCAGTCATTCTTCCCCTGTTACCTAATAGTTAAAATATTGCATATTTAGCTAGAAATGCATATGGACAGGAGGTCTCATTTGCACTTAAAATATCTCCAAGGCACTCGTCAGCAGGCTCCTTGGTTGAGACATTTTGCCTGGTTTTCAGCTGACAAGCCAGTAACAGTGCAGATATGTAGGAATTCAGTAGGCTGACTTGGTCCAAATGGATTTTTCATATTCATCCCACCTGTAAGGGACACCCTTTTTAGAGTTGAGGGAGAGGGGGTTTCCAGTTTGGTGTGAACACATCCAGTTGGTAAGGTAATGACCAGCCATGTGCAGTCATGGAGAGAAAAAAAATGCATGCCAGTATGGATTTCTTTTTTTTCCCCTGAAGTGGAAATCTATATATTTCTTTCTTACTACTTTACTGTCTTTTTGCACAGCAACTTTCTGCTTAATGCAGTAGAAAGTATGGTTGCTGGAACATTCAGTGTATCATTAAAAAGTATAATAAACAAATAGCTTATAATAACAAAACTTATCGAGGTGTTAAAGACAACTCGTTTTGAACTAGATGCATTGGAGGGAGGTCTCTATGCTTGAGGATGTACTCAGACCACATCTAGTGACTGCAGCCTGTGCAAGCAAGAGTTGCCCTGGGCAGAGGCAACCTCCCTGCCTGGTTTGCTGCTCTTAGTCAGGTGAGCACACGGGGGTGAAGGGAGCACTCTCTACTTCAGCTCACAGGAGCACCAGAGCCTGTGGAAGGGAGTTCCACCAGCTCAGTCCTCCCTTCCTGAAGGCCTGTGACAACCCAGAGCTCTTTCATCCACACACATCTCTGAGTCCCCACATCTAAGTCAAAAGAAAAAAAAAAGAGAGGGGAATTAGGCTGACATCTCACCATAACTGTAATTACTACCCAAGAGAGATGGCAAGGCATCATTTTGAAGCTAAATATCCCCTGGGATAATGCACATCCTATCCAGCAAACATTTGGTTTGCTTTTCTGAGGAAAAGCCCTTCGATGGGAAAACCTGCCCAGTCAGAAATCCTTGCAAGTGTGAGATGCTTACTGCAGGAGAGATCACTCCTGCCTCCTATTTTTTTCTGAGTGTAACATTACTCAGTTTGACATAGTTTTAAATCAATGAGGATGATAATTAAATATTCTGTTTTAAAAATGAAAAATTGATTTTCAGCAGAAGGATATTTCAATAAGGTCAGTAGGGGTATGGCAATGAGCAAATCACCTTTTGTTCACAGTTTACAAAATCTCTGTCACAATAACTTAGATTTGTAAGCATTTGTAAATCCAGTTTGCCCCAAGGGAAAAGTGGTATTCAGGGTTTTTTCCTAAAAAAAAGAGGAGACTGGCTCTGCTGCTTATATCAATAAGTATTGATTGAGTTCAAAGGAGCTCTGCAGATTTACACCTCCGAAAGTGCAGGCCAGAAGATGACTTCGAGACATCTCTAACTGTAGCCTGTTCTGCTTGTTGCCTCTGATACCACATAGTTCATTCAGATGATGCAATTTGGTGTCCTCTCTGCCCCTGCACAGATAGCAAAGGCACCACTTAGCACTTTGCTAAGTGAAAAGATGTGCCCAGTGGTCCTTGGCTAAAACTCTACCCTCTGCTCCACTGGTCTTTGGCTAAATCATATCCACACTGTTTTGCTGCCTGTCTGCCACTTACTCCTTCAGTAGTGACCAGCAGGTATAGACTGCTCAATCCTGAAATCCAGCCATGGGTAACGTGTGGCTCAGTGCCTGTAAGCCTGCGCTTGTAGTTTCTCAGCTCTCTAACCCATCTGAAACTACCACAAACCATAGATGTGATTTGATGAGGTGGGGAGGTATGAAGAGTTGTGTAAGGACTCACAGGTTCCCACGCAATTTTAAGGGTTACAATAAAGAGTAGTCTCTCACCGGGTCTGGACAGCAAGGTCATGCACCTGGAAGAAAGATGATTGGGAAGATGACTGATGGCTGTCTTCTCAGGGTGGTTCCCAAACTGTTTCCTTCAGAGGGGATAGAACCTGTTGGGACTTATTCATTTCCCATGACAAACCCTCAGCACAGCCCAAGGGTCAATGAGAGACTCTCTGAGCTAGTCCTACTGTTGGTAATAGATGCTGAAAGCTATTTCTCATCCATGTTGCTATCCTGCCCCTTGAGATCGGTGAATTTTATGGCATTTCTTACACATACAAAACTGGATCTAAGTTCTGGTAACTCCTGCAGCAAGGAAAACTTACTTCTCTGTTTCTCTTGCACATTTGCTCAGATCTAACAGCCGTGGCATAAGCAATGTACCTGTTCATCAAACTGAATTTACAAATCAGTGAGAATAAGGGGAAACAACCCAGGTCCAGATTTTCATGAAGACTCAGCCCTACCTTTTCTGGCTTACCTATTTCCAGTTTTATCACTAAAGTCACTAAGTTTGTTTTATGTTTTCCTAAAAACTGTTTTTCTGTGGTCACAGTGAATTTCAGATTTTGTTAACTTCCGTTCAACTAATTAGACAGAAGTGGTTCTAGAAAAAGATTTCTTTTTATCCTGGATGGCTTAAGAAACTGAGGATCAGTAATAGAAATTTGTAGATATTGGCTTCAGAGAATACTGTGATTCTTGAAGAAATCTGAGTGGAGCTGATGGATTTAGAAATGCTGAGTATTAGCAGTGTCATATTCATAGTATCTCTGTATCTGTTCTGCAAGTGCAAAAGGCAGGGATGGAGGTGTTTTGCAAGTGCGAAAGGCAGTGGTGGAGATGTTTTCTTTTTCTCTAGAAGGTTGGGCAGGAGAAAACTCTAAATGCAACTTTTCTAAAACTTCAGTGATTGAAGCATGAGAAATACAGATGAGAGAGGAAAGATTGTACCCTCTTAGCTTATTTTAGCTGACTTGGATCTGCAGCCAGTAGGAGATGAGTATAAATAAACCTGGTGTAACAAGGAAGCAGAGTAGGAATTGCCTCTGAAGGAGGAGCTGGACAGAAATCCCAGCCAGAGACTACTTGAACTGATTGACTTGTGCAGATAAAACACTAATAACGAACACTAGATGAGAAAGCTGTTCTTGGGGACAGCACTGACTAGCCTGTATTTTAAACCTACAGTGCACTCCTGCAAAGCTTCCTGTCTTCATTGGACTCCTGATAATTTCTTCCTCACTTTAACATACCGTGAAAAATGTTTAACTTTTCCTACCTAAACAAACACATACACTTGAAAATTGAAATAGTCTCCTGAAGTTCTTCCTTCCAAACTAGACATGTTGTTCAGCTTTCTGAAGCATTTGGTGGCCACTTGGGAGTTTAAGTGCTTACCTGTGGAAGTGGATTTCCAGCTCTGCCAGCCCTCAGTGAGTTGGAGGTGTGGGGTGGAGGTGTGTGCACCCTCTCATCACTGGGGTGCAAACTCCCCACATCGAGGAACAGTCACACAAGGTGACCTCTTTGTGACACAGGGGCTCATTTAATTTCAGCAGTTGCTCACATGCAAAAGAGCCAAGTGTGGCTCCTGGGGAATTCTGTTGACTTCAGTAGATTTACCGTGGTGTAAATCAGGAGCCAAGTGACAGGAGAGGCCCATATGTTCTCCTGGAGTGCTGATTACAGGGGAAAGGAGCTGGATCAGAAGAAAATGATTGGACCCAGATTGTTTTCAATGTTTTAATGACTAGCTTAAGGCAGCAAATAAAAACAGAATCAGAGGTGATTTATATTTATGCTGAAATCTAAACAGGTCTGGCCCTAGGCATTTGCATTTGTCCCTGTCTAACACTGTGGCTGACTTCAGACCTCTTGGACTGCAAGAACTGCTGAAAGAGTGAAGTTGAAAGCTACTTGTGTAAGTCAGTGTCAAAATTCTTGGAGACAGTATAAAGGACAGGAGGGCGTGTGCATGTATGGGAAGAATTGAGTGGCAGAGGAAGAATACTAGAATTGCAGGGAAAGAAAGCATTGCTGTTCATGGGAAAAACTACTTTTTTTTATTTTTATTTTTTTCTTTTTTTTTCCTTTTGCTAGTTTCAGCCCCAATTCCCTGATTAGCAATAGCTACTCTGACAGATCTATCTCATTGAAATCAAGAATTATTGGACCATTCCCCCAGGACTCGGGTGTCTTATGTGTTGTATCTACTCCAGAGCTTTAGCTGAGTGGGAGGCGAAAAAGGGCTAAGACTTTAAACATGACTGAAAACCTTTGCAGCCTGTCCCAAGATTTCTTTTTTTACCGGTTTCTCAAAGTCCCCAGACAGAAGGCTGGTTCCAGAGTAAGAGCAGCATCAGGCCTCACACATAGCCAAAGCCAATCAACATCTAGGGCAGCACACTGTTAGTAGAAGGGAGAAGACCATGACCTGGAGCCCCATAAAGTAAGGCTTCTTGCAGCTATTAAGGGAGAAGTTGAGGTGTTTGGAAGAGCAGCCACTGGTATATATTAATAGGAGAGAAGCACTCCCTAAGTGCTTACCATTGCATCTCATCTTTCTTTGGTAGCAGGAGCAACCTACTAGATTCTCTTTGTTGCAGCTTTGTCACTCCAAAGTTTAGTTTTGCTTACAATTCTGGAAAAACCTTTGGCTGTGTCTGGCAATGAGGCTAAGGACCACAGCTGTTAGATCAGCAGGCTGGGTCTCAGTTCACCCTGTTTGGGTATATCAATGTCCTTTGGGATTGTGAAGCTCAGAAATGCTGTGGTCAGACCCCCTGAGCAGGGAAAGATGGCCCTTGCTATATAGGCAGTGAGGCTGTACCAAAATCTGCATATTAAATGGTATGGGCTTTATACACGGCAAAGCCTTTCTTACGTTCAAATTCACATAAATGAAATGGTGAAGTCTGTTCTTCCTCGCCCACTCAGCGATGTGATGTAGGTGTTTCGGTGACACACTGAGTTCATTACACCATTTCACAGCTTCTCGTTAATGCATGCCACAGTAGAAATCTCATTCATGGATGACACTGATCTTATCACAGATATTGATTCATCAGCCAAGGCTAGGAGCTTTAATGATCAGTCTTTCCTACACAGCTCTTTGATGGCTCTGATGTCTGATATCAGTGGAATAAGCTGGTGTTGGCTGATGTAGGGTAGGTGGTCTCAGTGGAAGGTTTTTTTTCAAGTGAGGCTTCCCTGTGGATCTGTGAGGACTTGATGTGTGGGTTTGGATTAGCTGTTCTGCTTCAAAGGGATTCTCAATATCTTTATCCAGCAGTTTCCACTGAACTATAAGTGTCTATTATGAAACAGCAGATCAAAATGGGGAGAGTGAGGTGAACTGCTGATACTTGATGATTGTGATTGGAATTAGTCTTCCAAATGAAATCTGTCATTAATAAATTCCATTTTTAAAACTTAGTCCTGGAAACTGGAGTTTGGAATGTATTGGAACAAAGAACACTGAGGAAGGGAAAGTTAACTGGTTTAAAGCTTTCCAGTTTTGTGTTCATTAATATGTTTTCATTCTGTTTGGGGAATGTGGGGAGAAGCAAGGGCTGGAATTCCTGTTGAACCGGGAAATTCATAGGGACCACAAGGCATTTTAGTTGCTTAAGCTTTGTGATCTCTGCATTTCCAAGGTTCAGTTAGAAAACTATAAGCCATTTCAGGGAAGGGTCACTGTTAATCATTCTCAGATTTCTGCAGAAGGGTTGAGTACTTGATGCATTTCTGTTCATTCATCTATTTCTTGCAATTATGGTGTGTGTATATATATATATAAATCTTTGTGAACAGGTAAGCAATGTCCTGTGGCAACAGTCTATTCTCTTCAATACTGTTAAATACATATAAAGCCATGCAGCAGCCCCTATCAGAAAACTGGAGGACACAGACTCGGAGAGAGAGATGTAAGAGACAAGGTGTTGTAAGGGGCAGCACCATCTGCTTTGTTGACAATCACTTGTGCAGAAAGGACAAGGCACTGATTAATTTGTCAAGGACTCGCCTGAAGAGCTGTGAAAGAAGGCTGATAGGTGTAAGCACAATGCACAAGGGGTGTGTGGGGCAATGAGATGGCTGTCAAGACAAGAGAGAAGGGTGATCCGACCTTTCAAAATGGGTATTTGGACATCTCGTTTGGAGAATGGGAAAAAGGCATTAAGTGACACAGCTTGGCTGCAAGACAGCGATGAAAGTTGTAAGTTGTTGCTGAGTAGCAGAACATGAGTACAGTAGTATTCATGGGGCACAATCAGATATGAAAAAGAAAGTGCAGCAGGCTGCTAACCCTTGGTTGTGTTCACATTTTTGGGTTTGGGTTTTTTTGTTTGTTTTGGTTGGTTGGGGTTTTTTGTTTGGTTTTTGTTTGGGGTTTTTTAATATATTTTTTTTTCTTTCACTGAAACCTATGTGGACAAAGGTCTACTAATCTCCACTAATTGGCAGTGTTGCTTTCAGGCTCAGTGTACAAAGGTCTAAAAGAGCCAGCAGGATGAGTGACTGCCAGGGAGAGGCAATGGAAGGATAGGACATTCCAGTGGTCAATGGGAGAGCTTTCAAGCTGCAGATTCCACTCTGGGCTTTTACTTCAGGCTCTGACTTATCCGAAAACCATGCTTGCCATGTAGGCAAGTTGTGTAATTAAGCAAATTAAAACCAGTCTAGAGGCATTTTGGGACTGTCAGCCTGGCTAACAAAGACAAAAGTACTTCTTTCTCAGGAAAGCTGTAATAAAGAAGAATTATCTTCTTACAATTGGTGTCAATAATTTAGATCAAAAGAGAAGAACGATCAAATATGGATGGGAAAGATTCACAAAAGAATTTTTGAAGGGAAGGGAGTTTCAAGCAGATTAGTAATGATCTCATAACTTTTATCAATTATCTGGAAATCACCTGTGAAAGAGACCTGAAAGATGATGACTGATGTTAACCTTTTGGGCAATTCAAAGTTCTCTATTTATGGTATTAGTTTGCTATGGATCAACAAAAAATAATGGGTGAAGACCCCTGACTCACAGTTTATGGGCTGTTCAGGTCTTATTACAGCTGGACAGTTTATGACAAGGGTCTGTTGCTGCAATAAGTCCATCTGGCATATCATATCTGAGTCCTCTAGAGAAGCTTCTTCGTGAGGGCAAAGAAGAAAGGAAGGATTCTCTTCCATCCTCAGCACTGCATTTTTGGTAATGAAGAGATTAATACCACATCCTCTTACAGAGATATGTATATACAAAAAAGGAGAGCAAAACAGTAATTATTACTCAGTTTTTAAGGACTCCATACTAAGACTGAGTGTACAGAGTTCTCAAGACAGGACACTTTGAACTGGTTGTGTACCTTCCTCAAGTCTAATCCAGTTCACTAGTAGTAAGTGTGAGAAAGATGAGGAAGGGAAAGTATTTGAGGATCTACTGCTCTGGAATGCTCACACGTTCATTGCCAATGATTGGCAATGTGGATAGTGAGAAGAGACATTAATCACAGAAAAGGCATAAATTAAAGGAAACTTCCAATTCTGCTGCCAATTTTAAAGGCACGGGATGCTTAATGAAATGGAGAATTCCATTTTGAACTTGTTGAGAGCAACCCAACAGAGCAATGCAGTCTGATCTTCCATGGACAGGCAAAGAGGGACTGAGGCACAGATCCCTTTCACTTCTGCACAAAATCTTTACTAATCCTTTGGTTACAAGATAGATTTGTCTCAGCCATAAACTCCTACTTAGACTTCTGAAATACTACCCAGCTGCAGGATTGACATTGGACCTGTGGAGACAGACCTCTGCCAAAGTATAATTGCAGGATTGGGGATTTATGTTAATCACAAGTCTGTTCTCAAATCTGTAGAAACCATGGAAAGGCTCCCAGTAATTTCACCGGCTTTGGATTAGACCTTCATTTGTGCTTTAGCTAACATGTATCAGAGAGAGTTCTAGCTGCCCAGCCTGGTAGGTTTTAAGATGTTAGTGTCCACCTCCTTCCAGGTTATAAGCAGATTCATGTCACTTGAGAAAACACAATTCCATAAATACTGTGAGTCTTGGTTATAAAAAATTCATCTTAGGATAAATGTGTTTTTCTTGCTGATTTTTTCACTTTTCCCTCATTTACAGCTCTGCAAAGCCTTTGTGAAAATCACTTTCTAGCGCCATGTAGATTTCTTGCTTCCTCTGAACCACTGCAAGTAAGGATACAAGGCAGAGAAGCTCTGGAAGTGAATCTGAGAGAAACACAGAACAGTCTTCTTACTTCAAGCTTTATCCTGACCTGAGTTCTCTGTCGACAGACCAGGTTCTGTCTGCTTAATCAATGCAGAAAGTCTGAAGGGAGCTTATTTCATGAAAAGATTTTCTCTCTCACCCACTTCACCATTCTTGACTTCTTCCCCAAAGGTTTCCTCTTTGGATTCCATAAGCACAAGCAAGATTGGTTTCTTCACCCCCCTTTTCCTATCCCTCTTCATATTTCTCACAGCTCATGCTTTTCTTCCCACTTTCCCTCTTCTCTTTATAAAAAGCCAAAATGCGTAAAAACCAAAAGCAGTGACGTGGAAAATAAAGTGGTAAAAAGCATCTTATATTTTTGTGGAGGAGACGGGAGATCTGTGTGCTAGAACAGCTACTGAAAAATATATGCTGATCACCTGGTAAGCACAGTATTGAGGAATAAATATAGGTATTTCAGTAGTTGCTTAGCTCTAGGCAGAATATGAATTTTGAGTGAAGGAAAAAAGTTATTATCTCTGGGAACATGAGGGAGAAGGAGTCACACTCCCAAGCCATGCCAACAGAGAGGTACAGTGCTGCCCTGACAAGGTTCTGGCTCTCACCAGTGATCCTCAGGGCTCTCACCACCTCTGTAAAATAGTACTATCTGTTCTCTCTTTTTCTGAAAAAGTACAATGGAAAACTCTGCATATTTCCCTAGACCCTATAGAGTTGTAGTGGCCTCTGCCTTTGTAGAGTGCTCCAAGCATGCCCAGCAGCTGCTGCAGATGAATGATGACATTAAGCTACATAGTAGGAGGAAAACTGATGTTTTCCAGCAATATTTTAGAGGCATTTTTAAATAATATGCAGAGAGTGGGTTTAATTTTAGGTTTATTTCTGCGTGGTTTGGGTTTTGGTTTGGTTGGGTTTTGGGTGGCTTTGTTGTTCTTGTTTTGGTTTGGGATATTTTTTGGTGGTTGTTTTTCTTAAACTTTTCTTGCTATTTTTCTTTCTCGTGCTTAATGAAATTTTGGCTGGTAAAATGCCTCATGAGACATCCCAGACAATTCACCCTGTGTTTTGCATGCTATCAAAATATATGGATCCAGCCTGTGCAGCTGCTTGCTGTCAGGTTCATTACATCCTGAGCAGCCATGCCCCCAAGTGATTTCTGCTGAGGCCTCTCCTCATTCATTGTGGGAGATGACAGATTCTGCAGAGAGAGCAGCTGATGCTCACAGAGGTGGGAGTGGAGCTACCTGATTGATTGTCCACAGAGGACAGGTAGGCACTGAGCTGGTCTGCAGGGAAGTCGTGCCTAGAAGGATGCAACAGGGAGTTGGGTTTTGTTTTTCTCTGGAGCATTTCATTCCTGGATAATGCATGCTTTGTTTTGCCTTTGTACCAGATAATACACTGACAATGGCTATGGATTTTTAAATATTTATTTTCTTTTGTTTCACATGTGTTCCTAGAAATTGGAGAGGAAAATGATGCTGTGATCTTCAGACAAAGCCAGTTTGTCCTCTCCGTAAAAGCTTAGTATGTTTTACTGCACCCAGTGTTAAATAATCTAGAAGTACCATTACAAATAATTACACCTTGGTGCCTTATCACCTCAAACAAGGAAGTGAGAGGGCAGACTTCTGGAGCACACTTCTCCTAAATACACTTGTATAACCCCACATGTTCAAGGAATTATTGCTGCCTTAAAATAGTCTGTTGATGCAAGATTGCAGTCAGGGAGTGAGCATGGCACATGCATGTGAGCTGTGCAATTTGCTGCTCAGCACCCTGAGCAGTAGGTGCACACGTGGTACCCCTGTGATTCAGGGAACACCAACAATGCCACGTTCCTGGGAGGCTGCCAGCTTCACACCAGAAAAGGCTGACAAGAACTGCCACAGAGTTCTGTACTTGTGCCTGGATTTAATATACAGAGCTTTTCCAGCAGGGAAAGTTGGCATGGGTGCAACATCTAGTACCTTGCTCTGAATAGGTGGCATCTCTTACCTTAGACAGCAATGCTGTTGGTCATTGAACTGTTACACTCCACAACTACTGTGAGGATACGGGCCAGTGGCACCAGTAGTGACCCCATGGTGGGAAGTACCATGAGGAGGACACCTGGATCTGGGCCAGCACTGCAAAAGCTTCTGGGCAAGGCTGATGATTTAAGTTTCCCTGGAGCAGCACATGGTGTGACTCGACTTCTAGTGCTGGCATTAAAGCCCAGCTCTCTCCACATGGCAGGATTTTTAAATGACAGATGCATGTACTTCTATGAAAATATTGCCTTATTTCCCTAAACCTTAGCTAAGTGGAGCTTGTCAGATGAACAGTCAAAAAGAAAGGCATAAGAAGAACTGCTGTCACGAAGTTACCATTTACAAAGTGTGTCTGAATCAGTACACAGTTCATCTGGGCAGCTGATGATTTAAGATCATAGTTCAATGTAAAATGACAGAGAATTTGGACAAAGTTTAATAATAGTCTGGCACCTACAGATGGGGCGGGGAAATGTGAATGTAGATTCTGACATTAAGGAAAAAAACACAGTGTTTAGCACATCTGAGCACTAGGGTCAAGTATTTTCCTGTCTCCTACTCTATTACAGCATTAAGGTTTTTAAGTGCAGTGAAAACAAGTGCCTGGTCACAGAAGGGTTCTCTGAGCTCTGCCTTTGTGATCCCAGTTGAGTTATGTGGCAGAACCCAGAGTTACACAACATTGTATTGAATCCCCAGCAGAGATCTGAGCTGATGGAAGTTATGTTTGTAAGCTTAGAAGTGCTCTTTTACGTCATCCTACACGTAAGAAACCTGAGAAAATAACAGAAGAGATCATGGGGAATCCTTCCTTCCCATAGGAAAGATCTCATGAACTAGGCGGAGTAACTCTGATCTTTGCTCTGGCACTGGCAGAGGGGGACTGCCAAATTAAAAGCATTTCAGATGCAGTGTGCACTAACTTCCACCTGGGCTGGCATGGCTGTTTAGCACAATATGGAGTCAGGTGCAATTTAAAGCCTCTAAACCAGAAACTTGGAAGTTCCCTTTCCCAATTTGCTGCTGCATGCAGCTCCCCAGATGGTTTTGGCACAGAAACATGTTAGGCCAGATCCAGTTCTGCCTCTGCACCTTCTCTGTAGCAAATACACAAATGCAGATTATTGTTCTGGTAGCGGTTGGGGGGTTTTGTGTTTGGTTTGGTTTTGGGGTTTTTTTGTTTGTTTGTTTTGTGGGGTGGGTTTTTTATTGTTGTTGGTTTTGGTTTTTTTGGTTGTGGGGTTTGGGGGGGGACAGAAGGAGCTGTTGTTGTTGGGGGTTTTTTTTGGTGAGGAGGGAGGATTGGGGGTCAGATTTTTTCTTTTTTTTCCTCTTAGGCCATCTGACATCCTGCATTTTTCTGCATAGTTCTTCCTCATGTCTAGATGTGTTTTAGTAAATTCATTACTGCCCCTTCTGTTTTGGCAGCTGCAAAGGGGTCTGTCTCCCTCACTCCTCAAAATAATAATTGATTTTGGAAAGAAAGTTCATATTGTTTACTTTATAGCTATCCATTGCATCTACCTTGTCATTCAGTAATATGCCTTCTGCTTATATCTAGGTTAGTGGCAGCTCTTAGCTTGAATACTTTGGTCACCTTTAATGTGATAACAAATTGCTGATTATCAAAGAAGTGTTAGCACTTATTTAGACTCCCACACACTCTCAATCTAGATTAGGGTATGTGAGAAATAAAATGAAGGCAAGAGAATGGTTGGCTCCTTAATCAGTATGCTATTAAACAACAGAACACAACGCATTCAGTGCCCATTACTGAAAAAAAAATTAAAAAGGAGCATAATTAAATATTTAATATGATACGTGTGATGGAATGGACATCTGGAAAAAAGCTAATGTTATAGCCTATCATGTTCTAAAATAATCAAAGGAGAAGACAAGTGAAGAGTGTGTTTTCTATAATGGTTATAGGAGGGGATGAAAATTTGCCTTTTGTTTCTGACCATTTGCCTTTATGGAGCTTTCTGTCTGTCCATTGACTGTTACTGTCCAACTGTAACATAGCCATAGTAACACTTAAGTAATTTACTACACCAGCTCAAATGACTCAGTCATAGAGTACTTGGGATTTTTTCTCAGTTTTTTCATCCAAATGAATAACAGTGTTGTCTTTTCAGTTCTGTATCCCTGGTTTGTTTTTTTTTCTTGAGGAGATCTTAAATTGAAGTTTATATTTAAGACATGATTCTGTTTTCAAGTCTCCAACTTAATCTCTAAGAATGATCATTCTAGGACAGTAATTCTATTCCATATCTTGGAATTTTTCTTAAACTTTATTTTTGCAGTCAGGAAGTCATGTAAGGATTTCTTCTTATAAAACCACACATTTTTAGTTTTATACAAAACATCTGAAGAACATTAACAGTAGGGTATATAGATGCTTGGAAAACAAAGACACTTGCAAAATAAACTCTCTGATCTGGTGGTTGATATGCAGATAAGGAAAAAAGATAATGTTTTTTGAATGATTAGTTTAAGAATGAGTTTTAAGGCTTTGTTTGGAATTAGTTTTGGAGGCACTCCTCTTTGCTTCTAACTTGCCACAGAACAGTACTAACTCTTTCTCCTGTATTTTTTTTTCCTGTCTGAAAGAGAAGAAAGAGGCACTTCTATTTATTTATAATCTCTTAAACTGAGATACATAGCTTGGTGTTCTTGGCAGATTGCATAAAAGACCCATATATGAACCAATAAAGAAATGCTCCCAGATTGATTAGGCACTGGATAAGACTTGGGCAGAGGAGAGCTGGCCCAAATCCATTTTAAGTTAGAAGCAGGTCTGAGTTATGCTTCATCTCTGCCTGCCTTTTCCTGCCTGTAGCTGTAGTCCATTGAAGCTGTTGTCTAGGATACTGGCAGGTTTAGTTCACGCAGCTCATGTTTTAAGTGCAGGAAGAAGGATGGTTTGGGGGCTAAAGCATGACTAATGCAGACATCCATGTGGCATTTAACAAGTCACTTATTGTAATCAGAGCTGCCCTTATCTTACAGGTGGGAAAGTGTGTGTATTTAGAAGGCACCTTGAAAAAACAGTAATAGAGACCATAACAGGTGTGAGAGAGAGAACAGACTGACATCTGCATCTTACAACTACATCCTTCTATATTACATAGTGGTGTTGCAGGTCTGAGAGGGGGAATAAGATCTTCCAATTAATTTGTTTACTTCACTCAAGTTTAAAACTTCTTCTTCAAGCTTCCCTTCCTACCATCCTGGATAGTCCTAGGGACCAGAGAAGCTACAGACAGTCTCCATGCACTGTCCTGGGCTGCAGGACATAAGCATCTAGATCTGTGGCCATCCACCTTGAATGGGTGAGAACTAGAAAGCTGTGTGGTTCTTAGGCTGTCCTCACTGAGCAGCTTTCCCTGGCAGTGGTGACACAGCCAGCAAGCAAGGAAGAGGAGAGTTCATGTTTTTCTTTTCATAGACTTCTCGAGTTTCCTTGGTAGGTGATTATGGTGAGGAAGCAGTAGCCCACCATTTCCTGCTTGCTTCTGCCAAGGAACATCACTGAGGTTCTGCTAAGACCACTTCCATTAGGAGACCCTTCACTTAAGGAAATGAAATCTTCTGTGTCACAGAACCTCATAAAATTACTAAAAGGTGCTGCTGCAGGTGGATGATTTGGAAACATGGGATTTTTCCAAAAAGTTGCTGTGTTCAGGCTAGATATGTAGGGGCTTATGCAAGTCAGCCTTTCCCTTCCTCTGTTGCAGTAGTTTTCTATGGAATGAAAAACAAACTTCAAAGCAATTAGCAAGTGTCTCTGGAAAGTGGTGGTCTGCCTCTCAAGAACGGTTATACAGGAAGAATCTGGTAAGACTTTCTGAGCTACAGAGCTTTAATCAACATCCTGCACAGGGAAAACTGCAGGGAGAACTCTTTGTATTATTTTGCTCCATTGCTCTAAGGAGTGGCAAGGAAAAAAAAGAGCAAACAACAAATCCCCAATAATCACAGTTCATAAATTCTTCATCATGTGAATGGCCCTTAGGTAGGTACATCCACCCAGGGAGGTATGTGACAGCTTCTAGGCACAAACTGCTGCCCTCTATGCAGCCTACAAATTGCTGTGTACACTAGCTAATACTTTGCTGATGGGCTGGCCTGGTTAACAGGAAAGTGCTCTTGACTAAAAACAGGCCATTTTTCTCCTTCAAAGCAGATGTATTTTCTCATCACCACGTTTCATAGTAATTCAGTGACACAGAGTTTGCTGTGCCAGCATCAGTTTCCCTAGCTGTTTGATAACCGTGCTCTGAACCAGAGCTGCAGAGTATCTCATTATTCTGCTCCAAAGGCAGGAGAGGAGGGTTGGATGTGAAGAAAAACATCTGTTCCTGAGCATGTCATAAGTAAGGTTATACTGCCAACTGCAGTGTAGTATCCGGGATACTGCAGTCAGTATCCCTGCAGCAGCAGGTGTAGGAGAGGAATGAAATGAGATGAAAGAAAAACCAAGATGGGAAAACCTCACTGACTTTTTTTCTGCAGCACTGAGTTTAACCTGAGTTTAATATCACTTGAATTTAAAATATTCAGGAGCTGCTCCTTGCTAATCCATTTGCAGAGTTGGATGAAAGCTCCTGTTATATTTTGAGCGTTTGCAAAAATCAGAAAGAGTTAACTGTAGAGGAGTCTCTCCTCGTGTTTGTTCCCCAGTGCCTCAGAAAGGAGACCCATTGACTCACATGTCAATGAGGGAAGTCAGACCATTTTAAAATGTTATGAAAGCAGCATCTGAGGAGAGCTGCACTGCTGTGAGAGGCTGAAATGTCCTTCCAAGCAGCGCTCATACCGAAAGCATAGGGAAGAAAAATGCAGAGCATAACGTCTTGCAAAGACACATGAGCTGTGGATCAGCTTTCTTAGTACAAAGTCTGGAGTTTGGGGTTTGTTCTTTGTGGTGCTGCTGTCTCTGTTGTGATTTGGTCATCCAGTCCCAGATGTGCAGAAGTAGCAGGTCAGAGAGGCCTTGGGGAAAAGACTGATGGGATAGCACTGCCATCAGCTGGCACTGCTGACAGGTCCCTGGCAGGGACCAACAAATCTTGAGGCAGAGAAAATCAATAGGCACTGCTGAAATGTTTGGGTTTTGCCTTTTTGTCTCTTGTTTCTCACCATTTTCTCTGGGGTACAGGTCTGGCCTTAACCTGCTAGCTATGAAAATCCAGGGAAGTGCTTGGATATGACACTAGGTCTCTCCAGCTTCTCTACATATATCACATTTAATTTAAAATAAATTTCTAATGGGAATATTTGACATAACGTTTTTCAGCTGGCAGAGCATTGCCCACCACATGCTGTGTCTTGCTTTCTGGAAGGTAGTACCACAGGAGAGCCTGAAAATTACTTTCTTGTAATGGGACTGCCTTCTCTTCACTGGGTTTGCATTGATTTTTCTATCATTTTCAGCCAGGAGTTAGAGGACATTTTACTCTTGCCACTCCAGCATCTGAAAAGGTAAAGCAGTCTGCCTGTGGTATTGTAGTGACTATTTCAGCGTGGCTAGAGTTAGTTGAAAAACAGTATTTCAAAGGTGTTCTATGGATGACTTTGTTTTTCAGCTGTCTCTTTTAAAAACATAAATACCATAATAAATTATAAAAAAATTATAAAAGGAAGACTAGGAAAAATGTGGGCACTCTCTGAAAGGAAATGGGAGACTTTAAACTGAAGGAGGGTAGGTTTAGGTCAGGTATAAGTGAGAAATTCTTCAGCATGAAGGTGGTGAGGCACTGGAACAGGTTTCTCAGAGAAACTGTGGATACCCCATCCCTGGAAGTGTTCAAGGCCAGGCTGGATGGGGCTTTGAGCAACCTGGTCTAGTGAAAGGTGTCCCCACCCATGGTAGGAGTTTGGAACTAGAGAATCTTTAAGGTCCCTTCCAACCCAAATCATTCTATGATTCTGTGATAGACACACCGATGCCCTTTACTCATGGAGTTGTACAGCAAAGCAGTAATGCAATGAGGACAGAACAAACATATCCAGGAAAACACAGGCTTGGGGGAAAACTTGATATTGCTCAGCCTATGGTTATTTGACTTGAGGACATTTTGTGTCATGAGGTGCATTATGCTTTGACTGCTTTTGACTTTTTTTTTTTTAACTGACTCAAAATACTGAGGATGAGTGAGAGCAGAAGAGAAGCTAATTGGTGTTCTAATGAGTACTACATTAAGTAACTTACAGATTTGGTTATGAGAGGAGGAACCTTGCATTTTGGGATCACTAGTTCAGGCCCTACTAAGACTAGCAGTAACCCTGCTCTTGGCATATTACTTGCCCTTTGCATATATCTCTGCCTCTCAGAAAGAAAGAGGAACAGATTTTTCTAGGTGCCTTTTCCCTCTTTCCTGGAGGCAGATTCTGTTGGGATCCCAAGGACCTGGGTAGGGCTGGCCATTACTCCCACTGCTAAGGTAGGATGTGGATAGGATATGTTACCCCAAAGCATGCATACCTGAATCCTTTCACAGTTGGTTTTTCTCCCTTCATTAACTTACTTTCTTTTACAGAAAAAAAAATGGGAGTTACTTTCTATTGCTAAGACAGGAAGGCGGGTATACGGTTGCTTAGTATAGCTGAGGGATTGGGGAGTGAGTAAGGGTGCTTTTTGTAAAATGATATTCAGCAGGTCCAGAACATTAGTGTTTTCATAACACCTGTTAGAGTATTTAAGATGGAAAGTCTTGCAGCAAATGAGATGAGCTTCTTTCAAAAGGTCTCTTTTGTTTTTTAAAGCTTTTGGAAGACTCCTGAGACATGAGCCCAGAAGGCTGCCCATTTAATAAATGAGAGACCAAATTTTGTTTAATATTGTCTGTTTCAGAGGAGATGCTCCTGGCAGATGCTGTTTATTGAAACAAAGGCTTGATGGGTTTTGCTAATGATGGTGTACCCTACAAAATATTTATGTTCTGGGAATACTCTGAGTTGTGATCTTTTGGTAGGAGTTTTTATTGATGGAGTCTAGTACCCCATTATGGCAAATTTGTTCTTTCTTTTGAGTTATATATATTAAACCTTTTCTCTGTCATTAGTTTTCCTGTCTTCAAAATGAGAATTAGCATTGCAGGGTATTATGGTGTGGGTGAAAAGATGAATCGTTACTCTTTAGAAAGGTAATTAACCTCCAAAGGCAGCTGCCAGAGAGCTGCCATTATAACACGAGCTGCACTCTTTTTCAGTTTAGACTTTCGCTGGCCTCCTCCAGCCCTCAGCGGTGTGTTGTTTATCAGCACAGTTCAGTGAAAGCAGGAAGATATATTCCTTCAGCACAACGCCTGCAAGAAGCAGGGTGACAAATTTTGGGCTTTCACGTCAGGATGCACGGCAGGGCTGTGACCTTGGTAGTCCACCTGAGCAGGTGTTGGCAACATCTAGTGATGCTGATTAATTGTGCTTGCTCAGTGCAGGGGGGTGACTCATTAATTCAAGACTGTGTAAAGGAAATGGGAGACCCTTAGGATAGGGCCCTTAGATGAGACCTGCTAATCTGTCTCAGGGAAGGACAGTTTTACAGAAGGCATGTTGACTCTGTGGGAGAGAGAGAAGAGAGAAAGAGCATCTCTCTCCCTGGCAGCTCAGGTTTGAATCCTGGTGTGAGTGTACTGTAGCACTGAGTGAGAAATATTTAGCCTGTCTACAGGCAGTTGTGCGCTAGTAAACAAGAAACATTGTTCCAAACAGAGATGATTAACAGCGACAAAAAAATTTAGGAACTGGGCAGAAAGCTTTATTCTGCCTTGATCACAGCTACCCATTATGTCAGTAGGTTCTGATTTTTTTCAGACTAATGGTAGGTGTACACTCATATGAACATGCGACTGTGCACTGATCTCACCCTCAGGGGACTGTGGATTTATCTCTAATGCTGTCAGATTTATTTACAAAAGATAGAGTACCCTTACAAATGCACCATTGTGCTCTGTTATTTGGAGCAGAGTGAAATCTTGTCCCAATGGACAATGCAAAATGGAAGGAGTTTTTTAAGGCTTTGCCCTCCCAAATCAAATGTCTTTTAATTGAAGTCATTGAAGAGTTTCTATCAGCATACATGGAAAAAGGAAAACACAGCGTTTTCAGATTTCAAACAGAATGCCCTGTAAAGGATGTACATTTTGTTGCAATGCTGGAGAAGTGCTCAACTTTGTGTGACAACGATAGCAATAGCAATTAATTTTTGGGGTCTTTTGTTGCTGCTGTTGCAATGCATGTTTTCCTATTATGACAGTTTGGGTCTCTGTCATCCTTCAGTGACCAAACTGTAGTTTAGCTTTTCCATTAAAAAAGCCAGAAAGATGATGGAGATGATCAAGAGACAAATAGGAAAGACTTTGTCATGCTTCCTGGGTGTCTAACTGACAATTAGTAAATGCCCCTGATTTTTTTTCCTAGATAATTCTGTATCCTTGACACTTTTTTGTGTTATTATATACCTAGGTTTGTACATGCAACCCCACTCTGGAGAGAATGCTCTTGCTAGTTTAGGGCAGATTTCTTAAAACTTTGAGGAGTTTTCTCCTCCTCTTACATGTCTGTTGCAGCATGTGTATCCAGATGTGGTGCCACAACTGTACATTCCTTTGCCTTCTCCATCCATAATGTCACTGGATTTTTGTACAGATGGGCATGTGAATATCTATTTGTAGAAAGAGCAAGATTTCTTTGCTTACATAAGAAGCAGGTTTTTCTCAGCAGATAGTGAGTTCTCTTTAAAGCTAGGCTCTTCAGTAAGTTATCCAAATGCCACAGTGACAGAATTAAACTCCAGTTAGTGTACAGACACTAGGAATGCATCTAAGCGTGCTTTCAGGTATGGGCAATTGCTGCTGCTTGAACGCAATTGTTTTCAAACTCTGTTAGTGATTTTTATTTTACTGTTTATATTGCATTTCAAGCATGAAATTATGCATCTCCTGAAGTGCAATGCTCATTTGGATCCATGGGTTCCAGCCTCTCACAGTTAGTGGGAGTCTCTGCACTGATCTTGGCAGGCTCTGGACAAGTGTAGGCAGAGAAGACTGGTTTTGTCCCCAAATACCGAGCAAGCTGCACCCCCTCTTCTGTTATTGAGAGCTCAACTCACACAGGCATTCTCCTCAGGTTCTTGTTCCATTCCGGGTAGCAAGCATATTTCATATGTACATCCTTACATCGCTATGCAATCCTTGAGTGGTAGTAACGCTGGACAAACAACCGTCCCGTGCCAGAGCAGTGCTTTCCTAAAGCTTTGAGAGTTTTTGCAGAGGAAGCATTTCCTCCTAACAAACACTACTGTATCTCCTGACAAATGAGTCCAGTAAAAGAATTCTGAATTTGTGTGGATTTGTTTCTCTTTGCTGCCTTTGCTGCTTGAAGTATTTTCAGGAAGGTCAACTGACCTTTATCAAGCCCTGGTCATTGGCAAGATGATATCCATAATGAATGTACTTCGAGCAGCCAGTGCTTCAGCATGAGTGTTTTAACATCTGACCCCAACAGTACAAATAGGGCAAGACACAGAAGATACTTGACCTCTTTTCCTGGAGGAGAGCAGCTTCTGACTGTTTTACCAGATAGGGTATAAAATATCATGTATGTATGATCTAGCTAGAAGAATAATGGATCCAATCCTTCATTCAGCTGAACACAAAACTTGTTGCACCTTTTTTATTTTTTTCACTATACATATGACCTGTATTGATGTCTGGGCAGATGCAAAGGTTACTAATCTCCTGGTATTGTCTAGATTTGTTACAATCTCACATTAACCTCTAAAGGAGAAGTACCTCAATTAAATCATAAATATATGGAATAGTAAAATGAAGGTAAATGGCAGGCTTGGAGCTGTAACACCTACTTTTCACTTCCTGTGAAACTGGACATACCATCATTTGCTCCACATTGACCAGTTTTTAATAACACTTACCTTGTGATTCCTCCATATCATGATAGAAATGTTTTCCCAGTTAAGTAGTGATGAAATATCTAAGGATGAGAATTGTAGCACTAAACCTGCATTATATGGGAAAACTGTTGTTTAAACATGTCTTAAAATGGCTTTTGGTGGTCCTCTTGCAAACACATGCTTCTTCTTCCCAGCACCCCCCATGTTATCTATGCAGGAATGTCCTAGGAAGGTGTCCTGAGCCCTTCCTGTGATTGGGTGTTCCCGTAAACCCCTTGAGACTTCTAATTGGTTACTCTGTGAATCCTCCTAAACCCTATAAATGTAACATCCCCCACAATAAACGCTCTCTTGCCTCCTCTCCACGCCCGGTGTCCTGTGTCCTGTCTCCCTGCCGGCCATGGGGCCACGTGCGGGGTGGGGGAGGGGGGAGCACCTCTCCCCTCCAGGCTCAGGGCCTGAAAAAACCCCTGAGAAACCCCTGGAGTCTCCCCTTCCTCATCCCTCAAAGTGTCGCAATGGTTCTTCAGATGGAAACAGAACTAGAACTGGGCCGCCCCACGCCATGGATGGGGAAAGGGATCCAGAGAGAATTGATTGAAAGATGGTAACATGCTAGTCTAGGCCTTGAGTAAATACAGTGAGGTATAGGCTAAATCAAGTGCTTCCTCACTACACTTACATATTTTAATCCACTACTTTTTTTCTTAAACTGAAGAAAATGACCCATATGAAGCCAAATATAACACAAACATGCTGCTGAAGTAACCCTTTGTCCACCTTAGGGTTGTTTTCACGTGCACTGTCAGGCCAGCCAAACACAGAGTGTGTCAAGGACAAATACTGATGGGAAATCACAGTTCTTCACTGTGTTTGAGAGAACAAAAATGGGAGATCCCCTCTGAAGGGAAAAGGCTCATGCATCAGCCTGCTGCCTTGTAATTTTTGTTTGCACATGTATTAAGCATGACACTTCACTTTCTTAGTAATAGCATGGCTTCCTGCTCATTGTGAGTGGTGTTTACTGCATGCTTCTTGAGGTTTTCATGTTTGATTGTCTCCTTGGGGAGAGAGAGCTGAAGTTTTGAGATTGAGTGGGTTTCTTGTTTAGTGCCATCTAGCATCTTTTAAAGGAATTATATCTTTGCCTTTGAACACTGAAACTGGGATTTTGTGATGTATCATTTATATATGGAGAGACCAGCCATACCCACTCAAGTATCTCTATTTTCCCATTTGTACAGTACATCCAAATGTACTTCTGTGTCATGCTATATTCATAACTGACCTAAAATTAACTTGAGCTTTTGCTGTTGCACATGGTTACTAAGTTTAATAGCAGAAAGAGTCATCTGCATTGATTGTTTGAGATTAAAACTCTCCAACTCCCCTTCCCCACTCCCCAGTTTAACCAGCTTTTTGCAGCTCTCCTTTGACACTGGGAGGCACTTGAGTTTGCTTCTCTCAGTGATCTTGAGGGCTGAATTCAAATCATTCTATATGGGATTCCACTTTCTTTGAAAACTGAAACAGTATTGCCTCCTCTGTGCAGAAGGTGTCATTAAGTGATATATTTGTTTTATAAGAAGATTAGTTCTGTAACTCCAGTCTGAGGTTTCACTTGTACCTTGTTATGCAGCTGTTACACAGCTAAATGCTGTGCCCAGAGGGTAAGGACCAAGTCAGCCCATGAGCAGATGAGGTCCCTGTGAGAAGGGAAAAGGGAAACGCACCTGAACTGGGAACTCTGAAGAAGCGAAATTCTTCTCATTTCTTCACCCAGATGGTACTTGGAGTTTACTGAAGCACTTGTCGTACAAGTAAACCAAGGCTAAATGCTGTAGGCAAGAGATAGAAATACGTAACTGAGGTTAAAACTTACTAGGACACCTACACTTCTTTGACTAAAGACTGACTTTTAAATAAAGATGTTACCAGCATCACAAATGCATGACTTTTTATACTCTTTCTGTAACGCAGTGATTTTGTCAAACACAGGAGGAAGGGTAAAGCCAGACAAATTGTGCAGTAACAGCTGTAACTAATCAAATAAATGGGAGAAAGTAGAATTTAATGAGGAAAAAGTCACAGTAAATATGTCGGGAAAGGATTTACAGTAAGTTGTCACCTACTAGGTGGTGTCCTTGCCCCAGTGATCACATGTGTATGTTATGTAACTTACCTAGTTGCTAAAGGAGGCTTCCATTTCAAAACTCTGATCAAAATCTGTGTCCTTCAGATTGGTTTGGATGCAAACCAAAAGTGCCAAGTGTTATTTCTGTTCTGATAGGCCAAGATAAGGTTTAAAATTCAAACACTGCAGATTTCAAAGGCGTGTTCATATCTGGGCCATTTGTTTCTTGTCTGCTTTAAGCTGTCCAGTCTCTGTTTCATGTGAGCACTGAGTCACTGGGCAGCCATGCTGTTGCATTAGCAGAACACCTAATTTAAAATGATACTTCCAACTGAGCCTCCACACAGTGTCTAGTGAGCTGCAAGAGCTTGCCTGTGTTCACCTGGAAAGGACTAGCTGAACATACTCTGATTTCCTTTTGAATGACAGTCATCTTTGCACTGTTGGAGACATCTCCATCTCTGTTAATGCACAAACCACAGCCTATTCTCCATCCCGGGGACAGATCTTCCGGGTCTATGGAACTTAATTCTCTACTAGATATTCTTTTCTAGATTTTCTTTGTTGTGGCTTTGGTGGGGGTGAATTTGCTCTGGAGGCCTATTAATTTTTCTTTTTTGTGCAGGAGTCAAGTGGCTCCTCATGTGAGGGCACAATAACCCTTTTGGTAGTGATTGTATACTAACATTTTATCATTACATACAAGTTAACTTATTGTTCTATACAATTTTAAGAACAGCTAGGCTTCCAGCTACTCCCTTCAATGATCAGAGAATACACAAGAAAAGTAACAGTTGAAATACTTGCTTATACTCAGAAAATTATGAGCACTTATTTCTTCTTCCTAATTCAGAGCTCAACCTGAATTAGAGATTTTTATTATACTTGTAATGTTATTACTAGTAGCTAAATTATAGAAGCCTACTTTTTCTTCTGTACCTCAGATCTAGATAAATGCAAAATCAGAAGTTACTTGAACTCATTTGAGATTAAAAAAAAGAAAAATGAGAGAGAAGCTTGAGGAGGTGGAAGTATTTCAGGGTGTTATCACATATTGCCTGAGCACTTAGATTCCAAGGTGATACATACCTAAAAATGCCAAAGACAGATGCATTTGACATTATCTCACCCTCTAAATGCTTGGTAAAATTACAAAAAAAAAAAAAAAAAATCCTGAACTGATAGAGAAAAGGAGTTTTTTCTTCTTTTTATACCTCCACCTATGACAGTTACCCTTAAGAAAGCCTGTCACATCTTTTGATAAAAGGTCCATCTTCAGTTTTAAATGGGAGCTATCTATGCTGAAGCATACATTCAGAAGCACTTTCTATAAACAGTCTCTCAGGAGCCTTTAGCTCCCTGCGAATATAGCAACAACAAAAGTCAGCTCCTGAGTCAAGCTGTCCTTGTTGGAGGTGGCAGGTAGGAAGCCTGGCAGAGGCTGCATTTGGCATGCATGGCTCTGAGCCCAGCTCTGTGCTCCTTTGGCCCCTGGCAAGTCACTTCTTTTTATCCCATGTGGGCACAAAGGGAGATTGTTTCATTTACACCCCCCGGGGGATTTCATAGCCCTTCTGCACAGGCAAAAATGATTCAAGCCTGTGAGGAGTCAGGCACCGATTCCTCTTCTCTCCTTGAAAATCTGAGGCAACACTGTGGAGGTAAATGAAGCTGCGTTCTGCTCTCACAAGCAATTTTAGTGATATGTCAGATAAATTTATGTGCCTCAGAAGAAAAAGAAGGAAGAAGTTAGGCCAGCTCCTCACCAGGCGTAGCATGGTTGAATGCCTTGCACTCTCAGGGAACTGTGTCCATTTACTCCATCTGAGGATTTGTCCCCAAGTCTGCTGTTCCCTGGCCTTTGCAGTGGTAGCTGCAGGAGTTTGGATGAAACTGAAGCCTGTAATGAGCCCAAGACTGTCATCCCCCAGCCCCTCCTTTTAGCATAGACTGTTGTCAAGTATACTTGCTTGCAGAAAATGCACTTTGTTCAGTGATGAAAACTCCCTGAAGGTGCCGAAGGACACCATTTTTCTCTACCACACATGCACTTTGTCCAGTAGAGATTGATTAACAATAAAAAAAAGAGCCATTCAGAGTGAATTTACTAAATCGTTCTGCAAGGAGGGAATGAAAAGGTCTGCATCACGCTGTTTGCTTTTCTGCGCTGAAGGATCTCACTGGGTCTGCAGCACAGGAGAAAGGCAGTGAGGGAGAGATAGAGGCGTGTATGTGAGCATGAGGGAACAAGGATCTCTGTGGGGCTGCAGCCTGCACGATATGAGGAGAAACAGTGAGTAGCAAGAACCTTTCCTTTGAGACAGAAATACTTTAAAAACATTTTTCTGACAGGGGATGTCTAGTATAGACTTGGCAGGGGAGGGGCTGGGGAACCCAAAAAAAGCCTGACAACAATAGAGCCTGCTGCAGTGGTGAACTCGAGAGTGCCACCCAGAGTACCTTTTGGCATAATATATGATGCTCTGCGTGGATCTGGAAACTGGGAAGATTAAAGCAGATGATCTTTCTGCATGTAAAGTAGCCAGAGACAGCATGATGGATCATTATTGAATACTTTTCTGGCCATGCATAATTGTGTTCTGATCTTCCTTGTTGAAGTACTACTACCATCTCTCTCCCAAACTGGGATTACTTGCATTGGAAGCATGCTACTGCCAGCTATAGCAAAATGTTAAAATGGCATCAAAGCATCCTACAGCAGAGTAGCAAGATGAATCAGATAACTGGCTATATGTAGGGTCTGGAAAACAAGTATCTGTTTGGATTTGATGGGCATGTGCTTTGTTTCTCTTTAACACTTTGTGGTTATTTCTGCATTGTCTGACGTCTGATTTGCATGCAAAGTACAAAACAACAGAGGGGGATTGTTTTGTCATTTAGTTTCCTGTCATTTCTATTTCACATTTGATCAGATAAATATTGTACTGTGTATTTACTGAATAAGGGTTAAATAATCCTTAACACATAGTGTATGGCTATGTAATACAAAGATTTTGTGAACAATACAGAAGCAGAAAAAAAATACCTCTTGCTTACAAATGAAAATCAAAATCAGAATCAAAGGGACTGTATGTGCTGGGAGTTTTAGCTGCTCTGAGATACAACTGCTGAGGGACAGACAGGTGGTCTTGGTCTGCACAGCTGAGCTGCAGGTCTCCTGGGGACAATATTTTTGGTGACATGGTTTGTACTGCTGCCCTCTGCATTGGTTAGAAGAGATTTATTGCTGACTTGTCAGTGTGGATCATTACCTGCCTTTACATCTGTGGGGTGTCAGCTACTTCAAATAGTCTATAATTTATTCCCTGCATTAAACAACTCTTAAATGTACATGAACCTATGAACACTTAGGTGCCTTTCACTTCTTAGTAAATACAAGTGAGGAATGTAGAAACTGTCAGAAAATGTATTCCTCTCTCTTCCCTTCCCCAGCTCAGTAAAGAAAAACTGGAAATTTGAGGAAAGGTTTAAATCAAACTTATGTTCAGATTTTTTTTTTTCTCAGAAATAAATAGTGAAAGACATTTTGAAGCAGGGTTTAAAATGGAGATATTACTCCTTCACTTAAATCTCAGAAGCATTTCAACAGTCTTTATTTCAACACTTATCATATTGGTAATTTCTCTTGATATATATATGTAAGTGTAGATACATCCACAAACAGTCTTCAGTTTACTGTTGGCCCTTAATATTGGGCTGTGCTAATTAAGTTGTAATGAACAAATACACATCATTTGCTTTCCGAGATTTTTCATCTAGAAATGTGAGATTTTAATCTACATTATGACATTATTTCTCTGTTTACATAGTGTTACTGAGCCCTTTGGGTATAACCTTCAAAATTATTGATGCTTTCTATTTTCAACATTTTAATTTCTGTCCTTAAAAAGAGATGTCAACAGGTGAAAATTGTACTTTAATGCCTTATTATGCTGCTCAGCTCCATCTCTAACACTATGAATATTTGTCATTTATTCAAAATTAAAGAATTCATGCCATAAGTATATGGCATGGTATTTTTTATGCAATAAATAAATGATACAAGTAATACATTTTTCACTTTCAAAGGTATAAATATGTTTTCATTTGGATCATCATATAGGTAGTATAGGTATATGATTTTTTTCAATGCTTCCATTTTTTTCTGTAGGATGTCTGGAATTGTCCAATTCCAATTTGCACAGGACTCAATAAAAAATGACATGCTAATGAAAAGCAACTGGTTGCCTCTAGACAGGAAAAGCTCATTTTTTTTCTGACCTCAAAATATTTGCTTGTCATATGAGTCACAGGGAAGAGAATCAATTGGCTCAATTCTTGTTTTGGCTCCTGTTTCTCCAAGCTGTCCAGCGAGGTACACAGAGTTCCTCTCTGTCCCACAGCTGCACTGCAATATGTTTGGAGTTGCTGGAAGTTTCACGGTATGAATTAATGCCATGCTGAGCAGTGGCCTGGTTGTGTGGCTTTGGCTTTGCTCAGCCTGAAAGCAGGGCCCTGGAGAATAACTGCAGGTAGTTTTCATGGGACAGGTTTTCCACAGTTGCTCTTCATATTTTGCCGGTGCCAGACCATGGCACGTCAGGAGAGGCCAACCTCTGGTCCTTCACTGTAGCTGCACCTTCCTAACAAGCACTAAGTTGGTACCTCCTTGCTGAGGAGAGTCAGCCTAGTAAGCCCAGCTTGTTAAAAGAAAACCTTCCAGCAGGATTAATTGTATCTGTGAAGTCAAGCACCTGTGATGGTTGTTCCTTTTGAAGCCAATTCTCATCCCTAAAAGGATTCTGAGATGCAACTATTGGCTGAGCAGTCCTGTGTTTCCATTTGCAGCCCGAACTCCAAGGCCTAACACCAGAAACAACTCCGTGTTCCATAGCCTAAAGGCTACCTGTATTGAGTCCTGTTCAAAATACATGGATGTATGCAACTTCTCTGTACTTGCAATTGTTGTCCTGCCTCTGGGTCACTAGTAGTGAAAAGAAGTTTCTCATTTAGGAGTTGTGCACTCTGCTCCTGCAGCTGAGTGAAGCTGGGAAGAGGTGGCCACGAAACATACTAGAGTTCCCATCAGGCCCCCAGAGTCATGGGGAGGCCCTGAAGTATACCAGGAGATCAGAAAGCTTGGAGAGGGATCAAGAGCCATGTCTGTGTTGAGAACCCAGGAGAGAAGCATAAGGAGAGTGTGTGTGTTTCCATTTGAGAGGACAGATGGGTGAACTTTGTGGTTCTCTTTCCATCCCCTGCTACGTGCACGTTCCCCATACATTGCTCTAGAGGAGCTGCAAGGAGGAACTTCAGACACAGAGGAAAAATGGAAATGTAAACCTGTTCCATTTAGAAATTACTGCATTTCCTTCAACCACACAGTCCTTTCTTCTGATGGCAGCATCCCACTGATGTCTCTCTGGGTCATTTAACTTTTTAAAAGCAGTCCTGGATATGTACCCTGGTGGACTGCATGTAGAGAGTATCCTAAAAAGCCACGACTTACTGATCTGTCAATGTGATGTTGTGCTTAGGCAAGTTTTTGTTCCATTTCTTAGCAATGTAGGAGGTATCTAGTGCTAGCAACTGCAAGTTGCTCTTTGATGCCCTTAAATTTTTAGGTTTAATACAATTGCTGAGGATTGCACAGGACATCTGTGAGAGCCTGCAGAGTACTGTTCTGAGCTCTTCACAGAGGAAAGTAGAAAAAATGTGCAGGACTCTAAAACAAACTCAAAGTAGTGATGAAACCCTCTGCACCCCTCAGTTTGAATTCAGAGGTTTGATCTCAGAGCATTCTCTGGGCTAGCTCATGTTCTCTGAAGTTTTCCATTAGCAACATGCATAGTTAAATTGAGATTTCTGTACACTTTGTACACTGAAGGGATTTCAGGAAGCTTACTGGTTTAATGCTGGAGAATGGTAATAGAGCTACATTAGAGTTTTCAACTATGGTGTCTGCAAGAGGACAGCATCTGCCACAGCTGTTAGAAGACTGACTGACTTCTGTGTTTAATGGAAGCCACCAATGAGACTCCTTTTGTTAAAGTGTTCACCTCTAATTATTATAGATAAGTCATAAGAAAGTATTTCTGGCAGCACATAAATCTCAGAGGGGAATAAATTGTAGTTACCTGAAAGCCAAACTCAATTTCCAGTTTTAGTGCAACTGGAAAATTCTCAGCTTCTCAACTGAGAGATTTTCATGCCCCTAAGATGTTTTCCTTTGCGACTTGTGGGGTTTTCATTGTTTTTCTTCTTTTCTGTGATCTACCTCTTAGGCATAGTCCATTTTTCCTCTAGAGAATTTTGTAAGACAATGCACTGAGGAATTAGTTCATGCAAGTCATCCCTGAGCACAACCAAAAAGCCTTGAAAGTGATGAAATGGTTTTGTGTCAACTGTGAATGCATTGATATTTGTCCCTATTATCCTTCACACTTTCAATTCAAGCAGCACATAATTTATCACCACTGTTGTCAAATGCTGCAGGTAATTGTATTTAGTAGAAAGCTTGGTGCGAGAGAGGGGAGAACAGAAGGGGGGACATAAACATTCACTTTTTCCCAGAAGTGCAGAGCAGCCCTGGCTTTGAATTTGGTGGCCATCTACTCCTTTCAAGTACTCCCATGGCATTATATTGTAAAAGTGGAGCAGCATATCAAATATAAGAATGTAGTTCAGCAAAGGCAACAGAGGTAAATGTCTTACTGGAACCATGCAGAGCATGAGACTGGAGACGTTTTGCGGGTTTGCCAAGGTGAACAGTTGCATAGCAGCCCCACTGCTCATTCCCATCACTCTGAAAATTAAGTTACTTTTATATAGGATGTCAGTGCACTTCAGTGGTCTCCTTTCAGTATCAATATTATTCTACTTTTTAAATGGTTTAGTCCTTTTAGCCTCCTTCAAGAGAACATGGATACAACACGGTTAACAGATGGCACCACGTAGATTGGGGATGTCAACTACAAAAGATGCTATTGTCACACTTTAATTTCTGTAGGAGAACATGGATTTGTCTGTGTTCCCTGGTTGTACTGTATTCAACAGCCATGGAGTCCCAGCAGATGACCTGACAATCAGATCCCTTAATGTGTACTTTGCATAGCTGCTAATAATCACATAGGGAACACACCTATAAAGGATGGCTATGAAGGTAAGAAAATGCAAAGGGGGCAACCTGCGGATAAGGGCCTCCATTTTATTCCTCAAGTTAAGGCTAGTGCAGTTGGTGTGATAGCAGGTTCTTCTGTGGCTTCTCCCTTTCTCCGTTTCTCATCATAACCTCCTGGTGTGTTGACTTCTGACAGAACAGTCCTTTGGAAAGTGTTCTTGCTTATGTCTTTGTCAAAGACACATGGGTGCATTTTCACCAAGCTGCTTTGCTTCTCTTAGGTCTAAAAAATGGATCTTCCTTCTAGCTGTTATCTCACACTCTGGGGGAGCTGCAGTGCAGGGAGCATGCTGTGAAGTGACAGACACCTAGATGGATTTCACTGCACCTGATAAACCTGGTTAGGAGACAGCCCTTCTGTAATTTTCATTTTCCTGCTCACTTAGAGCAGCACTGAAGTCCACTGCTGTTGGAAGGAACAGGCTCAGTGCCTGCAGTGTGGGGCAGCCTAAATGTAACAGAGAAAGAAACCTTTTTTTCTTTCTTTTGTCTGTCTATTCTTATGATCAGGAATGGAGATCTTCGAATTGCAGTAAAACACTGTGTCTCCCAAGGTGCTTAGCTCATGGGAAAAATGAATGTTGGGACCTGGAACCTCACAACCTTATGAACTTTCACATTAAGCCTAGTCTTTTGGTGTGACGTATTTAAAAAGAGGAGTTTTCTTTAGTCTGGTTTGTTTCCCCTTGGAATAATGCTGGTCCTTCTATATGGAGCAGTGCTGTGGTATTTTACTCCATTGTCAGAAACTTGGAGGGCTTTGCCTTTTCCCCTGTTGAATGCTGAGTCTGTACTGTGAACCTTAGCTGGCATTGCCTACTTAAATAGGATGAAAAAAGGCAAGGATCAAGCCAGTCATCAGTATAGGAAGGCTGGACCAGAGAGCCCCCTCGAGGTACATCCAGCAGTAAACACCACCTCCTACCAACTACATAACTCTCTCAACCAGCCTGGTAGGGAAAAGCTTTTCCTGCTGTGATGAAACCGTGCCCCATGCACCGACTGACTGTGAATGAGAAGTCTTGTGCTGTAGCTCCATACTTGAAAAAGAAAAAAAGGGAAACAGTACATGGTCTGCTCTGGTGTGTCTGCCCTTTGGGAACATTAACAGTGAGGAATGCCTGTCTTAAGCAGAAGAGGGAATGTGAGGGATTTGAGCAAAAATTGTCGCCAGACTGGTAGTTTGATGTGAGCCCTCACTGTGCCAGAAGAGCGGCTTGTCCCCTGCTAATAGATGAGCAGAAATGTCTGTGCCTCTCTAGGATATTAACAGCAGTTTGCCTCTGTTTTTTTTTACATAAATAGATTAAGCTTTAGCTGTGCTCCTATCAGACAAATTTTCTTTGCTTTTTTTTTTATTTTTTGACTAATCATCAGATATTCTCATCAGTCTTGTCCTACAAGCAAAGCTTTGAAAAAACCCTGAAGACCTGACTGAACAGTTGCTGTTCTTTCAGCATCTGTAGCTGTTTAATATTTTGCTTGCCTGTCTCTTCAGGTACACAGGGGAGACTGAGCTGCTCTCTCCAGTCTGTATGAAGACAAGCAGAACTTGAGCAACTGGGGAGAGAGGACAAACTGCCACAGCAATGCCAAAATTTCTGGCTCATGTTGTGGCTCTGCTGTTCGTGTGTCAAAAATTGGAAGTGTAACTGGGTGAATAATCCTCAGGCCGTAAAATTCATAAGTGCTTGGGTTTCAGCCAGCTCTTTCCTGGGGATTATGTGGGTCCAGTTTTAATTCTTCCTTCCATTTGACGTGGAAATCATGTAATTCATGCAGTCCTGGAGGCATGGAATCAGGCAGTGGGTTTTTTATTGCTATTTTATTTATTAATTCATTTAAGTGCTGTGGTAACCTGTTACTTCCCCTTATAAGAACAGAATTTTATAAATAATTGAAGCAAACTGACACTTGAAGGGGCTTCATACATAGTTCTGGAGACTTTATACCTACTGCCCTAAAGTTGAATGGACTTATATTTGTTAAAACAAAACAAAAAAAATCCCGATGCTGTCTATTGTAATATAAACACCTGCTATGGTGAGGTCAAACATCAATGACCTCAGTGACAGAGGTTTCTTTAAGCAATTTCGCAAATAGTGAATGTTTCTTTCATGGACCAATTGATTTTTGAGTCAAGTTTCTGTTTAAGAACCTCATCTAAAATCAGATTGCTACAGTGCCACTACAGATCTTGTCTCACAAGCTGAATCCTGTGTTGGACTTAGTATCTCCTATCACTTTTAGGCTAATGCTTACCTCTTGGCAAACTCTTCATGCATAGCTACCAATGGATTCAAGAGACATTTCATGCCTGAGCCAGGAACTTATTTATCTCACTTCTGTGGATTGAGCGTGGAAAGATGGAGAAGGCAGCTGTAGTACAGGGTACTGACAGCATGTCTTGCTGTTATGTGCTGAGAATTATGTTGAAACCATATACCTAACTATTTTTATACATCTGAATCCTGTGCAAGAACTTACTCTTTAGTTTGCTCAAAATATGGCTGTCCTTCTGTGGTGAAACTACATCAGGATGAAAATTAATCTCCCTTGGACAGTGGTGAGAGGAGTTAGCTGTGCTTGGAGTTTGTTTTTGGGGGTTTTTTTGACACAGACTTGCATACCTGAATTGAGATCATGGTGATTCTCTAGGCTTTTTTGTGATTTTGCAGAAATATCTTTATATTCATGATCTACCATAACATGTTATTAATGTATGTTTTGCTCTCCCTCATTCTGCTTACAGTGTGAACATGTAGAAAAGTGTCATTAGTTCTTCAGGGCCAGTAACCTGGATTAAGCCTTGCAGAAGTTGCTGCCATACATGGTCATAAAGCATCAGAATGATATCTGGTTGTGGACATCTTAAGTCTAAAAGCATTATCAGCTCTTGAAGTCTGTGCTACAAGCTATTTCCATGAGGTGGAAAATGCTGCCTACTTATATTTCTCCTTGTATAGAAAGGAGTAATAATAGGAACAAAGGTTTGAAGATAGCAGGTAAAGTTTCTTGAAAATATTTTTTACCTAAGTCAGGGACTTCTCTGCAGTAATCAGATGCTGCTTAGTTGCTTTTAGTTTGTGGTTTTGTTGTTATTATTATTATTATAAGTGTGGGTTTGGTGGGGTTTTTTTTAAATCACAGCTTTTCATCCCTAGCTCCACCAGCCTCCCCATTCCCTCAGTAGTGGGTCAGAATTTTCTACAGTGCTTGTCCTTTAAATAAGTTCTGTGGATAAACAGAGACTTTGAAAAGATGACAGAATCCAAAGAGGATGAAAAATCATCCCAGTTTTCTCTAGGGAAATAATATCCTTGATATAGAGTCTGAGGTACTTAGCTTTACTCCTGTATTATTTTTGTGCTCTTTTTTCCCCTTCTCAAAAAGATACAAGGATCTTGCCAGGCACAATATCAGCACACAAACCACAAAGGACCCTAAAATGTATCCCCCTACGTGCCAGGACAGCAGAGTAAAATACTGCAGCTTTCTGCGAGAGTCCATTTTGTGCCACTGGATTACAAGAGTGTCACATATAAAATTTACTCCTATTTTCTGACCTAGAAAGACAGATGAATAATGTAAGATTGTCATAAAAAAGAAAACCAGCTCAAGATTTATTCTTTAAAAGAACCAAATTCTATTAATTCCTTCCTCTCTAGTTCCTTCTTCTTGACCAGCTCCCTAGCAATCACTTCTAAATTTCAAGTTTGCCTTTCTGCCAACTTGGCATGCCATATAGAAACAAAGCTTTTCAATAATATATGTGCTGTGCCTGCTCTGAAAGCATATTTTGGCAAGGGCTTTTCTAACTTGAACTGGTATCCACTTTCAGAGGTTACTTTTCTATTACTATTTAATTTCAACACAGCCTGAGAGAAGCTGCCATCCAAGGTCCCGGAGAGCAGTGTTACGTGGGCAACTGCTTCCTGCAAGAATTTAGGGCCCATCAAGGAGCCAGAGAAGCAGCCCTAAAAAGCCAGATCCTGCATGCAAAGAGCAAAGCCTCTCACTGCGCTCTCAGTGAGGTTCAGTGCTGTGACTCCTCAGGGACTTCTGGGGATTCATGAAGTTGTTACATCCCAGAGCTAGCTCAGTGCTTATCATCTCTAGTGATGCTGATTACCACCGAGGGCAGGTTTTGGCACTGAGGGCTGTTAGGACCTAGACTAAAAATATTTCATTCCATGTGGAGCATATTTTTTTAAGAAACAACAGGTTCCTACTGATTTCTGCCACGTCAAAACCAGAGTGTGGGCCAAAATTATTGGTAGCTGAGACATCAGTAACTAGGGTAATCCTTGCTTCTTACAAGGATGTATTCACAGATATAAGTCCTGGTAGGGAGGTTCTTACAGTTTTCTCTAATCTGCTGAAACACAGAAGATGGACACGACACAATTTTCTTGGGTTTAAGTAATCTGAAATTATTACGCACTTACTAGTTCTAACTGGAATGAATATAAAGTGTCCCTGAATTTAGTGCACCCTTAAAAGTTTATCATACCTAACATTCTTAGGGTATTCAATAACTGTATCGCTTATGCTAACAACACAGAATCAAAGAATGGCCTGGTTTGGAAGGGACCTTAAAGCTCATCTAGTTCTAACCCCTCTGCTGTGGGTTGGGACACCTCCCACTAGGTCAGGTTGCTCAGGGCTCCATTCAACCTGGCCTTGAACACTTCCAGGGATGGGGCATCCACAGTTTCTCTGGGCAACCTGTTCCAGTGCCTCAGTATCCTCACAGTAAAAAAATTTCTTCCTAATATCTAATCTAAACCTACTCTCTTTCAGTTTGAATCCTTCTCCCCTTGTCTTGGAAATGTACATGCTTTTGTAAATAGTCTCTCTCCATCTTTCTTGTAGGCTCCCTTCAGGTACAGGAAGGCCACAATTGTTCAGGCTGAACAATCCCAATTCTCTCAGTCTTTCCTTGTAGGAGAGGTGCTCCTCTAACCATTGTGGTGGCCTCCTCCGGACTTGCTCCAACAGGTCAGTGTCCTTCCTGTGTTAAGAACCTCAGCTACAATGACCTGCAACATTGTCTGTCATGCAGGAGCAGGACTTTTAGTATTGGTCATGGGTATAAAGCTGTAATAATATATTTTAGAAAGTTATTTTAGATAATGTTTGTGACACAATCATAAAATGAAGCTCCTTGGTATATTGATATTTGTGCCCATGTAGTTCTGTGAGTAATTTTATTGAAAGCCATGTAATAGGGTGAATACTTTCTAGAAATTTGAAACTTAAGAGATGTAATAGACTACATTTTTTAAAATTAAAGCAAAAATTAAAGTCTGTTCTTCCTTCAATTCTTATGGCTTTGTTTTAGAAAGCCAGATAAAGTTAAGAATTGCTGATGCTTGAAATGCCGGCAGTTTAAATGTATATTTTTCTTCTGTTAGGGAGAAACACAAGTGAAAGAGAAACTTCAAAAGGATGAGGGGTTTTTTGGTAAAACTTACTTTAGAATGTACATCCTTTCTTATTTTGAGATTTGGCTGGGGATTTTTTCCAATTAGATTGCTTTTTCTGGTTCATGACACTAACTGTGTACTAACACAAACTGATCATGTGTCAAGTGACACGTTTCTATTTACAAAGCATTATGGATAGATGTTAGGAAAATAGTTCCCATTTTCATGATAATTTTTTTTCTTTGTACATTGGAAAAACAGCTTGATATTTCATAAGATGGAATTGTAACAATTTTTCAGTCTTTTTACATAAAATAATACAAGCTGCATTACCAAATAACTTCCCATAGAAAATTTAGAGAAAGTGGCGGAAAACAGTGCCATGTTTCAATTTCAGATTGAAACCCAGCATTTTTTTCACTAGGAAAATAAAAGTAAAAATGTACGACCACTATCAATTCTCAGTGGTAGTAATCACTGTGGGTAGTTTTTTGATGGTATGTTTCCTTACTCCATCAAATTGTTGCATCTAAATAGTTAGCTCTGATCCTTTGATCTCCTTCCTTTATTCAGCTCACGTATCTGTCTGTACTTCCTAACATTGGCACATAATGAGGAATTCTTTATTGATAATCAAATCTCTTTCAGTTTTGTAGCCACTGTAAGCCTGCTATATTGCATACATTTGTCGATAAACTACAAGAACGTGATTTATTTCAATGGACCTAAAGCCATCTTCGCAAATGGAATTTACTTACAAAATGATGTTCATCTGCTTTGCAGAATTGTTCCTCTCAGATACTGTTCTCATTTTGACAAATCTGAAGCACAAAACCAAAGCTAACAGAGTAGCTTTAGCAGCCCCTCCATGTGTGACTATCCTTGGAAAATATCAGTGGTTCATGTTTTCACAGTTGTGTTTTAGCTCTTCCACAGATGTGTTCTCTTGCTGCATACCTGCCTCAAAACTCCTCTGTTTCTCCATTTTATCACCAAATTTTTGGATGGTATTCATTATACACTTAGTGCATCTTCAGTTGCAAGAATGTGTCTATGATCTGTGGGTAATAAAATGGAATATAAGCTCATTGCACATTTGTGGAGCAACTCACTATGGCTGGAACACATACAAAGCACACATGGAAGAATGGGATGGGAAATCAAATGCAGCAAAAATTAATTTTGATCTCTTGCTTATTTTCCTAAGCACACCAACATCTCTCTTTACAATAACGTTAGCCCCACTTAGAGAGGATTCTGTTGTTAACTATAGTGTCATACAGTGAGTCTCCTGCTTATCACAGCTGCCACATTACTGAAGTTTCTTGGCATATGAAGCCGTCAGCTTGCTGTGTGGAGCCAGTCCCATGTCAAGCAGCTGCCGCCTCATTCATAACCTATCTTGAATCACTCTGAAGGCTGCTTGCCTAAAGGGACATTCAGAAAGTCCTTAAATACCCAGCTTTTCTTATCTAAAAAGGAGTTCTTGTAACTTATAGGTAGCACCTTGGTTATGTGCATTTAAGGGCTTTTTTTTTAAGGCCTTTTTTTTTCTTCTTTCCTCTTCTAACATATCTCAAGTTTGCAGCAAAATCTGTATTTCACCAGGCATGCATATACCCAGTGCACATCCAATCTTTGACCGTCTGTGTGGATGCTGTTAACATTATTTATACATTACCAGACACGGTCTGGAAGCAGCAAGATAAAAGCTGTATTTTATGAGTGCTCCCAGAAGCACTACCCTCAGTTGCATAATTACCTGTGGCATCTGCTGGGAGATGTGTGTTATGAAATGGTGTGAGCTATTAATTTGCATACAACTATTACTCTGTTTTTCCCCCTTTTGTCAACTGACCATGGCATGCTCAACAGTCTCTTCCTCACCTAGAGGAGGAGGTTAACCCTGTTTTTTTCTGAAACAGGGCACCTGATAAGTAGTACCTGTGAAAGGAAAGGAAGCAGATGGAGGTGTCCCACACTGCATGTGTGTGTGCATGAGGATACATGTGTGCAAGAGAGAGGCTGCACAGCAACACTTGGATGTGCCTGTGTGTGCAAGAGAGCAGGAGAAACAGGTTGGTCGTGTGCTGCAGGCTTCCTGTTGGCCTCATGCAGTATTAGGAAGAATTGTAGCTATTCAATCAAGCATATAACTCTAATAATGAGGAGGGCCATCCTGCCTAATTAGGGTTTCCCTGCTGACCCTGCAGGATGTTACTTCTGCACCTCATCAAATCTACATCCATTTACTCTACAAAATATCACCCGTGATTGACTTTTCTTTATGTCTGATGCTTCAGCTACCTGCCTTTCTTTTCCCTATACTGTCTTTTCTGGCCCCTCTTCATAAATGCAATGCTAGACAACACCTATTGCTTCCAGACTTCTAAAGAAAGCATTAGTTCAAACTGGATGCACTTAGTACATGCTTCCTCATTTTTGCAGTGGACAGGAGAACAAGATTTGGATTTGAGAATTGGAAATGCTTTCTGACAGTGAAGATGCTGAGATAGATTTCTCTGGGTAGGTGGTCTCACCAGGACTGAAAGACTTTAAGAACGGTTTAGATTATTTTTCACCAAAAATACTATAAAGTGTAGTTGAGTCTGTTTGGGGGCAGGAACTTAAACACGGTGATCTTTAAAGATCCTTTGCATCATCATTATTCTTCAATTCTGGCATAATAAATACTGCAGGTTCAACTCACTGCCTGCCACTGTTGCCAGTTAGGAGGTTTTTGGGGGTGGAGGGAGTAAATATAAAAGGAATTAATGTAGCTGGTGAATTTTGTTAGTGACACCTTTAGGTACCTCCAGACATCAGATGAGATACTAAGCTGTACACTACCTTGAGAACACAGTTCTGCTTCTCTGAGAGCCCTTCAGCAATCAGGGTTCTCCATGTCTGAGCTTCCATGACTCCTGTTAAGGAGCTGTTTCACTCATGGCTTTGCAGTGGTAGTGTCAGGAAGCAGACAGAGGGTACACAAGTCTTGTACCATCTCATCTATCCTTCAGGTAAAGGATTGAGGCCCCTAGTGTTCCTTCCATGCCCCTTAGATAATTAAGGATTTCAAGCATGCTAAGTTGTGTTAATTACAAACCAGTCTTCCTGCTGCAGGAATCGTTTCAGGACAGGTAGTGATTTCAGGCTGATGCACTTCAGACTGCTTGCTGTATATGCTGCATGCAGAATGCCACTCAGAGCAGATGAATGTCATCATACCATAAGAAAGTGTGATGTATTCCCCGTGTCAAATTTCAACTCTGATAATTAAATTCTTTCTACCTACATTTCCCTTACCATTTCAATGGACAGAGGTATATTTCAGTTCCTTTTCTAAAGATTTATGTAGGATTAAAGGGGAACTGCTAAATGTTTCTTGCTATCCATTCCTCAGCTGGTTACAGCTGAGCAGTAAGACTGTGAGCCATCTGTATCACTACATTTGAATGGTAAAATGCTTTGAGATCTTTGGGAGATGAAAAGCATTTCATACCAAATAACCCCTTCAAAAGTGCATCATTAACTTCTTATAAAATAATGTCTGCTCTTAATCTTAGTGAAATAACTTGGAGGTCTCTAACACACACTACAGGTCTGAAGCAAGACAAGATGCAGGTGAGCCTGAGTCATCAAACTCAGCACCTGATCAAAACATGTACAATGTCTGTGCCTCTCCAGGTTCACATTTCTGTTTTTTCTTTGTTTCTGGATAATTTCCAATTGAACTGGAGGTTTTTCCTGAGTTTCTTCCAACCTATTTCTAAAACCACTGCTGTCATGAATGAGCAGAACACACTTTCAGTGCTTACTTTTACATTTATATATTTTAAATATATATTTTTTATTTTTTTAATTTACTTTTTTTTTTTAATGAGCCCAAGTATCTACAAAGGGAAAAACAGTCAAAATTAACCTCACATCCAAAGGAATTACAAGAGAGGAAATCCACAGTATTCTAGTATAGAATAATGCCCAGTATAAGCCTATTCTAGTACAGAATGATGGTGTCTCATTTTTAAAGCTCTTTTTTATAAAGAACTAAAGCATGCAGTTAAGGGAAGTACATAAGCAAATTTGGTTTGCTGGAGAGCAGTTAGTTGGGATGACAGCAGCTTTGCCCCTGCAGACTTCATGAGCTGGCACTACAAGGGACACTGTGGTGACTGCAGGGACAGGATGTTGATCTGCCTGTGCCTGAAGCCCCTCTGTGCCACTGGTTGTGGCTCTGTACTTTGGCGTCTGCTTAAAACTCTGCTCAATGATTCAGTGTTTCCGCAACTGGTGAGTCTCATGGTCAGAGCTGAAGAGTTTCTAGATTTGAATCAACAGTTGCTATTGCTGTTTTGTGCCAAGACTTTAACCTTTTTTTAAGCAGTTGTGCACAATGTTAATGAGTCTCTGCAAATAGAAGTCTGTATTAACTTGGCACTGGAGTTTGTGCCCTGGAGTTTGTTCAGACACTAAATGCAGCTGAAGGGAACCTCTGAGTTTTATTCTAAAATGTTAAGTACTCAGAATTTCCTCTCCTCTTCAGCGGGTGCACAGCAAGTCATCCCTCCTAAATGACCCTGTTAGTTTGAGTTAGAGGCTTTAGTGTTATGACTCAGCCATTACAAGCTGTGTCTTGCTAATTCCTTCCCCAACTTCCCTTCCATTGAGGCCAGCTGATGGATGCAGAGATGGGGCTGAGTGAAATGCCGAAACCAGCTCTCAGCTTGTTGTGAGCTCTACAGGAAGTAGAGTTTTATCCGCTGGGATTGTGAGCTAAACTAACAGGCCATGTATAAATTCACTGTAGTGTACACACACTTCACACATATAAACTTACGTTTAGTATCCCAGCCTCTATGGTATTTCTGAGCATTGCTTAGGTTACTGAGCAAGATGCCTAAAATGATGCTTTCCTTTGAGCATTCTTCATGCTTCAGAAAGTTTTGTTGTTTAATAAGCACTTACACCTTAAATCTTGAATAGCATTCCAAACCTTTCCTGCCATGTCATCTGATTGTAGCTCTGTTTGCTTCACAGACAAAACATGCAAATACCCACAATATGTCTTTACAGTGAAATGAGAAATTACCAGAATTTTATTGCTGGTTTTATTCTCTGCTACCTCCTAGACAAAAGCCACCCTCAAATTGTTTCTCTCATCTGGTTGGTATCAGCTGGGCTGACAAAGTAAAACCATCCAGATCAGAAATAATTATGAAAGCTTAAGGGAAATCTGAAATGTGCATGTTCATTCGAAGAAAGACAAAGCAAATTTTCCGGATCACTGACAAAAGTAAGCATATCCCTGTAGGTTTTGTTAAAAGACATTTAAGAAAAAGAACCTTCGTCTTGTCAATTGGATGGAAGGAATCAGGATTCAAGTCTGAAAGTGGGGCATCAGACGGGGCGTGGATTATTAAATGCAAAACAATTTAAAAGACTTTGCAGGATGGAAAAACAGAATATGACAGGCCTGATCCTCTGTTACCCATCTGGCTTCTGAAGGCACTCATGGTTGTTTGGGAAGTGCCACAACAGAACACTGAGAGCACAGGCTCTGCTGGGCAAAGTGAACTGCAGTAAATGTTTCCAAGGGTAGAGCAGAGGGAGGCATGGACCTTCCCAGCCTCGAGGAAGGAGGTGGAAGGTGGATGGATCTGCTTCTGCTTCCATGGACCTATAAAACCTGTTCAGTACTGCCTCCATGAACACTGGGGTCTTTCTGGTGGGATGCTGCCAGCTTTTGACTTCTCCCACCTTCCCTAGGAAGATGAAGGGGAAGCAACACGATAATCCTGACTAGAGGTGCTGGGAGAATAGAGATTTCATTGCTCTGTGCTAGCAGAGACTAGAGCTGTAGAAGATGGAGCCAGCATGTTGGCCATCAACCTTGGGACTTCTGGGCTACATGTTTGGGACCCATCTAGCAAATGGCTTTCCTCAGTAATTGGAACATACAGCACATGTTATAGGGAAGTTATCAGGCTGGGAGGGAGAAGTCGAGAGCCAGCATGGCCTTCAGATGCCAGATTCTTGACTTCTGAGGGGACTCCCCAAATAAGCCAGATGTGTGGGATCAGCTCTGGCATCACCTGTTTGCCAGACTGGGACTGAGCTGAGTCACAGGTCTGTCCTATGTGTTTTTTCCATGTGTACCTGCATGGAGAGGGCAGCAGTGTGGCAGTGCTGCACAAACAGGTTTGAGTGTTCACTGATTGTGTCCACATCACTGGCTGGGTGAAGAGCAAGTCTTCATCTCTCCCAAGGACACAGGAGACTTTCGAGTTTGTGGAAACACAGCATTATAAAACCATCAGTGTAAAAGAGGACAATATATTATTTTTAAATACAACTAGACAGGTGGAGAGATTAAATTATCATCCATTTATTCTTTTGCCACCTAAATCCCAGTATTTTAAAAATATCTCTAGGTGACTTAAAAGTGGGTCTAGACTTTCAGTAAAATATTGAAACAATTTTTCATGTCATGATGTTTCAAGATTTCCACACCAACAAGTTGGGTTGTTCTTTGTATTGTATGCAGACTGAAGTAGATATGTTACCTAAGACTTATTCCAAGTGAAGAGAATTTGGCAGTGGTATGTGTTTGAACTTACTTGTTTTGTGAAGATTTCTTTACTTTGCACTTCCTCTGATGTTAAGCTGCCAAATAGCATCTCCTGGGCTCTTTTACAGGTTCAGAAAGGACAGTAAAAAGTTTCCTCAGAACACCATTAGAGGTTAGATTCCTTCCCTTAGATTTGATTTGCTGAATTCCACTTGTACAGAAGGTAGAAGCTTTAGTACACTTGGCAGACAACGGTATTATCATTAACAGCTCAATATAAGCAGTTATCTGATAACACTCATAAACTGCCTTCTGGGGAGAGAGTGTGTATTTGAGAGGCATTACCTGAACTGAATTGCAAGGTGGGTAAGAACACCCTTGTTTTCGTGTGAGTGGAACAGAAGGGCACACTGCATCTCAAGTTCACTGTATGGGATTTATGCTACTTCACTGTAGTGTGTTACAATAATCATAAGAATATTTTTATGCTGCTTGAAAACTGTTGAAGGGGTACACGTGGGAAGGGGAAAAAAATGGACATTAGTAATCTCTCTATCATGTATTTATCATTTTGTATACTTAGAAGTATGATTTTTTTAGAAGCTCAATAAAGGTGGCTGTTGTAAGAGAAATTGCAAACACCTGCATGTTGGTAATTTCTCAAAGCAATCAACATACCAATCCCAGGTTATGTTTTGCTTTAGTGTGATGTTGGCATAGGGTCATATCTGAGCCCAAATATAGGTTTGGAAGTTCCCTAAACTTCAGAGACAATTAGATCTGAAATTTGCTTTTCATCATTCTGCACTATTTACATTGGAGTAATACTGCTGAGAGACCATGATTAGGAGAGAGTAGGATGGACCGTTGGTCTGACTCCATGTGGCAGTTACAAGGTCTGAGTATAAAGAGCATCAACATTTAAAATCAACTCTCAGAATTTCTCCTCTTCTGCTGATAGAAGATGTTGACCAAAACTAAAATTCTAGATTGGTAAAATTCAGCTCTACATCTCAACTGTGTGATGAGACAGGCTATGCCTTCAGGTTTAGACTGCTCTCACATTTCTGGCATGTTTTAGATACATGTTTTTGATGGGATCATGACTTGGTAACCAGAGCTATCTGACAATCTATATAAGAATAAGATTGAAAGCTCTTTCATTTTTTATGTGTTTACAAAAGTAGTTGTTCTTCTTTAATAAAATAAAAGGATTCCTTTTGCTTCTGGATTCACCTGCACAGATATTGAAACCCAGCAGGTTAGTAAAATAGTCTGAGGAAAGGAGGAGTTACCTAATTTTATTTTGGTATGTTACATAGTTTTCTCTCTCTCTGAGGTGCTGAGTATGGTGTATAAAAATGGGGCCTCTTCAGGTATTTCTCCCACTCTAATGCTTCATTTGTATTGTGGGATTTTTTTCTGGCTTTGCTAAAGAGTTAGTCACCCACCTGAGAAAGTTCATTTAAAAGCTCAGACCTTCCCAGAAGAATATTCAGCTTCTCAGATGCAGAAAATCCTGTGTATATTTTGTCATTAAATACTTGGAGTATTTTCAGGCAGAGCAGGGTGATGGCATAGACAAAACACGGGTCTGACATCCAAAATTCTTCAAGGAATTCAAGCAGTTAACAGGGTTTCTTTTTGTATTTTGCTCTACAGAGAGTTTTGTTATCAGCAGAGACAAATATAATTCTTGTGCAGTGCCATTCCTTGATTCTGAGGGGGCTTACGCATATGATTAGATTTCAGTGGAGCAGCTTGTATATAAATTTAAGCAAGAATTTGTTACAGGACTGGAACTATTGTGAATAAGACGCATAGTACCTCTGGGATCTTTTGATGAAAGGTGTTGTTATCTGTATCACTCATATCAGATACATTGCTTTTACATGAGTGCTGTGGTTGTAGTCAATTCATTTTCTAATGTTTGGACTAAAAGATACAAACCCTGGGTTGCTTGAAAAGAGAATCAACATATCACAGGCACTGCATGTAGATTCTTCCCTAGCACAACTGGCTGACAGGTATTTCATGGAGTTAAAGGTCATATATTCTTTTTGTGTCAGGCTACATTTTGCAAACAGATCAGGTATCTTTGACATTTGTATTCACATACAGTGCTTAAAAATTCTTCCCTCTGACTGTTGTGGAGGTCAGAATTAGCTAACTGGCTAAAATCAAATGACCTGACTTTTCTTTTGTGCTGCTCACCCCTTCTGGCTATTGTTAGATTCAACAAAATCGTCCAAATATTTATAAGCAGCCACTGATTTGTGGCCAGAGCAGTAACACTGTGGACAGGCTTGAACAACATAATCTGAATAAAAAAGCATCTACTGCTTTCCTTGGGAGGTAGTGAAAAATAATTATTTGTTTTCTCTCCATATGTTAGAGATGGAAAGGAGAGCTGCTTGCAGCTCTTTTCTCGCTTGAGGATTCAAACTCATCATCCTTCTGAGAGCCCAAGACTCAATCTGTGATTCCTGTTATATTCTGTAGGCTGGACATCACAATCAGTAAGATCATCACGGTGGGCTTAAGCTTCTTAACACTCCTTAAAAGCACACCCCAGAGTCAGAGAGTTCTTTCCTGTGTGGTAGTTATACTGGAAATGTGCCGTTTCTTCAGAAAGAGGCTGAAGTCTGGATCCTGCTCAGGATGCATGTTTGCATTTGATTTCAGTGGAATCAGGATTTCACTCAAATCAGTCTATGCACATGGTCTCTTTGTACTCACTGATGTGCCCACCACCTGAATGATATGTGGTGTATCTCTTTTCTGGAGCATGTGTCACATTTTCTATAGATTTGTCTGGTTTCCTTCTCACTCATACTGAGATACCACCTTATTTGCCCTCATACCCATTAGTTTTATAGAACGCTAAAGAGAAGCTGTATTTAGCATGACCTACAAAGAGCAGTGGCTGGGTGCCACCGTTTTCTAAGTGATGCAGAACTCAGCCAGAGACTGAGGGTTGGATGTGTCTCTCAGAGCTAGTGGTGTACAGTCTGGCATAGTCAAGGGATGAAAGTAGCTGTTGATACAGCATAACCCATCTGTGCTCGTTCAATTTCTACCTTAGGAGGAGATAAATCTAGAAATGGTTATTTCTCTCTTTAGCTGAAACAGGAATGTAGCCAGAGAGTTCAGATACGGATACTTGTTTTGTAGACCTGTAATTTGGACAGACAAATCCCTGCTCACATGTGCCAAGCAGGATTAAAGCCCCTGTGGTGAGTAGGATATGCAGTGCAAAGCCTCATAACCCTACAAACTTGAAAAATTTTATGGAGAGAATATCTGTGTAGCTGTATTAAAAAGATACTATGATACATGTTAACGACCTGTTTTTCCTTAATTTACCCACTAGTATAACTGCATATATAAAACTGAAACAGTAAACTCTAGGACCTTTATCTGTGGTTTTTATATGGGATGTATCAGAGTTTGATGTTATGAACTTGGAGCACTTTCCATACGTCTCAATGAAAGCCAATAAAATATTTTTTGTATCTAAGGTAGAAAAAATATCTACCTTTGTAGTGCAGTGACCTCTGCCTGTAAAAGTGTGTTGGGATAGTTTTGACTGCAACAATGAGATTTTAAAAAACACTCTGAAGTAAAAGCTTCCTGCCCCCACACACTGTTTTTTAAGGGTCAGAACTGTGAGAGCAGCAGAAATCTGCCTTTGTACTGCACTGAATTGGTACATATCCCTGTTAGAAGGAAAGTGATCCACGTGAAGGAGGATGTCAACAACTTTGCTCCTTCCCACATACTCTTCTTAGAACTGAGAAAGGTTTTTTTATTGTCCAAGTCCTCAGGATCATAGTTTATGAGAAAATTCATGCTAGTTTAAAACATATTTGAGTCTTTTCTTGGTGCTGATACTTACATAAGGCTGGTTTCTTCAATTATTTAATCTCTACTTTCTACCAGCAGTGACTGGCTTAATTTTTTCTTTAGCTGTTTGGTTTTGTTGCAGGATTTTGGTTTCGGTTTGGCTTTTTTTAAATTTTTTTTTCCCTGAGGTCACACCAAGGATAGCTCAGCAATTTGAAAAGCAACATACTTATCAGCTTACCTTCCCCCTCAGACACTGAATGAATAAAAACAAATCTATAAAGTCATTTAATTCTGGCACCTAATGGCATGCCAGGACCAGACTCACACTATGTAGCCAGTAAAGCAATGGCTACAATCGGGTGAAGGGGATGGGTCTCAAGAAATGAAGGTTCTTTTAATATTCTTGTTTCAGAACATCACAAAATAATTATAGGGACCAATAAAGAGATAGTCCCACTTTTATCAGGAAGATGAAAACTGAGTTCACTGCACAGTCACGTGACTCCCATTAAGGGCTTAATAAAGACTCCCTTTATTGTTGGATCATGCTATAAATAAGCAGATGGTGGTGATTTTGGGTCCAAATTGTTGTTTTTACATACAAAATGTCTTTGAATAGCAGGAGGAAAGGTTGAATAGCTTTAAATTAAACAATAAAAGCATGCAGTATTTAAAAAAGAAAAAAAGATGGAAGCAAGAGCAACAATACTATCGGTAGGAAAAGCCTCAAAGCCTGCAGTTCTGGCAATGTTTTAAAGCCAAGTGAGATAATACATAGTTAAGGTTACTCAAATACAGTAAATTGGAAAATCAGTGGAGTCTTGCTGATTTATAGCAACACAGTTTTGCTCCTATGATTTCATTTTCAAGACTTCAAATACATTAATTTAAAAAATATTTAATAAGCTGTAACCATAAGCCTATTTTGGATGGCTCTGGCTACACAGCTTGCATCTGAAGTTTTATATTTTTAATATTTGCTTTTAGTATACTTTTCAACTGAGCTGATGAAAACCTGCTTACCTTGCTTTACACCCTCAGAAGGATTTGTGCTATAAGATCACTACTGCTTCATGTTTTAACATGATCCTCCCCCAGCCCTTCCAGCTCCTGAAAGCATGTACAACTAAAAAAATTCAGGACAGTGATGCCCACCTGACTGACTTCAGTCCTGAGCAGCAGTGTCTACCCAGGAAGGGCTTTGTGCCAAAGAAAAGACATGTTAGATTTATGCCTTTTCCTTCTCTGGATCAACTGTGTCCAGTGTAGATGACTCCTGGACGCTTTCACATCTAAATATGTTTTCAAAAAGCATTCAATATGTAATATTTGAGAGCAACATAGGTAATAACACATGGAGCATTTGCCATGGAGCTCTAGCTGGTCTCCTTGCCATGAAGGTAAACCCAAACAGCTGCACCATGACCACTGTCAGTGCCTCTCTCAAACCATTACTAGGATGACTTGGACTTCCCCCTCTCTCTGTGATGCCAAAAGCAGACCGGTTCTCCTGGCTCCTGGAAGCTCCAATCCAGAGCCTTGCCCAGGCAACTTGCCAGGCTTTCCTACAGACTCTTCAGTCGACAAAACTATTGCATATAAATGTTCTTGGTGGGAGCTGCCCAGAGCAATGCACAGCAGTGTCTGGCCCCTGGTGCTCTGGGGTCACTCAGGCAAAGGACTGCAGCTCCTGTGCTGTAGGCAAGGTCTCATGTCCATGTTCATGGGAGCTGCAGGGCCAGCTCTCTGTGTTCATGGCAGAGGTTGCTATGCACTCCTTGTTATGAGGAGCTCTTTCAGCTCCTTCCTCACTCAGGATTCCCATGGTACCAGCCCAACCTATGTGTTATGTCTGGTAGTAGCCATTCCTCTCCACCCTGCCCTTGTATCTGCGCAGAAGTCATAGGACTAAACTGCAGCATGCTGAATCTAGGTACAAATAAGACCATCAGGAAGGTCACTTTGTAAACCAAATCCAGAAATTTGCTGGCATTAGCTTCAGTTCTAGCCTCATGTACAGCCTGTTTGAATTTGTCTATTGGGAGGGTAGCCCCATGTGCATTAGCCAAACACTGAGACTGAGCAGGAGGGAGCTCATGGCCCCATTCAGTTTCCCTGGAAGGACAAACTGACCCTGTGAGAAGGATAAGGGAGAAGGCAGCCACACAGCTGAGACAGGGTAATCCTGCTCAACATTCCTGTGCAGCTCATGGCTAAATAGGACATGTTGTAGGGGAAGGTTGCTTGTAGAAGCTTATGTTCTCGAACAGAGGATAAAACTACTTTGCCTGCTGAAAAAGTCCTCCCAAGCATGAGCCTTGTGACCTCTTGAGAAGGAACAGTGTTCCCTACAGCTGCTGTTTTCATTTGGGTAGTTAAATTCCTAATGAAAGTAAACTACTGGAGGAGAGCAGAAAAGCTGGAGTTTGTCCAGGTAAATATTGGCATGTAATAATTGCAAGTGAGCTTGTGTTTGCTTCTCTGGGAACGGTTCACTAAATTCATGTGTAGGCTTTGCCTTACCTACAGCGTAAATGCAGCTGTCTCAGGGGAAATATGGAGGTTATTTAATAGTGCCCAGCAACGACATAAAACAACTTAGGGCAGGAAGAAAAGAAGAGCACCATATTGAATTAAAACTGCACAATGCAAAATTTAGGAAGACAGAATGTAATTATCCACCTTGGACTGTGACCAAAGCACTGATGCTAACACCTTTATTATTATTTTTAAAAAAAAGAAGAAAAGAAAAAAGTGCCATGAGAGCCAGGGAAATCCCAAAGCAGTGAGACCTCGCTTTCAGCATCTCTTCTGAAAGATGGCACCTCAAGCAGTACAGTGCCCATTAGCACTATGCCAGGTTATTGATTCAGTACCTACTAGGAAGCAAGAAGGCCACCCACTGAAAAACATGCATAATTAAAGCTAAAAAATGAGTTGTTTTCATTGTGAAATACCGAGTTCTCATAGCAGTGAATACAGGAATACACCATCAGAAAAAAATTAGTTTGTACTTCACCTCCAAGGAATTTTGCAAAGGTCAAGCACTAGAGCCAGTTGGATGCATTATTTAGTGACTTGACCACTTTATTACTGAATATTTCATTGGGTTTGTTTTTACAATCAAACATTGCTCTTCATGGTAAAAGAAGCTATCACTAAATCCCCATTTTTTCTGTGGTAGACAGTGAGAGAGAGGCAGCCAAAGGAAGCAAACATAACCAGTTGTCCTTGATGTTTAGCATTTAGTTCCTTTGGGTTCCTTCAGTCACTCCTACCCTCCAATAAGTTTCTCAGTGTTATTCTAGAAGGCTGCAACAGAAATCAGGATCCTTGTTGCTGCCCAAATAAAATTCAGTAGTCTTCTGCAGAATTACTCCATATTATACTATGAGGTCCTGAAGATGCATCATCAAGTACTTACAAGGTTCCTTGGGCATAGGGGAATAGGGAAAGAGAGGAAACGAGTTGAAGGCAGAGGCGCTCTGGTGGTAGCAGAGTTTTTGCATTCTCTGTGCAGACTAGAGACATGCAGACTGGAAATGACCCATATGTTTCTCACAGTTATGATTTCAGCCACAGACTCAGATTCAACCTGGATGTAGTTATCTACCTTTTACAGAATGAGTGTCTTCCTAAAGGAAAATCCAGAGATTTCACCTTGATCAGAAATTTCATAGTTGAAGAAAAAATCATTTGAGGTCTGTGTTATGCACAAGTTACAATGTGTAAGATGGTTACTCAAATATGCTTTTGACTTTCACCAATCTACTGTGCTGTTTTGCTGAAAGAGTAGATCAAGAGTTTTAGGAAAACAGAGACAGAAGCTATGGATAGCCTATGCAAAAGTTGCATGTTAGCATATACTTCATCCTTAAAAATATGGACACTGTTTATCTCAATTCTTTGTATGTTTGCTTTTTTTTTTCCTTAACTAGGATATCTCAACTTTCCTGGGTGCTTGCTAAATTATTTGTAAGATCCGAATTGAAGAGCAGAGCCTGACTTTTATGAATAAATACTATTAAGCACTTGGAAATTATCTAGTTATGTTAAGTCTTCACGGGCAGCAGCTTCTACTGCTTTTGTATATAATATGGCCTTCAGTGCCTGTGCATTTACCAATATGATTTTACGGGTATTTGTAGTAAGTTGGAATATTTTAGATTAATAAATTACATAGTACCATTATTATGTGGAGGTTGTATTTGCTGCACATTTACAGCTGAGACTTACTTTCCACTGTAAACCTAATAAACATAGATCCCTTTATATCATCATAAAAGCTCTATCCAATTCAAGTAATACGTTAAGTAAAAAGTCGTAGGACTCAGGACAGGAGAATAAGGAGCTCTGTCTTCACTGGGCCTCATCTTATATGCAGAAGTCCATATTGAGAGAATTTCAGAATATAACAAATACAGCCAGAATACACCTACAATGCTTCAGGAGAAAATTCTGCAATTAAAGGCATTTTGCACACACAGATTCCAACGGATCCTGCATAAGCAGACACCATTAAGAACTCTTGTTTTACAAAAACCTGCATGTTTTCAATAGTTATGATTTCTCATGGATGACAGGTTTTTCTCTCTGCAAGACAACGATTTTTCCACTTTTGGTTCCTCTCATTTTGATCAGTGCTGAGTCCTTACCTATGGTGTCCGCATGAAAACAAATATAAACTTTTAATCAGTCTTGCTCTACATACAGAGAGTCTTCCTTTATTAATGAGTAGAAAAGACTAGAATGCCTTTTTCTTAGTCACCTAGTAATTTCACTAATTCCAGCCTTCTTAGTGACCACACTACAAACCACAAAAAGATGTACTTTAGTTTCTTATGAGACAAAGAGCATTCTGTATGTGGTCTTCATTAAGATCCCATGTACTACCAATTACTCAAGCACCATTAAAAAATGAGCTAAGACATTTGTAACCTTCTTGGCCAATACCACATAATTACAGCATGTGTGTAAAAAGAAAAACAATGATCTGACACTGAGCATCACCATCAGTACCAGAGATATGGATGTGCACAGTGAGTCAAGATCCCTTTCAAGTGTTGTCATTGCTCCATTTTCTAGCTTGGATGTGCAGGGGTTTCCAACACCTAGTTACAAAAAGGAAGCATCATTTCCAAGCTCTAAGTCAGGATAACTTAGCTGGTTTGTCACCCACAGTGGAGACCCACCCCAGTTCTCCGTGATGCCTCTGCTATGGAGCTATTCTGCCATGCCTGAAGAGGATGCAGTAAGCTCCCCAGATATTAGCATTTTTCATCCTGTGTTAGCACATGAAGACTTGTTAGTCCTAAATGATCCTTTTCTTTGTCTTAGCAGGAAGCTGTCATACAGTAGGTTCTAGTAAAGCCATCCAGAGGGGACTGAGCTTTGAACCACTGCCATCCACTCCTGCTGATATGTGGCATGGCCTCAATATGGCCCCCGAGCTACAGAAGCAATATTTTTATAAAGTCCCTATATAGTGACAAAAAAATTATCTAAAATTCATATATTGGGATTGCTGTAGAGGCTTCTTCATATTTAAGTTTTTTGGGTTTTGTTTTGGTTTTTTTGTGGGGTTTTTTTGGGGTTTTTTGGGGTTTTTTTACAAATCAAGTTATTTCACAAAAGTATTCAATGCAAAATGCCATATTTTGTTGAAGAGGTACCATCATGGAAAATGAGATAAATGAGAGTACAGCCACATTCATACTTATGAAGAAGAAGGAGGAAGGGGGGGACATTTGGAGTGACAGTTGTTTGTCTTTCCGAGTAGCCATTGTGCATGACGTAGCCCTTCTTCCCTGGGGGTGGCTGAATATCTGCTTGCCTGTGGGAATTGTTGAATTAATTCCTTGGGTTTGCTTTGCTTGTATGTGTGGCTTTTGCTTTCCCTATTAAATTGTCTTTATTTCAACCCACAAATTTTCCAGCTTTTACCCTTCTGTCTGTGTCCCCAAACCCGCTGGTGGGGAAGTGAGCGAGCGGCTGTGTGGGCCTTGGGTCCTGGCTGGGGTTAAACCACAACACAAGGTTACTCCCTACCCAAAAAAATAACCCTGATTCAACTAAAATCCTCACTTCCATAAAGAGGAAAATACTAGCTTTTCTCTGAGTCTTGGGATTTTGTTATTACTATTGATTTAACAATCACATGTTCAGATACTGTGGTGACAGGCAAAAAATGATGAAGAGGCTCGATAATATCCAGATCAGTATTTTATCTGATTTTTTTTCAGTCTGTTGTAAGAGTGATACAGCAAGATAATAGTACTGATTTCAGCTCAACCTGCTGTAATAGGGGGGAGAATCAGAGCCAGTAACCACCTCATGATAGTTGCATCAGCTGTACTAAGTACTCCAATATTCACTAAAAGAGGAAATCCCTTCTGGTCTACTTTCTGGTATTTTGTATCTTTTTATCATCAGCAAAAATGCAAAGGGCTTTGGTTGTCTTATTTTTCTAAAATGAATGATGCTATAGAAAACATCCATTACTGCTTACTCTTTAGCTGGATGTTATTCCCAAGTGCCGTGTAATCATTAAGTGAGCTTTAATTTAACAAGTGTGCTGCTCTTAGCACATTTTTACTTATGTAGCAGTAAATTAACTATAACAGATTATAACTGTTCTCCATCATTTAGCAATAAGTAAGACTCCCCATAAATATCTTTAAAACTAAACCAAGGTGTTTTTATGGCACTTTTTCACCACTCGTTATGATCACAGTTGAAACAATATCCATTTCAAAGAAAAGACTGAGATTCAAAATTCCAGTTCATTTGCTTTCTGGTTGCTGGGGAGGAAACTGCACCACCTGAAGTATGCCTCACTTGGCCACCTCTGGTAGATGAGCAAAGCTTTGATAACAGGGATGGGAACACTTCAATGGCCTAAGTGAATTTGCTGGATCAATGAGGCATTGCTGCATTTCCAGAGTGATTTCTTTCATTGTCTCATAGTTTCACACATTTATATCACATATTTTGCTTTGCTAGCAATCAGCAGCTAGTTTCTAAAAAACTACGATGCTAAGGGCCAAATCTTAGAAATACAGTAACCAAACCCAGAGCCTTATATTTAGAGGGGCTCTGACCATTTTTACCTGCAGCCTGCTGAGTTTGTATGTTAGCTCAAGCCTCTGTGCTTGTGTCTAAAGGGAAAAAACTCCTGAAAGACTGTCCTTGTGTGACACTTCTTTTCTCTGTCTGCTGTCTAGATAGATAGGGAATGACCATGATTAATTAGAATAGCTACTAAAGTAATTTCTTGAGAACAATGAAGATATTTAACCTGAATATTGTTTTCTCCAGGGCTTTACCCTGATCCTTTAAGATTGTGCACTTCAAAGGGAAAAAGTGGATCTGGCACTTACATTTATGCTAGGCTGACATTGCTGGTTTGCTGCCAAAGAGGCTTATCACAGAGGCACCAGCTGAGGGATCTCAGCCACAGAACCTTGGTGCTAGCCTTATAAGAAATCACTTCAATGGTGACATGGAATATCTTTGTCCATTTGGTCCTTAAAGTTACAGAAATGTCATCCCATGTTAAGTTAAATTACAACTTTCTTATATAGGCACATGACCCTTCAAAATCAAATTGATGCCATCAGCTTGTTTCACATTTCACAGCCCGAAGCAAAGTCTTACAGGATGAAAAATTTGCTTATAAAAATCCCGCTCTGTCTCACCCTCTTATTGCCCCCAGCGTATCACAGATTTCTTCATCTGGAGTTTTCTATATTGTGGCTTTGTTGGCTTTTTTTTTTTTAAAGGGCAAAAATAAGCATGACATTAAAAATAGCTTTTATTCTTCTGAGCTCAGGAAGGAAAAAAATGAAACTTGTTCTTGCATTTTCAAATAGTTAAATTTGCATTTGAAAACTGTTTAACCATAATAGTCCCTTGTCAGTATTCTCAATCAGAAATGTTCTTCTGATTCCTCAAGAACTCTTTCTCTCCCAGTTAATAGGGATTTTGGTCTCTAGCAGAAACCAGTGGAGAACAAAATAACCAAAAGAGGCTAGTGGAATTTGAGTTGCCTAGGGATGTTAAATAATTATTTTTCCAGTAAGTCCATATGTTCTTCTAAATATACAGAATGATGGCATTAGATAGGTAATAATCCTTGATTCCTCTCAGTAGTCTTAGCTGAACTGTGAGATAGAATTGTTCCTCTGGAAGCAAACTGCCTATTTTAGCTTGCCAAAGGAAATATATTCATCCAGTCAGGCAACTGCAAAAGGACAGATCAGGGATTCAACCAGTATTTTCAACAGTACCATTTTTTAACATGTAAAAACTTATCTTTTCCTTTATATGCATCATCAAAACAAAGTCTCTCCTTTGGAATTTGGGAATGTTTTTGAGAGAGGGTGTTTTGGAAGTGGCCCACTGTCACTAGAAAATACAGTAAATATTGCTGTATTTAGAAGCTGGATTTTTGTCTGGTTTGTATATACAACAGTTCTGCTGTGTCCACTCTTCTTCTTGAGGATTTATTTTTTGTCAGTCCGTATTATTTAGATTTTTATTATTTCAGTTCTTATGCTATTCTGAAAACTGAGAGAAATATTTGTAGAACATCTTATTTTTTCAAGTTAATACTTTTTTCATTTGTAAATTCTACTCCTTACAGTCTGTAGCAAAAGGTATATGTGAGAGAGTCTAATACAAGTTATTATATTCCTACATTTCCGTAATTTAATCTTGTTCTCAGTTCATGTGATGCCCCTGTTTCTCTGCCTCAGTAGATTAAGGCATGGTCAGACTTTGTGTAGAGGCCTCAAGGAAAGGGGTATTGGCATATGTGGCTGTGCTTAAAATTATAAAAGGGCAAGTTCTTTAGGACAGAATGCCCATGTGTGAAGGGCAAACTTCTCTCAGTAGTGGTGCTTGTTTTACAATATTTTGAGAGCATGTGTTTCCCTCTCAGTCTTTTCATTGATAGCCGTGTGTCAGGGAGTGCTGGAAGCAGACAGCCAAGCGTCATTACAGGTATCCTGGTGATAGCCTGTGTCATGACTCTGATTGTAAAAAGACTGGAAGTTTTCATCAGATATGTAATATTAAAAGCACGCTGGATAAATGATGAAAAGAGAAATGGAAGGTAACTGAGTTGTTTAACACCTTAACTAAGAGGAGAAAAAACAGGTGGATCAAAGAAGCCTAAAAAGCAAATCTGTTTGCTCTTTTTTCATCAAATATTAACTAGATTCTGAGGGGTTTTCATTCCAGATGAAAAATATTTGGCTTATTTACCAGAGTGCAGAGGCTTACATTGAAATGATACTCTTGTATGCAATCATCATGGGATGGGATACATCAGAGACACGGACAGTGGTGAACTCATGGAAGCCTTAAGTTTGGCTGTGATCCTTAGAGGCCCTGGTATCGTGTGTTCAACTCTCACACTGCATTTCTGCAGCACTTCATTGAAGGGCCTTTAACTGCACACTTCCTTTGCCAGAGTCTTTGATTGCTTGTCTGCACCATGTGGCTGCTATCAGTTTACAAATAAAGAAAAATTAAAATTGGTTTATGAACTGTTATTATTATAACGAGTTCTGCTATTAGCTAGGTCTAAATGTTTTCATATATTCCACACCTCTGTTGCCCTTTGAGATTTTTAACTGTTGTTTTCTTGTACATTAATAATTTCCTTGTATAATTGTTCCCAAGAGAATGAGCTGAAAGAATTATGAATTAATTTGCATCTTTTAATGTACTAATAAACTATCCAAGAAGAAAATTTCACTCTATCCAGGTGGAAACCAATCACTTTAAATAAAAGCTTACTGAATTTCAAATAGGCTTTTTTTTCCAAGAAGTTGCAGAAGAACAGTGCTTTGCATGTTAAAAGTAATTAGAAAGCACAAACAGCAATTTCAGAAAAAGCCCTAGGTCATTTTTTTGCTGCAGCACAGAGTTCACAGGCATTTAGGAAAATGAGTATTTATTGTATTGAAACAAAATGAATAGCAATTTCTTGGAGGTTAAGAGGTCTTATGCTGTAAATGTAGGTTTCTCCCTTCCATTGAAAAATACTTTTAAACTGTTTTAGCTTTTTTTATCATCTGATGTAAATAAATAATTCATGCTATAGACTAAAACAGGGATCAAGAAAAAGAAATGTCCTTTTATGTACAATTTATTCAAATAGAATCTGGAGTGAACAAAATGTTCCATCTTCTGTATTCATTTATAACCACACAATGTCAGGTCCTTGTTCACCATAGCACTCATCTTCATTTATCTCTGAGCACTTGAGTAACCAAAGTACTTCTCCCAAGTAACTAAAGAAACAAGTTTTGAGCATATACTCTAGGTTAACTACATTAGAGTGCTATTCCACAGTTACTCACAAGCTTGAGCAATTTACTGAACTGAGGATTTGACATCTAAGTTTATATACTTTCATGTATTTTAACCTTGTTTAAATCTGGGAATAGAAATGAATGCTGTAGCTTCCATTTTCCAAATGAGATGCAAAATATCTAATTAATGGAAAAGGTAAGTCTTGATATCGAGCATCTGATTATGGAAGTTTATTTTAGTAGTTGATAAAGTTTAGCATTAACATTTGACAGGGCAAAAAACATTTGTTTAAATAGCCATAAACTGTCAAGGCCAGAATGAATCTCACAATTTGCTGCTGGTACAGGAGAGGGAACAGAAGAGGGAAGGGACTGATGAAGGTCAGGAAGAAAGCAAGGATAAAGCATAGCAGGTTTGGAAGCAGACAAAAGAGTGTTGGAATTGTGACCAAGTGGAAGCCTGGGGGAATGTTGCAAGTGGTGAGTAAAGTCTGGTGGGCACTTGGTGGGAAAAGGTCACGAAAAGACCCAGTGTAAGTAAGAGGAAATGGAAGTGCTAGGACAAACAAGGGGGTACTGCCAATAAGGTAAAGGTAGCCTCTTCCCTAAGGAAGCAGATCCAGATTAGAGACACAAATTCATTCATCAGGATTATTGATATGGCCACAGGGAATCAAACCTACAAAAAATGTTAATACAACCTGGATGATGTATCTTCTCAGAAAATAGAAAAACAAAGTGATTTCAAAAAATAGGGCCTAAATATGAATTATCAAAAAACTGGACGCAGGAATTTTTCAGTAGAACTGACTGTTCAGACTTTTTTCGCTTTTAGGGCTTTGAAGAGCATCAGCTTCTTTATCAACACAGTTTGATATGACGCTCCTTTCTCTACTATGCCAAAAAAGGAAAACATTGTACTGTCTGAAGAAAATCCCAACAGAATCTGTTTCTCTCATAAAGCTACTTTGTGACATGCATATTCCCATAAATTCTACCTGAAAGCCTTTTCCCATAGTAAGTTTAAAGTTTGCAAAATACTTGCAGAGTAAACTTGTATGTGTACTCAGAGCGCTGCTTGTCATGAAAAGTACTGACAACAGCAGAACACCTCCAGCAGTATGAAAACACACATTTAAAATAGTTTCTATTTTTGTTCTTTCAAGTGTATTGTTTTATTTTTCAGTCTGTTTCAGAGGTTGCAGACAGATATATTGTTTGTTTTCTATTCTTAAGTGATTTTTTTAAACAAATGTATACATAAATTAATTTTAAAAATACCTATGGTAACTATTGGCTATTTTTGCTGTGCTCAAAACACCATTTTTTACACAATTCCTTATAGCTGGTGCTTGTTATTACAGTGTATAGGGAATTTCTTCACAAACACACACAAAATTTTCCTCCAATTCCAGACTGAAGATACTTTTGCTTAATTAAATATATATGTAAGTCCTCAAAATATACAAGGTGCAGTACAAGTTTCAGTCCAATGCTTTTTAAAACTCACAAGGTGCGAAGGGGGGAAGACACTGACCTCAGAGTCAGCACAGTTCAGTACCACTGAAATGAAGCAGCTGTCTATTTGAAATGTTTTGAGATCTGGCTGAATAAACCAAGACCCTAAAAATTCCCAGACTTGTAGAAAATATGGACACTGCTTTGCTTTTGGCACATCCCAGCCTGCTCTTGTTGCACAAACTCCTGCATAGAAGGAGTTACAGCCAAATACTTTATTCTTCCACTGTAAAGTAATACTCTGTTTAATGGCATTTTTTTCTTGCCAGGGTTTGAGAAAGACATCAGCACTGCCTCCCCAAATTCCCTCTACACTGCAGTGTTTAATGATATCTAATCTAAAGTAAGAACATGATGCTTAATGAATATGCATTTGTCACATGAATAGCAGGAACAGATTAACTCCAGAAGTCCCCTGTAATCTGCTGGGAGAGATATGTGAAGTGCAAGAGTCAGCACAGCCAGAAAACCTTCAAAATATTTTTCTTCAGCTGTAACTTGAAAAGCTTCCATGGTAAAGCTTACCTAAGGAGAAATGGTACTAACCACAGATTTATTTATTTCCTGCTGATGAGCAAGGCCACGTGAACAACTGAGATTTTTTTTTAATTGCAGGAGGGTGTCAGAGCTGCCGAGTTAAAAGCTTAAGCTTCCAGATTGACACTGACCCTATTTATTAACACAATAATGGGCTTGTGGCTCCTGTGGCTTTCCAGGATTTCAGAGAGCTATATGTAAGAGTTTTTTTGCTCTCCCATTTCAGGTGGCTGGCCAGGCAGAGTGCATGGTTGAAAGTACATCATGTGGTGTCTCCTGAAAGATGACTTCATTGCTTGTGATCCTCACCTTCATGGCAAGGCAACAAAATCCCTTCAGAAACCGTTTATCCCTAAGAACAGGATGACTTTATTTTTTGAAAATACATGATGTTTCTCATACAAGACTTGAGGAGCAGAGCTTGGAGTAGTCTTTTGGGAGTCAGGCAGTCAGATCAGCTTTCCCCTTAGGCATGGTAGCTGGAGAACACCATCCCTTAAGCCCTGGCATCAGCCATTTATGGGAAGTTTCACTGCTGGGAACTAGCAGGGCTAGGAAGCAGGTGAAGGGCTGCTCCTCACCTGGCTCCTGCCTGACAGAGTGGCAGGGCTTGGAGCCTGCCCCATTGCCTGCCATGCCAACTTCACATATTCCTTCAGGATACTCAAGTTCCTTCACAATGGTATTTTCAGATCTTGCAGAATTTCTAGTTAGACATTAACCCTTTAACATCAAACTATAATTGATCCTGCCTTGAAACATGTAAGATTTCCAACAAACACAAAACATGTTGTTTAAAACATGGCCTACTGGGAAAAAAAAAAAAAAAAAAGAAATTTTTATGTTAGTACAAGTTTTCCTGTTTATATTTTTGATTACCGAAGAGGTGTTTACTGATTTTTAAAAAAACAGTATTCTTGTGGAGGGTTTTTTGTATTTTTGTTTCTTTAAAAATAACTTTTTTTTTACATATTACCTGGAGATAATGTTTGGTGTTTTCCAAACACCTCTAATTGGTGCATATCAGTCCTAAAAAAAATAAGTGCTTCAGTTCCTTCAGGAATCATCATTATAGTAATACTTCATAGACTCATAGAATAGCTGTGGTTGGCAGGGGCATCTGGAGATCATTTTGGCCAACCTTCCTGCACAAGCAGGCTGCTTAGGACTATGACTATATTCACCTTTTGAAAATCTCCACAGATGGAGACTCCACAATGCTCTGAGCAACCCATTCCACTGATCGATCACTCTTATAGTAAAAAAAAAATAAATCACTAAAAAATTCTTAAGTTTAAACAAAATGTCTTGTACTTCAGTTTATGTCCATTGTCTCTTATCCTGTCACTGGAAATCACTGAGAAGGGTCTGGCTCCTTCTCTTTTACTCCCTGCCATCAGGAATTTATACACATTGATAAGGTCCTCTAAGCTCTCTCTTCTTCAGACAAAGCAGTCCCACCTCTCTCAGCCTGTCCTTGCTACTTAATCACGTCTGTGGCCCTTTACTGGACTCTCTCCAGTATGTCCATACCTTTCTGCTTTCCAGCTGGACAGCCCCAACCTGTGCTGGTGGATGGGGCTGTTCCTCCCCAGGTGCAGGGCTTTGCACTTCCTTTTGCTGAATGGCATGACATTCCTGTTTGCCCAATTCTCATGCCAATCTACATCCCTCTGGATGGCAGCACAACCATCTGGTGTAGCACCCACCCCTCAGAGTGTTGTATCCCCTGTAAACTTGAGGGCACGCTCTGCCCCATCATCCAGGTCATTAACAGCAATGCTAAACAGCACTGGACCCAGAGCCAGGTGATGGATGCACAGTGCACTTGAAGACAATCCCATGAAGGAACAGCACATTGGAGCTAAAAAGCCAATTTTTATGTGTGTATTTGGCTGCTGTCTCACCAACGAGCCTCTGTCATGCTGTTATCCCTGCTTTTGTCAGCATGAGCTCCAACTACTGCAAAAGCCCAGCCAGCTGCTTTGCAGCTCTGCAGCAGACCCAGGTGGCACAGGGACTGAAGTTGCTGCCTTCCTGCCCCAGAGAAAGTCAGGTACAGTGGTACCAGCAGAGAGGATCCAACTTGCTGCTTTCAACTGAAAAACTCTTTAGGACATAAAAGGCCACTGTTTACCCGCTCACACATGGATTTTGCTAGCTGGAGCATTTCCAGTGTTGGCCATCTAGTAGAAAAGGAGTTATCTGCTAACAGGCAAGTTTTTGTGAGAAAGCTTCAACATCTGAGTTTGCTGCAGGGTGGGGTCTGTGTAGATTTGGGTTGCCTCTGACAAAACTATGTATTTAAGAAACAGTTGGGAAAAAGCTGGATTGAGTAGCTTACTTGAAAGTCCCAGGAGAGTTCTTTACATGATTATATGCTGTAGTAAAAGAGATGTTTGATTCCTTGCATAAATTATTACTATTAATAACTGAATTACAAATTTAAATATTAATTATTCTAATGAATCCTTTAGTACCTAACAATTAGAGAGTGTTACAAACTCTGAAATAAGCACTACAAGTCTCTAAATAAACAACATATTTGTGGCCTGAAACTAACATTTTTTCTTACATTGTAGGAGAAAGCTCTGGATTTTCATTTATTCCAACAGAAAGCAAACAAGCATCAGAGTAAGTAAGAATCAGACCTCAAATCCCATTAGACTAGGCCCCCTTTGATGGAATTTCCACCCTTCTATCATGCCTGCTTCTTCTTCATTCTTCTAATTCAAATTCTTCTTCAAAATCATATGTGCTGGTGCATTTTCAGACCTCTCCCACATGTGATCTCCCTTATCTGACTTCCATTCTGCAAACTAGCAGTTCACTGTATTTCCTTCCTTATAATTTAAACAAGGGGTCTCCAAATATAGAGGGGCTAATGTCACAATTCTCAAAAGCGTGTCTGTAACTCTATTTCTGGACTTAATTCTATATTCAACACTTTTTTTAATACATATATTTTGTCTTTGATTGTGCTCAAGACTCTCACAATGTGTTTTACTTGGCTGTGAAGAACCATGCCCATATGTAGTGTTAAGGTTGAAAGAAACTACAGAACTGTAACTGTAGTGGGGCTGGAAACGGGCTCCCAAAGGAAACACAGTTTGCCAAAAAGAGTTCTCTGAAGAATACTGAGTGTCTCAGTAGTGCCTGGCTCATAGCTCATACTAGAGTTAGGATTAGCTCTAGCTCTAGCACTGAGAGTACAAGAAATGCTGATATGCAGCTGGGATGGGGCTGGCAAAGGAGAAACAAGGCTGCCAAAAGAATTCTTCTGGTAATAGTAAGGGTCTGGACTGAGCCATGTCACAAGCCTTTGGTTTAGGGTTAGTGCTGGTGGAGAGTAAAAGCCAGAGGTCCAATTGGAGTTGAGCTGCCAAAGGACTGCAAGAACTTCAGAGAGAAAACTTCCCTGAGGAATTGACAGTCCAGGGAAGTGTTGTTCTGCTTTTCCTAGGGCTCAGTTTAGCATTAGGGTTACACTTGGAAAATATCTCAGAGCTCCAAGTAGAGTGATGCTGGAAGGAAGCTGCCAGAAGAGAAATAGTTTAGCCCAAAAGGGGAATGTTTAGCCCCTGCAAGGGCTCTGGACTGCCCTTGCAAGGCTGGGATTAGGGCTGGTAGCATCCATTTCTGTAATTTATGCACACAATATTGTATTTTATGCTTATCTGGCATGTGAGCACCTTAAAGCACGTAATATAATCAACATGCAAGAGAGGTGTAACTCCAAAGAGGTTAACAAAGGGGGAGATTTATCTCCTTATTCATGCTAGAGTGCTGAGCCCTAAGGGAAGGCAGTGCAAAGGTCCTTGTGACACCCCGAGAAGGGCAAGACTTAAATTCACGGGCAGCGAGCGGCAGAGGTGACACGGGGGCCGTGAGGTGGGCGGGCTGGCACTTAAAGGTCACACTGGTCTAACATCCATATATCCACACATCCGTATCCCGTTAATATCTCCGTACAACATTCACACGGCCCTGCACTCCCGTCACACCCGGACGGGGCGGCCGCGCGCCCCCTGCTGGCTCGGCCGCCCCTCGGCAGCGCCGGCTCCGCCCGCGCGCTTCCAGAACTTTCCCCGCCAGCCTCAAAGATGGCCGCCGCGCGGCACCTCCCCCGCCCCCTCCAGCCAATGGCGCCTGCGGGTTCCGGGGTTACGTGGGTCGGACGAGCCAATCGGAGCAGGGAGCGCTAGGGGCGAGCTGGCGTCAGTTCCGCTGCTGAGGGGCCGGGGTCGCGCTGGGCCGGAGCGGCGCGGGCGCGCAGGAGGCGGCGGGGCAGGTACGGACCGGGACGGGACGGGGGTGTGGGGGGGGAGAGGCAGGGCCGAAAACGAGCGAGGGTCCGCGGCCCACCCAGGCTGAGGCGGACGCGGGCGCCGCCCCGCCGGGCCCGGGAGGGGTTTGAGGTGCGGCGGTGACTGCACAGCGCTGCGTTACGTTAGTGCCGGTTATGGCCAGTTAATACGCGGGAATGTCCGTGGGGCTTTATTCTGATTTTAGCTCTCTTGCTCTTTGTAAAGCGCTTTGAGGTTGTCTTGCTCCAGGTATCAGTTTCCAGGGGAAAAAAGGCCAAGATCCCGGAGTTGGGGCTGTGAGTTTCTGCAGGCCTTGTCGTCCCGGCCTGGGTGCTGTGGGACAGGTCGGGATGTGCCTCATAAAGTGCTTCCCGTTGTGGAAGCAGGATTTCATAGCTCTGCTTCAGAGCAAAGTAGCTTCCTAGCAGCAGGATTAATTTCTCACTGTCGCGTCTCTGTGGTTAATGTGAGCTGTCCGGTGCTGTGCGTGCTTTTGTTCTCACTCGTGTTTATTAAGGTTTCCTTTATTTAGGATACTCTTAGACCATACTGGACGCTGCACACGTAAGGTGTGATCTTTGAAAAAAAGCTACTGGTAGTTGGGGTGTCCTGTGATATCAGAGGTTGTGTGTATTCATAATTAAGGGGGGGTATAACGTGCACCGTTTGTGGCAGTGAGGGGGTAGTTTTCATACTGCCTGCGGAACTCAAGGGCTGTGTCTGTCAGTCCGACCAGGAGCGGCGTCCCTGTTTTCTGGTCAGGACTGCTCAGTATGACCTGAGCCTGTGTTCTGGGCTGTGACCTTGACTGAGTGCTGTGCCCACAAAACCAACTAATTCTTTAAACGATAGCTTAAAGTTTCTCTTAAAACTTTTTTCCACTACGTATATTGTGCTGTTTACTCATTTGTCTTTAGACTTAGCTGAAGTTTAAGTAAGTTTGGGGCAGCTTTTTGAGCATTTACGTGGAGGGCAGAGTACTCATGCAGTGTTATGTCTCAAAGTGAAGATTAGTTGCCAGGGTAACTCAAATGTAAGTACATAAAAGGTCTTGATTTATTTTATGGCATGAAAAGTAGTATGTTCTCTGTTTTTTAGTAAGCTGTGAGAGAGAAGTCTTTGGCAGAAATGGGAGATAAATACAAGTGAAACAGAGTTAAACTGCATTTAAGAAGGTTCTATGTCTTATTACAGTACTTATAATAATAATACTGGTTTGAATGTAGGCGCTTTTTTTCATTTAGGGATTTTTTTTTGTTTTATTTTCTATTTTCTTTACTACTTTTATTGTGGTTGAGAGTAAGTAGTAAGTGTGCCTCTCTGAAAACCTTGTAAGAAAATAGTAAAATGTATTTTCTTGTGTATTTGCAGGAACACAGTGTGTCAAGTTATCTGAGCAACCATGCTGGCTGCAAGGCTGGTGTGCCTGAGGGCACTATCATGCCAGACTATCCGCCCTGCTATCACTCAGGCTTCCCCAACCTTGAGGAACTCCAATATAAAAGCATACAGGCTGTGGCAGCCTAACCAGGTAATGTAAATCCTCTTTCTTATGGTCCCAACAGCAGGTATTTTAAAGAGTTGAGTGTGTTGCCAAAAGAATCACTTTGCATGGAGTACCTGCTTTGAATGATCAAAAGTCTTCTGCTTGTTTGAGGTGCCTGCTCTAATTTACTGAAGGAAGAATATTGCTCAGTCGAACCACAGGGGTTTTAAAGCATTTGAACTGATATCCTCTGTTCCAATTACTTATTTTTCTCTTGGAATTAATGGGGAAAATAACTTAAAGGAGACAGAGATGGATAGGCCTTACTGTGTAAAATGGGAGGAATAGAAATTCTTGTCCTGTCTCCCTGTTTCCAAGTTACAGTCTTAAATATAACATTAAAGTAAAAACTTTCATTGTAATTATTTTAGTCCCATCATGTGTTTAGACCTGTAGCCCAGGTTATCTGAGCTATGGCAGGACAATCACAGATCTAACCAGCAACATTAGAAACTTGTCATTATACTGAGACACTGTCTGTTTATTCTTCATTGAGACATGGTTTCTAGCCAGGCAGAAAGCAACTGCAAGAGGATGTTGCTCTTCTGTCACCTCTGTGGTGAAAGAGCCAGTGGCAAATTCTTCATTTCCTTTGTGTTTTTCTCTTAAGCATTCCAGGTTTGTAGATGTGTTGGGTTTGTTTGTGTTTGTGCGAGTTTTTGAGTGTTGGGCAGGCTTTTGTTAGCTGCTAAACACCAAAACTGAAGGGCTATGGTAAAGGTCCTGACTTGTAGGGCTCTGATGGCAATGGTTTAGATCTTGAGTTTTAGTGTTAAACTCACAGCTTTGAGCGAGTCCTTGGCAGCTCAGGTGCAAGTTTAATTAAAAACTACCTGGAAAAAATGGTAAGAAAACTTCAAAAGTTGTTCTTGAACTTAAATGTAAGTTTATTCTGTGTTGCTTTTGCAACTAACTTAAACATCGAGTAGCATACTGTAGTTATTTGGAGCTTGTCAGCCTTTAAAATCTTGAGTTTATAGGCCTTGATTCAAGGTTTGTTCTCTAAATCAAGGTTAGAATTGAAAGCGAAGAATTCAGGTTGCTTTTCCAAATGTAATGTCTGTAAAGTATAAATATTGTGCTAAAGTGTTTACATGAATAGTATTTTAATGTAGGAAGCAAAATATTTTTTTACAAAATAATAAAGTAAAGATTATGTTTTTACATTTGAAAAAAAGGCATGTGGCAGTGTTTAGTATGGTGGGACAAAAGTAGATGAAATGCAGTCTGAGAACTTCAGCTTCTGAAATCCCCTGCCTTGGTTCTCTAATTGTAGAGTGTGTGGATGTTTTTCACAAAGGTTTCTAAACTTTAATGTTCAGTTGTTTTCCTTGAACACAGTTGCATCATATGTTTGGGAGGTAAGCACAGAGTCTGTAACAATTCCAAGTGTAGCAAGTAAGTTGATAAGAATGTCTTGTATTTTATTTCATAACACCTTTTTTTATGCTATTTCCTAATCTAACAGTGTTATGCCACCAGAGTAAGAACAGGTGTAAGGCGAGGAAAACTTGGCCAAGAAGTCAAAGAAGCAGCGTTTGAACCATCTGCAGAAACTGCACTTAAAGGTAGAGTAGTTCTGCTTTAAATACTCAGTATCTTTGTACCTCAGCTAAAAACTTCCTCAAAGGAATATGTTTTTCTCAAACCATTAAAGAGACTGAGAATATTGTTTCTTACATAAGTTTGCTTAGTGCTCTTCAAACAACTGGAGACAGTTTCTCTGCTTGTCTTTCCTTCTTGCAGTTTAAAGCTGCAAATGTGTCACAGTATAAATTCCTTGTCTTTAAGCTGCTTTTGACAACTAGTAAGTCAGAAATTATTGTCTCTTAATGGAGATTTGGTTTGCAGATATCAAAAAATAAACTAAAGTTGCTTTGCTACCTCTACTCTGTGTACTGTTTACAGGAAAAAAATTCTACAGTTTGCAAAAAAGTGTTTTTGGTGTTACAGTTGTCTAAGACCTTTGCTTACTATGCTTGCTGGTATATCTAAGTGTTCATAATTTCTGTGGCTTACAAAGGAGTTTTTACTTAGTGTGCAGCAGAACAGACTTGTAAATGTCTAATTTATTGCATTGAATTGGCAAATAGAATATGTATATTGGCTGGATAGTGTCTTGACTATAACACCTTAGGTAAAATTGTAGTCTTAGAGTTACACAACTGAAGGTATTTAGTCACAATTGTTCTTCAGTTATAACAATGTTTATGACTGAGGCTTACACTTGTAGTAGTAATTGATAGGTGGCACAAATCAGGCAGTAGAAAGCAATGGTAACAAGTGGTGGTGTTACCCGTGAGCTTTGGAAATCCCTTTTCAAACTGGTGTGGATGTAATTGCTACCAAAAAGCCCTTGAAGGAGCAAGCATTAAGGGCAGGTGAATAAGAGGAAAGGACCCAATATCTAGTTTTTTTACTGTTTTTTAGCAAATTGAATAGTGAAATCGTATACAAAGTCAGCTGACAGTTGAACTCTTCCATTAGAGACTCTGTTAACTGGTTTTGTGTTGAAAATCCTGTCACTGTAATGAAGGTCAGTAAACCTGGCACACTATGAGCTGGACTCTTCTTACTTTTTTGTGAAGCTGTATTGTGTTTGGGGTGAATCTCAAGTTCTTCCCATGTAGCTCATTGAGAACTGGTGATGCACTGCCCTGAAGTTAAGTGGGCTTTAAGAAGGAAGATTAGCACAGATCAGCTATTGCAGATACAGCAAAACTCATGTGAGGATGTTGTTAACTATCCAAGCAAAATCATTCATGAGAGTGTGGGGTTTCTATTTCTTTATACAGCTGATCGCCTGGGGAAAATTATTGTTGCTGGAGGGGCTGCTGTTGGCCTGGGGGCCCTCTGTTACTATGGGCTGGGCATGTCCAGTGAGATTGGAGCTATTGAAAGGGCTGCGTAAGTAAGATGGCTTACTTTTTTAATTAAAGAGTGCATTAAGCAAATCTCCCTCCCCTTCATATCTCGCTCACCCAGTGTGCACACAGCTTGCACTTTTTTTAAGCTCTGAACGGGAAACTCTCACCTCTGTCTCTGCAGGTTTTTAAAGCATGTAACTGAAAGCAAAACTAGAATTATTTAATTATCCAGTATGCTTAAATGGATATTGATCTGAATTCCTTTGTTTTGCTAAATCTGAAATTTATTTGTGAAGAGTATATAAACTTGTCTTATGAGGTTTGCCCCAGATAACTTTAGAAGGGTGGCCTTCTGAAAAACTTTGCCTGGTGTTCTTGTAAGACTGTTCATTAAACTTTAGTACAGCTGTTGGAAAGAGAGTCTCCACTAAACACAGGGTCTTAGCATAAGCCTTGCTCTAATAAATGCTTTGCTTAAAACTTTGGTGTATTGCTTTTTGATCAACCAAAACCTGACTGATGGCAAAACTGTGCAGTCAGACTTAAAAGATGGTTAGTGATAAGCATGGGCTTGGGAGAAGTGTGTGCTGGAGACATTTTGCTTTGCTTTGCATTTGTATTTGGAAGCAGCTATCTGCATTTATACTGAATGCTTGCTGGTTGTACCTGTGAGAGGCTTTTCATATGTAAGCTATGTCTGGGGTTTTTCTCCATGAGCCTTGAAGTAATGGGTCAAAAGAGTAAAATGGGAGAAAATGTGTGCACTAGGTTTAAGTTTAGTATTATCAGGGAAAGTTTTCTGTCCATGCTGTGTGCAGATGATAGTGCAGAAACTCATTCATGTCTAGGTCTGTTACTATTGTTAGAGCTCTCAAAATGACATTTGTCTTGTGCTGTCAGATAATCATGTGCACTGTGACTCAGCAATTTGTGAGCTGCTCAGGAGGCAATGTGCTCACTGGTGTGTACCCAGTACACATTCCATAGGCCTTTTTCCTGGAACCAGTTTGTTAGATATGCACCACTCCCTATTTTTCTGTAGTTAAAAGCATTCATTATTCAGTTTCCCCTGTATGCTTCCTCCTTAGAATTGAATTATAGTTAGCATTGTTTGTAACTTGTAATTATTTGTGTTTCTGCAGTGTTACATTAGACTGTACCATCAAGATTGAAAGGTTCAGCCCCCCCTTGCAAAGTAAACTCCTGGCAGAAGTTGCTAGACCACATCATTGTTATGAAACCTCCCTTACACCCATAGCTATGAATATATTCAACAGCTTGACTGTGTTTTCAGTTGTTCTCCATTTGGAAACTGGTAACTGCACTATATGACTGCTTATTTTTCAGTATTTGGCCAGACTATGTGAAGCAGAGAATCCAGTCCACGTACATGTACTTTGCGGGAAGCGTTGGCATGACAGCACTGTCTGCTGTGGCAGTGAGCAGAACTCCAGCACTCATGAGCCTTATGACACGGGGCTCCTGGCTGGTAAGTTCATGTTATAAAAATGAAAGTATTTACTGAGAAACGCCCCCAAATGTGATGGTTGATATAAAAAAAAAAAGAGAGATGTAAACTAATTGGTGAAAAGTAAGGCAAACTTCACCTACATTCATGTCTTTATCCATAAAGACCCTTCAGGTATCCTAATGATATTTTGTGATTTAAGATTTGGTGACTCTAATTACATGCTGATGTGGATTTTCTGTACTACTTTGATACTTTGTCAAAGACAAACTACATGAGCAAAAAAAATGCTGTGTCATCCTTACCAGCTGTAAGTAAGAACCTCTTATAAATAGCTACCTGAAGCTCATGAAACTGTTTCTGTTGCTGTCTGGAAATGGAAATGCAGGTCTCTGTGCATTCTTACACCTTCCTGTACTGTCCTGTGTAGCTCTTTGAAAGCTGTCTCCTGTTTGCCAGCGCTGAACCAATACTGGTAGGCAAATCATCCAGGCAAAACACTAAAAAAATATGTCTGCTTAGTGCATATTCAGTGTGTTAAGTGGAGTGAAATGATAATAGTTAAATGCCAACACCTACATAACTTAAGGAGATTATTTAAATAATGCATCCTTGGTGATAAACCAAAGTTGTACATTTCTGACCAGTCTAGGAGGTGCTGGATGATTCTGCATGGAATCATCAGTAAGAGGAGGTAGTGAGGTTAAAAAGTCATTTGTAGCAAAAGATGTGAACTGAGTATTGGCTTTGGTGGAGAAAGGTACAAGGAAAAAAGTAAGGCTAATACATTTCAGGTACCTTAATGAGAATGAGAGTAAGGAGCAGGACAGTGTGTTTTCTTTCTCTTACTTACACAGCTGAGATTGCTGCCAACTTAACCAATAAACATGTATTCTTAAAAGACTGAATAAAAATAAAATGAAAATGACTGTAAACTAAGATCTACAAAGATTTGACTGTAACCTTACAGGAGTAAAACTGACGAACACTTGTTATGAATTAGGTTGCTGGTTTCACTAGAATTACACTATTGACTTTTAAACCAGGAGGTTAGAACTAGAATTACACTACTGACTTTTAAACTAGGAGGTTAGAACAGAGACCATATGTCCTAATGCTAACTTGAGCTCTGTAATTCTGTTTCTACAGGCAATTGGTGCAACTTTTGCAGCTATGATTGGTGCTGGAATGTTGGTCAGGTCCATATCCTATCAGGACAATCCAATAGCTAAACATGCAGCTTGGATGTTGCATTCAGGTTTGTGATTTTAATGTTTGTTGTAGAGATGTCTGTGCTTCAGTGTGACCAGATTCTTACTTTAACAAAACTTTAACTTTAAAGTCAGTTTTTATATACTGCTGTAGGAGAGTTAAAGTTTTTCAGAGACCATTGAGAACTCCTGAGTGTCAGGGAAGAATTCCTAAGTGTCCTTAACAGAACTCTAGTGTTTTTCTTAATCTTCTAGAAGAAGTCAGGCTCAAGTTAAACTTGAGATATGTATATGACATATGGGATAGAAGTAACTGGTTTTGTAGCTCTTTGATTGTGTGACTGTTTTCTGACACTATAGCTTCTGTAAGCACTCTTGCCTATGCTAACCATTTCAGTATTAGTTTACTACTGAGTTATGTGTCCATCAGGTATTTAAGCTGTGAGTACAGATCAGTTTCTCACTAAGAATACCTACTTCAAGTAACAGTGGCTATCATTTTTCAAAACTGTTTTGACAGAAATATTTTATGGTTCAGCAAAGCCACATGGATGCTGGACATTAGAATCATATTTGCGTCTTCAGAGCTTCTCTGCCAAGAAGAAGTTATGTTTATTGTAGCGATTGTTATTAATTTAAACAACCTAATATGATAATAATTAACTAGATAAGTTTCATACAAGACTAGCAAAAAATCTGACTTATTTACCTAACTGATAATTGCACCAGACATCTGTGCTGCTTTTCAGTGTCACATGTTCCTAATGCTATTATGTAGTTGATTAGTCCATGCCAAGTATCTCTTACCAGCTCTGTTTTGAACCGATCAGTATGTTGACTTTTGTTAGTCTTTTTTCCAAAGACCAGCTCCCTGAAGTACTCTCCAGAGCTAGATAAAAGCAGGTCATGGAATTTAAGGTTGCTAATTTGTTGTGCTCCCTTCTAGATAAGTGCACAGTCAAGTACATTGATATTTTGTTGTGTGAGTGGATTAGGTTGAGCCTTGCCATCTGAATGGAAGGGGAAAAAATCAATTGTTTTGAGATGTGGTGTTCCAAACCTTACATGTGTTTTGTTTTGCTTTGGGTAGGTGTCATGGGGGCGGTGGTGGCTCCTCTAGCCTTCCTGGGTGGTCCCTTGCTGGTCAGAGCTGCCTGGTACACCACTGGAATCGTTGGAGGGCTCTCAACTGTGGCCATGTGTGCTCCAAGTGAAAAATTCCTGAACATGGGAGGACCACTTGGCCTAGGCTTAGGCTTTGTTCTTGCATCTTCCATTGGTAAAATGCTGTTTTAATACTGTCATATAAAGTAGGTTATAAACTTAAGCTACTAAGGGGCAGCTCACATTGAGTTGCAGGTTGGTCTGTCCAGTTAAGATTCACCTTATATAGCGCTGGCAACTCTAGCACAGCAGAAACTACTGTTATATTTGTTCTTGAAAACAAACATGAATGTGCAGTTCTGGGAAATGTTAGTCTGACAAACACCCACTAGGGGTGGCTTATATTTTTAGTTACTGCTGGTGAGTGGGGAAGACAGTAAATGTGATCTTAGTTCTCAATCCCCTTGTTCTTCTTTGTGTTTCTAGGCATTATTGTAGTCATAGGGAGAGAAGTACTTTATCATGAGAAAAATACACAGTTCCCTAGGGTGTTCAAAATTCCTGGTTGTATATGTGACATCTTCAGTGTGTGTATTAAAGCTCTTGGTATAAAAACTGCACCACAAATCGAGAATTGAATACTTGCTGAAAAAAGTGTGTTACAGTAACTGAAGTTTGACCTAACTGAAAGTAGTAGATAGACAGTTTTCTTTGACACTACTGTACATTCCTCTCCAGGATCCATGTTCTTGCCTCCTACTTCTGCTTTTGGTGCCGGCTTGTATTCCGTAGCCGTTTATGGTGGGTTGGTGCTCTTTGGCATGTTCCTGCTCTATGATACACAGCTTGTTGTCAAGCGTGCAGAAACTCTTCCCTATTACGGAGTAACCAAATACGACCCCATCAATGCGTAAGTGTTCTGTGTTAGCAAAGCTGATCTCAGTGTCTGTGTAAGAATTTGCCCCAAGCTATATTGAAGTATACTGTAAAAATAGCCTTTTGTTAATTGTTCAAGTGTGTTGCTGTTAAGCGTGAAAGATCACAGGTTTTAAAAATAACAACAAGAAGACAGATAGTGAAGTTAAAGCTGAAAGCATCTGTCTGAACTGTGAGAAACAGTATTGAATGTGTGATGTCACATGCCTCCAGCAGTACATTCTGAAAAGTATTTTTGTTTTCTAAAGCATTGCTGAGAGAATTTATAGCTGCTTTCTGAAAATATCTGTCAGTATTAGCTGATACAAAAATGTTAACCTTTCTATAGGCATTAAATACGTAATAGTCTTTGTCACTAAATAAAAAAGCTGCAACGGTGTGATAGGGAAGAAAGAATTAATTGACTCAGTAAAGAACGAATGTGACTAACAAGTAACTTCTTTGTAAATGTCTGTCTGATCTTAGGTGAATTCTTTACCTCCTTGGTTCTGTTTTCTTCTAATTAAAGTAGAAGATAAACAGATCAAAGTACAATATACTCCTGTAGGAGAACAGTATACTGTCTGTTAGGACTTCTGTAAATAGTTCTTGCTGGCAGAGGTGGTAGAGCAAAAGCAGGGGTGTTTTTTGACATATCAAGCATTGAGGACAATCATAGTTGGGTTTTGTTACAGGTGCTTCATGAAGGCTTTTTAAATGAAGTATAATGGTGTGAAATGCCAAATAACACTATTTCTGTTCAACAATATTAACTTTGATTTCTTGTTTTCTAGATGCATGGGTATCTACACCGATACACTGAACATCTTTATTCGGGTGGCCACCATGCTTGCAGGTGGTGGAGGTGTCAGGAAAAAGTAAACTGAGACTCTTCTTTACAACTGTCTTGGCAGCGTACCGAGTGCACATACTGAATAAATATTCATGGTTTAAAGCAGTATTGCTCCAAGTGAGAATTTTAAAGCATTTCAGCATATTGTTTCAGTGCAATGTGATTCAGACTTAATAGTTTTTCTTCAAACACTTTCCAGCTCTGTGTTTAAAATAGTGCAAACTGCTTCTAATTGTACATTATTTTGGGAAAGTAAATTATTTTTAATATATAAACAGTCTTACCTGCTTTTTAATGGGTTTGATGGCAGTTCAACTTACTTTCTTTTACTGTGACTGCATAGTAAAGGAAGTAATTCCTGAACTGGTGTCCCATATGCAGGTAGGGACACAACCTACTTCATGAAATGCTGCTTAGATGCATCAGCTTTCAGTTAAGATTACATAATTTTACTTCAGTGACATCTTAAGAAAACCTGAATAAATTATATATGGCACTAAATGCAGTAATGACTTTGACCTGGGGAGAAATTTCAGAAAGGTTGAAGCAGATGTCAGAAATGTGTTGGATTTGACAGGTGAGATGACCAAAAAGTGTAAAAGAGACAAGATGTGAAAACTATGCAATGTTTGTCCCAGATGAACTTCAGTCTCTTTCTGGAGTAAACATGAGAATTCCTTGCTTTAATGCTGACTGGATATAATAGCTAGGTTATTTTGTTACAGATTTATAAAATCATTGAATGGCAATATAGCTGTGTCTTTCTTGTGGTGACTGTATTTCTGTACTGCAGATGAAGGTTGTCCTTCATGCTCATCTCTTGGAACCTTGTACAATTGGCACAGAAAGAGGGAATTGGGGATGGCATGCTGGAAACCCCAGTATCTTAAATTTACCATACTGGTGCGTGCATTAGTCTGTTTACCTCTTTTCCAAATTGGGATGTATAACTTGGTCTAAAAGAAAAGTTCCCTAATAGTGAAATTGATTTAATAGTAAGAAATTTATACTTCACAAACTCTATATGTTGGAATAAAAGGTGAGTTCTTGGGCGAAGAAAGTTTCGACCTAATGTCAACAGCTTAGATTTTCAGTTTCTGGTAAATATGCTATGTTTATCTCTTGACCTGTGAACAATAAAATTCTAGCCTCACAAGTTGACTATTCTCACTTTCACTGTGTTAACAAATATTTTAGTACCCCTGTGCTAAGATTGGTTTGTTTTGTTATGGTTACAATTTCCTCTATATAAAAATGTGCAAAGATGGTTTTCAGTTTCACTGGTGAGCATCTTTTGGGGATGTTTCCCTGATGTCTTCTGAAGAGGGGTGGCTTGATTCTGTGATCATACCTTGGTCTAGAATCAGACGTGTGAATAAACAGTAAAATGTAACTAGTTCTGAGCGCTAAATAAGACCACTTGTTTCATCTCTCTTTTTGGACTAGATTGGGAATTATACTTAGCCCAGTCAAACTTTTGCTTACAGAAGATTAATTTGTTTTTCACAGTGTATTGTGTAGTATTTTTATTTTTTTCACAGGCTGATATGTAAGGGATTAGACCTAAGGGACCTAAACACTGCATTGTTTGGTATAAGACTTTGAGGCTCCAAATAAAATTTAATCCAGGGATTTTAGGACTCTTGGAACATTGGGATTAGATTTTATTTTGAAAACAAAGGCGGGAAGAGTTCTGAACAAGTGGGAGGTTGCTGCTTTGTCCCTTCTGAAATGCAGCCAGAGGAAGCATTGCTGCTGCAGTGTTTTTGTACAATAACTCTTTGTCTGAGCATTTCCCCAGGATGTGTGGAATATAATTACCACTTGTCTTTGAGAGGAATCACAGTCAGTTCTTCACCTGTAGCAGGACTTTTAACCTCCAGCTAATTCCAAGCTCTGGGAAAAGGAGCTGTGCTCACTGGGCATTCTGGTGTCCCAGGAGAAGTTCATGGAGAGCTTGTGGAAGTCCTTTAATTTATTGCCAATGATGTCCAAGCAAGAGAAAGTCCCAGGTTCTGCTCCCAACTCTCTGGGCAGTTCCATGTGTTTTGGATACACATAATCACAAGATAAAATACATAAACATCCCAGGTCATAGGAACCCATGGAGGGAGTTTCCAAATCTCTAATCTTCAGCTACCCTTTGGTAAGACTTGTTTCATTTAGGATATAGATACTGGTCTTTTAGAAGACAAATAAATTTTGACTTCCTTGTTGCTGGTTAATTTGTCCTTTAGCCAAAATCCTGAGGAGGTATGTACTGCTAATACACTTATATGGAACTCTCTCTACAAAACCAGCTCCTTTGACATCTTTGAGCTGTAGACAGAGTAGCAGTCTGGTATGACAGCAATAAATTTGTTCTTCACTGATCTACCCTTTGTAGAACACTTCTCTAGGGCTCTCTTAAAAGCCATCACAGATGTTTCTGCACCTCCATTACATTCTGAAACTGGTGCGAAGCAGCCACATTACTGTATCAATCTGAGATGGACGCGAGTGCCTGATGCACGCTGCTGTACTGCATTTACTCCTTGCATGCTTGTGTAGTTACAAGGGTTGCGGCTGATTTTTTGGAAGTAATTCATTGCATCGTGATCCTCCGTGTTTGTTACAATAAATAAAACACTGTTCTGGTGTCGCCTTGGGGGTTCACACCTTGCGGTGCCTCTGTCGGGGGTCCCGAGGCTGCTTTGGGGGGGTGGGGGAAAACCTGGACTGGAGTTTTCTGGAGTACGAAATGGGGGAAAACCCGGGCTGGATTTTGGCCAGAGTATGGAATGGGGGAAAACCGGGGCAGGATTTTTCTGGAGTACGAAATGGGGGAAAACTCGGACTGGATTTTGGCTGGAGTACAGAATGGGGGGAAACCTGGACTGGATTTTGGCTGGAGTACAGAATGAGGGGAAACCCAGACTGGATTTTGGGTGGAGAACAGAATGGGGGGAAACTCAGACTGGATTTCCAAAAAAAAGGGTTGGACTTGATGATCTTAGAGGGCCTTTCCAACCTGGCTGATTCTATGATTCTATGACTTCAGTGGATGGGATTACAGCACTAACAGTATTTTCCTACTGATGCCTAATGTGGGTCTTCAAAAAGGGAAAAACAAGATTAAGAGTTGTTCCTTTACATCTGAAGTCCTAAGTCGAAAATTAAGATTTACCTTAATTAGGACATCTCTGATTTGATGGGGGATGAAAATCTAAAACAATTGCTACAACCAGAGCTTTTTATTGTTACTTGTATGTATATGAAATAACAACTGGCACCACCTGCTTAGGATCATAAAATTCTGTGGGAGTTTTGGCAGGTCCAGTCATGACTCAGTATTGTGTAAGCAGAGTTTGGCTAAAAATTCCCCACCTTTTACAGGAATTCCTTATTATGTGTGCCAAAGAACATTAAAGGTGTAAGCATTATGTTTAGCCTGCAATTAAATTATAATCTGATCCTAATTATTGGCTATAGCCAGTTTCTGAGGATTTGTATGATGTTTCAAATAATTCTGCTTTAAATCATGATCTAAATAACCATCTGCATAATTTTAATCATTTACTTTGGCTTTAGCAAGCATATAAATCAGATGTTTTCCTAAGAAAGTGTTCTTCATTCAGCTAGTATAGGTAAGAAGGCCAGGTCTGACTGATTTACATGTTTTCAGTTTGCACAGCAGAATGCAAGATGAAATTTAGATCTCACCTTATGAAAATATTTAGTGTAATTAGCTTTGCAGTTTGTGCCACCTCTGCTACTGCTGGCAGCTGTGAGGTAATGTGCACTGATCTTCTTGAAACCTGTATAATAGTTCACCTATAACACAGTAACACAGCAGCCTGGTGTCTATACAGTTTGAATTGGACTCAAAAGACAAAGATGTTTCCTCCCTTTTCCTGGTCTCATTAAAGAGCAGAACAATTCTTTACATCTTCAATATTTGAAAATAACTAAGTAGTGTAGCATCTTTTTGATCTGAACTTCAGTTTATAGCAAACAGAGAATTTAGAAATGGTTACTGTAAGTTCATTTCAAAATTTGAAATGGACCATTTAGAAAACAAAAAAAAAAAAAGAGGAATGCATTTAAATGTATCTATATAGTATTTAGGTAAGAATTGGATTTCTATTTCAATATTCAGCCATCTCAGTGACCTTTGGTCATCATAATGAAGTAGAAACAGATTCTTACAACACAGGAAACAATACATCAATCTGTGGCAACCTGTCATGAGGATGCTGTTCAGACCTGTAATCTGGCACTGGAAGGGCAGCTGCTGCAAAGTCTTGTAACCTCCTGGCACAAGCTCTCAGATCAGGCACTAACCCAGCATTTACCCACCTCATTTTACCAAGCAAGAAAGCTTCTGAGCACATCACATGGAACTGACACACTCTAGAAACACAAATGTCTCATTCACACTGCCTAACATGTCTGACCGATGACTTTTAGATCTAACAACCTCTCCTTTGCCAATGATGAGTAGGAATAGGTCCAGATAGACATCCTGTCGTCGTTAATTCCTTCACTCAGTTTTGACACCATGTGGTCTGTTCTTGCAGACATCATTAAGCTTCTGAACAAATCTTTAGTACTGCTGTGAGGCATTTCTTTTATGAACTTGTACATAGGAGCTAAGCTTTGACTGAAAGGTAGTGGTGGTGTTCGGGGTTTTTTATGTGAATGAGTAATCTTGTAATAAATTATGTGTTACATAATTACATTCTCCCTTCTTGCTACTGATCATAACACCAAAAAGACTGTCTGAAAGTGGATTTTTAGTTATCACAGTTTCATTTAGAGAAAGCTGACACAAGTAGCTGACACTAAATCACGGATGGAACATTCTCCTCAAATGCCTCTCTCTGGGAGGTGGCAGGAAGAAGAGAAGTTGAAATTCATACCATTATAGAAATGCAAACATCTTTAGCCTCTAAATGCCTTAGTTCAAGTTCTGGACTTGATATTACCAACCAATTTTGGTTGTGTTAGATGATCAGCATATCCACAATGTATAGAAGAACCAGGAAAAGGTGACAGTGGCCAAGTAACACCATCTGTCCCCACTCAGGACAAAATTGCTCTGCTATCCCTGCAACCACTTCCTGTCAGATCAGCAGAGTTTGGGTTTAATCTATGTTTTTAAGAGATCAATATGCAGATCAGTCACAAAATCTTTCCAAAAGCCCTAGAGGCTGGCAGCTGCACAGTGTTTTCTGTTTTTGGAGGCTTGCAGCTGAATTAAACACATTATCTATTCAGGAAAAAGAAGACTGAGATGCCTGCCCAGACATTTGTCATTTTACCACCTTGTTTCCTCTTACTAAGTTTTCTGGAACTAAGCATTGGGCAACCAGACTAGTAACTTTGTACAAAAGACCTGACAGTCTTCATATTCTTCTATCATCTTTCTTAAAGAAAAAGCAACAAAGAAATCCTGAGTGAAATAAGGACAAGTCTTTTAGAGCCATGGTAAATTGCAAGAGGGATAACCCTCCCTGTTTAGGTGCCTGCTTTTCCCTCTTCTGGGGGAAGAAGTGACACACAGTGGGAACAGATCTGCCTCCATAACGAGAAGTTTACACAGCTCCTCTCATCACTCCATCAGAGAGGTGTGAGCTCTGGCGGATTAGCTGTCAAAAACAGTCTCTTAAATCACATCTTGCTTGAACTAGAGAGGACTACACTACCACAAGAAGAAAATGTTTCCATCATGTGTACATACTGAACAGTGCATCCAATGTAGATGTGGTACTGAACCCCTGGCTCGTTTCAGTGTGCTGTTTAGAAGCCTACAGCTACCAGGTAAACCAGTCACATCTAAGGCCTTGAAAACCTAGGGAAAAAACCTAGAGAGAACACGTTAAGAAAATGGGGAAAGGGGAAGCATCTGTTGTTCCATCTTCACCACGTTGCCTGCAGGAGGAAAGTTAAAAACAAGCAAAGTAAATAGAGCTACAAATTCCACTGTAATAGAGCTATCTAGGAGAGTGACCTGTGAAAAGACTGGAGTGAACACACAGAGCTCAGAGACCATGAACATCACACATGAGACTCACAGACACACCAGCTCTGCAGAGGCTTCACCTGGAGGGCACAAACTGAGGAGTGGCAGGACAGTGGTTGAAAAAGCTCTGTCAAAGATGCTTTAAACTCTACTCCAGGACAGTCTCTAAAGTGATAATCAGCTCAACACAAACTGCTAGGATAAATGATAACCTCAGTTTTGCTCTTCATTCTGACCTTTGTTAGCTACTGTATCCCAGACGCTGTCATTACTGCTTCTAGTAACTACTACTACAGCCTGTGTTTCCACTGTGTTCCCTTCTTCAAAAACAGAGGCCAGCACATACCGTGTTGCTTCACCATAACTTGTCTATGTTGAACTAAATTAATTAACTTTGTATTTTGAAAGTTCTTAATTGCTCCCTGCCTTCTCACAGCTCAAAACTTAGTTTCATTTATCTCTAACAAGACCATTTGCTCTGTTTTATTCTCCGTATGGCACAAACAGCTGCTTCAACCTTCTTAGAAGAAATTTTCATATACAAAATGCAGATTCTTCTTAGAATGGCATGACCTTTAAAAAATATTAATGAATCTTATATTAGCATACCACTTCTAGAAGTAATGACGCTATGAAGATTGCAGATTTAAGAGCTTATCTAGTTTCTTTTTAGTGAGCACAGAGGGACACTCTGGATCATGCCTGAGTTTAACATTAAGAACTTAAATTACCTGCTTCAAGATTTTGAGAGACATCCTTTGTGGCTTTTGAACATGAAGTATTAATATTAATAATGCAAATCTCAGAATGCATTCCTCATTTCCCTCGATGATTCAGAAATACCTCTGCACTCAATTTTCTTCCCACCTCACCTGGGACAGCAGCAACAACCTTTTTTCAACCACAAAGACAGCTGCTTCTCCTTTCATAAAATTAATGCCTTAAAGGAGACTATTGTACAAATGCCTCAAACTTCCAGCCGACAAACTTTAAAGTCAGAGGTTAGTGGGCTACATAGCAATCTGGGTTTTCATTCCATCTCCTGTCTCCAGCCACTCCCTTTACACAATTCTGTCCTACTATTTTGTATATTCTGTGACCTTACTTGCTAAAGACTCTTCTTTCTGGACAAGTCTGAAGATGATGCTGGTTTATTGCTTCTAGTCTTTCATTTTCAGTTTGCTTAACATTTCCTATAACATTAACATTTACAGAAGCACAAGAAACAGGGCATTAAGAATTAGAAAGTCTAACCACAGCATAAGATATAAAGCACCTAAATTCCTTCTGAAAATATTCAGTTTAGGACAAAAAAACCTCTCAAGTATATTTGCTCCTAAAACTGCTAAACAGCATGTACTGAATGCAGTCTAATACCTACTCAAAAAATGCTTACAATATCATCACCCCAATAAGTTCTGTTGATAAATCTATACAGTATTTTAGTTATAGAAAGTTTTGAAGTTTTCTGTTTGCATTCCAAGAGCAGCCTGATGGCAAGCCAGCACAAGCTCTCAAAGAGATGCTATCCTTGAAAAAAATGGGTACCTGTTCTTGTCCCTATCAAACCCCTCTGTGGGGATTTTGGCTGTGCAGTGGTGAGTGTACAGGATTGCCTCATTTCCCATCATAGTAGCTGGAAGGCTTGGATTGTTCTAACAGAGGAGACCAAGTAGCAGCCTGTCTCTTCCAACAAGTGGGGCATTTAGGTAGCACATGCTTCTCTCTTGTTTGGGATTATTGGTAAAGTTACAGTGCAGATGTGTACCTTTATAAAAACAAGTCTTTGTAAACACTTCTGTTGCCAATATTATGTTGTAAATACCTCAGAAGAAAGATGCTTTGTTTTTTGAGGTAGGCGTTGGCTGCACCTGTATTGCATTTAACATTCCAGCATTTTTGCTTAAATGAGCATGGCTGGAAATATCAGTAGCCATCATGTGATGAAATTCTGTTACGCAAATCATCTCCCATCTTACCTGGTTACCTTTCTCTTTTTATTTCGGGAAGAGAAGTTGATGGTTCTAGTCAATGCTAAAAAGACATAAAAAATTATTTAGCTATTGTTGTGGTTTAACCCCAGCTGGCAATTTAGCCCCCCACAGCTGTTCATTCATGAAAGCTTTAACCATTTATCAGTGGAGAGACTGTGAATTTGATTACAAATCAGGTTTTTAGTTCTGAGTTACTACTGAAACATTCCATTTACCTGGTTGCTACTTATATATGGTTATGTGAAGCCACAGAATAGACTTGTCAGTAAAGCAACACCCAAATCCCTCCATAATGAAGAATTTGGCTTAAAGTCAGCTTGGTAGAAAAAGGCTGACTTCACAACAATGTCCTGAATTTTGGTCTTGTTAATTTCTTAATTGCTAAAATATGTAGAACAATTAAAGACTTCAAGATTTAAGTGATATTTGTTTCAAGATTTAAATGTGCAGTGGGTTGAGTTCTATGGAATTAGGAATATATAATTTTTTACTATCTTAATTATCACAGCCATACTGAGAATCTCTATTAACTGCTTATATCTAGACACCCTTTTCAATGATAATTATTGTCATCAAAATCTCTCACTGGTTATTTGAAAAAATAAGATGTAACAAAACCAGCAGAAAACTGTCTTTATCTATCTTTTTTAGTCACCAGTAAAAAGAGAATTTCAAGGGCTGCATGCTGTACTAGTCATTCCGCACAACTTGCCTGCCTATACCTTTCCTTCTCGTGTTTTGCAGTAGCTTTGCTGACACTGAATTACCATTTAGCCTGTGCCATGTACCTGGTACAAATGCAGGTTTTAAATTCTTCAGTAAATTTTAGCCATGGTCTGCTAATATGAAAAGTGTTGGTGATGGAATGGAAAAGATTTTTTCAGGCAAGCCAGGCTGAACAGGTTTTGCTGTTACTGGCTTAGATTTCATCATGTGCTCAAAGCTCTTTGGGCCAAACGTTCTTCTCCATTTAGAGTTCATCCAAAGCAATGTAATGTTTCTGTTGGTACACCGAAGCTGTAAATTTTTATTCAGTTAACAGCAAGTCCCTTTAATTTTAATGTCAAATATTATGCTTCTAGTTTACTTAACTAGTTCTAGTTTATATATTTTATGTAAATAGTTCTTTTATCAAACAACTGGCAAAATCTAGTTGGGTAATACTAATGATTGTTTTCCTTTTAAAAGAAAATATAGAACTTCTCTACAAATTAAAGTATTGATTGGCTGTTAACCAGCAAAAATGTTGATTTTAAAAGTACAAAATGAGGGCTTACATCCATGTGTTTCAGTATTCAAAAGAAGCCTGAAATCATAAAAACAGACAACATCATTGCTCTGTTCCATTCATTTTTCTCTGCATCAACTGAACTGTAGAAGTCCTCCCTGAGACTCTTAGCAGTGATGTGAACTAAAAGCCTTACTACAGTCTGAACAATTGAGGTGTGCCAGTGGTGAGGCAGGGCTTTCACAGAGCACTTTGAAGATAATACTGTCTGTAGCAAGTGCTGTTAGTGATCTGATTCTTGAACCTTGCTAACGTCAGCCCTGGCAAACAAAAAAGACTGTCAGACGTTAGCAAGCTTCACAATATTTGGATATTGCTAGGTAGGAATGTAGAAATAAGCTTTCAGGGCTAAATTTGGTAGATAAAGGGTTGACCCAATTTGGAAGGCTGCTGATCCAGTGCAAGAAACAAGCCAAATCCCAAACCTGAAATATGAACCCTTTGAAAATGCAGGACAATATATGTGCACCAGAGTGAAGCCTTTCTGTAATTCCAGTCTAGGTGGCTTGTAGATACTGCTTCCACCTTATAAGGCTACTAGGTCATAGCACAGTCTGTTATCTGAGACCCAAATCTTATTAGATTAAGCTGTGAGAATCAGATGCTGCCAAACCTGAACTTTTGCCTTTTTTTAAGACTCAGCTCTGCAGTGGATCCCTGCTTGAAGGACTTTTTTTTTTAAAAAAAAGCACACTCTGTGAACCTTGATACCACATTGAATTTGTTGACTTCTTAATCTTGATTGTTATCTGGAGTCTCTGTAACTTAATTATCTAGATATAACAGATACTGAGAAGTTAATAATAAACTCAGAAATCTGCTGCTTAACCAGCTGTCTTGTTAATTATGTTAACAACACGCTGGCAATTGCTTTGATTAAAACACCCTGGGTTTGGCTTGCCTTTTCAGGCCCAGTTCACTGTCTGTGCAGATTCATTTCAGCTGTGCTCTCTGTCCTTCCAAGCATGTAGAGGAGCACACCGGGTCACCTGAAGAGGCTGCTGTGAAGCACAGGACAAGCACTGCATGGGAGCATCCCTGTATACTCCAATATTCCACAGCAGCTGCTTCTGTTTAACTGGTAGGACACTATGCAGCCAATTGCTGCCTGATTTTGAGTAAACTGCTTCTCGTAATAGGAAGGGCTGGTTTTTTTCATCTGTTGAAGTCCAATACAAAGGCCAAATCTCCACCCATTCTGAACAGAGCATTCCTTTTGCTCTACCTTATAAAAAGGTATGGTTGTGCCAAAGGAGACCAGAACACTCCTTCAGCCTCTTTGAAAACGTCTTGTGACCAGTCAGAAGGATGAAGCTCCTGGCACTTTGTGGCTTTTTGTTTGTATGTCTCTTGTGCCTCAGTGCCTTTGCTGCAGAAGGTACAGTATATATTCTCCTCACACAACTTTCTGTTTTCCTGTTTGTTTCTTTTTTGATATAAAATGCTTATTCTCTATATTGTTTTTAATTAAAGGAAACAGAGCTTGACAGAAAAGGAGGATTGAATTTAGGAAAGGGCTTAGATTGCAGAATGTGGTTGCATATCAGTGCTTTGGTTTGTACTGTAGAGTTTCCTCTGTTACTGCCTGTTGCCTGTAGTATAGTGTGATTAACCTTTACTTTAATCTGTGTTCTGAAACCCACTCCTCTGAAAAAAATTCCTGTTACATTTTTCCAGGAGATAACCATCTGCCAAGGTAAAAATAATGTATTTTTGAATAGTGGGAAATGTGTTAATGGGAAAAGTTTCTACCCTTATGAAACAAAGGAACATGAATTGGTCAGGTCACTAGAACTGGAGTAAATGAGAAGTTCTTTATAAAACAGTGAAATAGGTGAAAGTAGATCTTCTGACCTTCAGTCTATCTTGACTTTTTTCCCCTTTGTTTTTTTGTTGGTTGGGGTTTTTTTTACCACTGATATTCCACACTTTAGTTGTTGTATTACATCGTGGCACCTAGTTACCATTTTGCAGTATTCCAAATTCAGAGAGCAGCTGAAATCTTAAAAACAGAGGATTTTCCATCTTTCTGTAGCCACATTTCTGGAGATGTCATTCTGTGTTTTCAGGAGGACAGTTCAGTAGAAATTCTAAATTGAATGGTGTAACTTCTAGAGTTACCTCTGCAGATTTGATGTTTGACATTGTAAATCTCAGACCTACCATGATTATTCACAGTGTGTATTTTATACAAGATGTAGAGAATGAATATGAGATAAGGAAAAACAAATAAGCTAAATGTTCAAAGGTCAGGAGAGGCAGACTTGCTATGCCTGATATTTTCTAGAAACCTTGTAAGAATCATTTTATGTGGAAACATGAGCATGGAGAAACATATGGAAGTTGTCTTTCTAATTGGTTAAATCAGTTAACTGGTTAGCTGCCCAGTTTTCTCACTTACTGGATTCTGCTCTGAATGGTAGAGCCTATTTGCCAGAGTGGTGGTACCTGAAGTCCTTCTGCTCCCTTTGCCTTTTCTGCTTCTGTTTATTCAGGTTTTCCATGCCCCTTGAGGAAGACTTAAGGAACAGTGCAAAGGATGTTGAAGAATTTCTAGGTGTGTGTTCAGGACCATAAAGAAGCCTGTCCAGGAAGGACAGGAGAGAAAGTAATACCAATAAAATGCAAATGAATACATGCAAGATCCTGTGATAATGTTCCCCTTTTGTTGATGTGCACCCTAAGGGTTTGGTGCTTCATTAAGGCAGAAGGTGGGGAGGAAGAGTACAAAGGACACTGTTCCTTATCTGTAAGCCCTGATGCACAAATAGAAGTACCTGGCTGTGCAAGATGAATGTATTTTTCATGTAAAACCTGTTACATCAGAGTTTAATTATAGTGACAAGACACCTCAGTTTTGATGCTAGATCAGCCACCATCACTAGCCTTGGCTGTAGAACTTGCTACAGGGATTTCCAGAAACACTGAGCATATATTAGATTTTGTTGATGAGAAATCGTCTAGCTCTGTCCTTTCTGCTCCACCTCAGCTCCAGAGTCAACCCTTCTTTTCCCTTTACAGTGTCCAGCACCTATTGTGTCAAGTGCAATCAATAGCTCACTTATATAGGTCTAGTAGGGAGGGAATTATTAAATGGCTTTGCTCACCCAAAGCAATTTAAACTACACTCCTCTTCATCTGGACACAGAGATGCTCTTTTTTCATCTTGGTAGTCTTTTTTATTTTCATTAAGTGGTGTAACTAAAAAGAGTGCGGTCTTTTCCCTAGGTTAAAATGGCTGGAATTTGTTGCTTGTACTGCCTGCCAATGTGACATTCCAAAGGATAAAGAAATCTTGGCAATGTATCTTATATATAAATATATATATGTATATATGAGTAAGGATGGAAAAGAACAAATTAGTTCCTGTTCCACACTAGGGACAAAGCTATGTACAGATTTAAAGATCAGTCGTGATAATCCTTTGTTTTACAGATCACTTCATACAAGGGTTTTAGTGGTAAATAAAGTAATCAAAATGTCTGTGGACTCTAACACATTTAGTGTGTATGTACAGTTATTTGCATTATCTGTCTCCACTGGTAACGAATTATTTTTCATCCTTAGGTCGGGAGGTTAGAAAAGTCTGCTGCTCAGTAGTACCCAAACACAACAAAAAAGCACATAAAGGTAAAAAGGTTTACAGTTTCATTACATTAATTAGGTAATCATTATTATTAGGTAATCTTTTCTCAGGCAATTTACTGAGTGTTTGGATTGGGAAGAAATACAATTAGAATAGAATCTATTTAATGCTCACATGGTAAAACAATCAAGAGAAATATGATCTAGTCTGATTAAAGGAGAGGAGTATCATAACATAGTTCCTCTGATAAGAACAGAGGTTGCAAAAGTGAAGTATGATGGTGGCTTTGCCTTGCTGTGTTCCATCACCATCTATATATACCTGCATCCATCTTCATGTTTTTAGAGATCAACCAAACTGTGATTCTGTAAATTCCTAAAATCCAATTTTCGCACCCACAGCTCTACCAGAAACAAAAATTAACTGAGACTGAATTTTTCCTAAATACGTGTGTGTGAAGACTGCCCAAGTAAAAATCCACAGTATCCCTGGTTTCAGTGAGACCCCAGTTAAAAAAAAAAAAAGCTAAGCCATGAAAAGTTCAGGATAAAAGGATTAGGTATACTCTTTAGAATAATGGCATCTTAAACCTTAATGTTTCTAAATTCAGAAAAATATCTAGCTGATAACTTCTGTTAAACACTAAAGATACAGAATTTCGTTTAAAACCGTCTATTTCCTATTTCTCATCTTTTCATCTTAAAATTGCTAATCTGAAGTTCCGAACAAATTTATTCTAGCTGATAAATTACCTTAAATGCTTTATTCTTTTTGTATTTTTGATAACCTAGGTGGAAATCCTTGTTTTTCTCTACAGTTTTCCTTTAGCTGGTGCCTTTTCTTCCTTTCCAATCTCCCAATGATGACTCATGGGCTCTGTTTTATAGACAGAGTCTCATTGGTATCAGAAGCAGTGAACACATTGTGGAGTTATTGTGGGTCAGGGGTTTATTGCTGCCTGGGGCTCCTTCTTATTTAATTGGCAGGTGTAGTAGCAACTGAGGACTTCAGCTATAAAGATAAAGGATCCACAGCACTAGCAGGTTCCCAGCCCATCCACAGGGACTGTGGAGTGCAATGCTGGAGGCACAGAGGTGGCTCCTGTCACTCCTGGCCTGAGAAGGATCACATATGCTGCCTGGCTGAACCTATACCCTTTCCATGGTACTGACACCTCATGCAGTGAGCAGAGCTGTTACTTTTCAATCTGAGGTACCTTCTGCTATCTGACAAAGAAGTAGGTGTTTCAGGCTTCTTTACATGCAACAGGCATGAAATCTCCCTGAAAAAAGTACATCCAAACAGAATGTTCCTCTGAAAGCAGGCTGCTGTTTCCTGTGGATAGAGTACAGTGATGCTGGTCTCACGGAGCAATGGAAAGTACTCTGCTGAAGGGAAGAAAGGAGTACAAAGGAAGCACTCAGTTAAAACACGTGAATCCACCACAAAGATCTACAAAGGGAATCTGAAATACCTTCCTCTGTTGCAGACCCCCTGTTAGACTCTGCCGTGTTTCTCTGAGTGCTACAACATCTCACTGTAACTATCTCCTGTCCTTACCTGCAGCCAAGCCTTTTTTAGGTCAGGGATTTCTGTCTATTTGCTTCTGTATAGGGTGTACCTCTCTGCTGCAAATGACTTCCTCAGTTCTGCTTATATGACAGTGCTTGTTCTGAATCAGTTTCTACTCTTACTGAGAGGCAGATGTAAAACTTTGCTCCTAATGCAGCAACTGCCCAAAGCTAAACAGTGTTTTGTTTCATGTGCAGTTCTGGACCTGAACTGTACGATGTTGGCTTTGCTTTGTGTTGTTGCTCTGGGATTTCTGGGTGACTTGTGCTTCCATGTCACTGTCCTTTCTAGGGGGATGTCACTTGGTTTATTCTGTCTTCAGGCAAAGTGCATAGACTGTTTTTCAGCACTGCTCTGCACTGTTCTTTGTGCTGGGCATGTGCCATGGGGAAGCTGTAAAGCCACTTAGTGGATAACTCAGTGTGCCTTAAGGAGAGAGTTAATTTAACCATACTGGCTACTTCTTCTGAAGTAAAACCACCAATTTCCTAGAATGCTGTTCTTCCATCAGTAACAATTACTGTCCTAGAAAGCAAATGTTTCAAGCCAATGTCAGCCTGTGGCTTCTGTCCAGGAAAGATGGAGAATGTGATGATAGTAAGGGGAAGATGCTGTTTAATGTGTCAGTTGTGGAATTTGAGCTCAAGAGAGACAGTAGTACCATCCCTGTGTTTATGAAGACCTCTGTCTGACTGTGGAAATGTCCAGCAACAGCAGCCTAACTTTCAGTGATTGTGTATCCTCAGCAACCTAATGAAAGGAAAACAAATCTTTGTCACATCGCTTTTTATTTCAGATCACTGCTAATCTAAGTTTGCCCATACAAATATGGCTGAGCTTCATGTATTAAAGTTTTGTGCCATTTTCCACACCCCCAATTAAAAAAATCTCTCCATTTTCTCTCTTTTCTGTCTTTGTTTTATAGGTGTAAGTTCCAAAATGACTCCAAAGAAAATAAAGAAATACTGCAGGCCTTGTCCTCAGTTTCTGGTGGCTCCTGGACCCCTTCCACAGCTAAAATGAGAAGACTGAGAGGAGAGGGAAAGGCATCTGCCCATCAACAGATCTCACAGTCCTTCACTTGATTGAGGGCCCTCCTTTCACAGACAGCACATGCGTGTATATTGCTTTTTGTTTGGGAAAGGCTTCAGTACTGTTTATTCCTTCACTCAGGCACCTTTGTTTTATTAATACTAACCTGGCAGTTAAAAAGTCAGCAAAGTTGTCTGCCTGCCACCAGACTTTGTATCAGTTGCATATTCCTCCACACCAAACAGGGATTTAGCTCCTCAAGTACCAGGAGGAGAAGAGCTGGTTGAAGAGGTGGCTAAATCATGTTGTTTTGCATTTCTGGGTTACCTAAAAGGTGGTAAAGGGCTGATGCTATTGTTTCTAGTTATCAGTATACATGCATATTTAACCTTTTCTATGAATTATTTATTTTGTATTAACCAAGGGGTTTGCTTGTATGTAAGCATATGATGGTTTTTCATCCAGCCTTTGCACGTGGTGTTTGCAATCCACTTAGAAGTAGATTTCTACAAATGAGAAAGATCTCATCATTTAGAAAGGGCTGAGAAATTGGATAAGCAGGTTGCTAAAATAATGGTAACAGACCAGATTCAAGTACATCTTCTGAGGCTAAATCTGACTTGAAAATCAAAGTGGCTTGTTCTTTATCTTCCTATGGAGTGTCATCAGGTGGTTATTAAACAGCATCCTGAAAAGGTGTTAAAGCTAAACAGATTTCATCTCTTCTTCTGAAGCCAGAAGGCAGCTGTTCTTTTAAGACACCTGAGTTGTGTGATCAACTCAATAAACAAAACTTACTGGAGCATGAAATAAGTGCTAAGAATAATACCAAAGGGCTGAATAACAGAGAAACTGAAGCATCCTCTGACACTTCTCTCATGTATCTTCTGTCCTTTCCTAACTGTTCTCTGCATATGCTGCTATTTCTCTGCCTGGGGGAGAGTCCTTAAAACAGAATTACTTGGTTGTTCATAAATCTGGTTTTCCTTCTAGCGAATATGAGGAGGAGTAGAAAGCTTTTCTGCTGCTGGGCAAATTGCAAACAGTAATTTTTCCCTCAGTACTCGTAGTACTACTCTTTCTCTTAACATAATTGCCAGTATGATAGAAATGGCCTCAGTGCCCTTCACAATTTGGGGGAGTTGAATGGGAACAGTCAGAGCCGTGTCATAACGCACACAGACAAATGCAATTCCCATGGGTCAAGTTTATGGGCCCTTACTCATGGTCCTGCTCTCATTGGCAATGTTTCTATTGTACTGAGCAATTGAGCCTATTTCTGGGTCTTCTGTGTGCTTGTTATTACTTTATTTTTGTATTGGTTTTGAGATTAGATAGATCTGACATTCAGCTTCCTATTTTTGAAGAGCTGACCATGCATAGCGTTTTTATATCAAGGATAAAGGAGCTGCCAATCCTCCTCACAAGATCTCTGAATCAGGAGGTTGGTGAAGGAACTGTTTCATTTTCTATTGCTGGTTATGAGGCCAACATATTTTATTTCTATTGTCTTCTATAGCTTGCAGAAGGAATCTGTAGAATATAAATGACAAGTAAATGTAAAAGCTTTTTTGGTATTAAATGTGGTTGCAGCAGGGTTTTACTCTGTAAAATATGGCTATGTGTTTACAGCTCTGTATAAAGCATTGTTAACAGGTTTGAAGATTTTGTTCTCCAATGTGAACTTAAGCCCTCTTATATCTGAAAATGCTGTATGATTTTCCTCTCTGCCCTACACCCTCCAACCAGTGTGTTTCACACTCTCCAATCCTCCTTCAGGCAAAATGTTCCCTCTGATAACAGAAACGTAAGCTACAAAGACCATTAACACAATTACAGAAATACTCTGGGTCTCTGGAGAGATCCCAGTACATAATTTAATGCACTTAAGTATTTCTCTAAATTACCAGATTGGCCTCAACCCCAGGTTGAGGGCTATTCAAGTTAAAGATGCCACTTGTGTGAGGTCCTAGTCTTGGCTGAACAAACTAAAGCAGGAATCTCCAAATTATTTCAGCATAGATTGTGACTGCTGCCCAAATGCTTTTTCACTTCATCTAGAGGTATCAGGATGTTGTGTGAAGTATTTCCTCAGCAGAGTTTGACTCTTATGTACCAGGCCATTTCCCTATGCGATAGAACAGAGGTACATCTGATCATGGTTTCACTTGTAAGCATCTATTCTTCCTTTTGTTTTCTTTTCAGTGCTATGAATATTTGTTTGGCATTACGAGAGGAGAAACATATTTGCTCAGTGGCTTTTCAAAGTACACAAGCTGTATGCTTATATAAAGTAGTAAATTTAGCTTATCCAAGCTGACAAATGCATTTTTTTGTATCTTGTGTTTTCGCATGCATTTGGCTGTCAGGCAAGAAAATTGCACAGCCTTTAAGTTCCAATAAAGATGTTTCTGAAGTATCTCTATGCCTGCCAGAACAGATGTTGAATCCTGGTCTGACCTTGTCAAATAAGTGAGCCAGGTGGCTCCTCACTTTGTTTACAGCTTAATACCACCAGCTAACACCAAATCAGTCTGTCTTATTTGGCACTGTGACTGTGAGTTGTCAGGAGCACAGGAGAAATGATCCCTGATGATAGGGAGTGTTGCTATAGAGGCAGGTTTGGGGATCTCTTTTTTTTTCTAAGGGGGTAGTAGAAGAAGTAAAAATATGTATTCTTCATACAAAATATGATCCCAAAAGGTGTGATGGGGGCTCTTCATGTTGGCTTTTCAGCCCTTTAGACTGTGTGGCCCACAACTGATGCAAGGGCCTGGGTATCCTCTAAAAATTCAGGAATTTGGCTCTGGAGAAGTTCTGTTTATCCAAAGTATAGACAACAGAGGCAATTTCTTGTGATTCTGTTTGCTGAGAAAAACTAAAATCCTACATGGATAATGTCATCTTAAATAATAAACTCGATTGAAATATAAAAGTAGAAGGATAGATACTTCTTGTTGTAGATATAGAGCTAACTCTTGCCCTAGCTGAGTGGGTGGCTTTGGTATTCATTGGATCAAGTCTGAAGACCTGCTGCCTGATCCTGTTTTGTCCAAATTTGTTGCTAATTACTCTCTCATGAGCAGCTTTAGGAAAATATTGTCAGACAGTGGAGGCAGATCAGATGCTTACACACTTTTTCCTCAAGTTTGTTCTGAAAAGAATTTATCCAAAGTTTGGCAATTTTTCCTCTTGTAGGTTGAAGGTCAGGGGAAAGCCCTCTTACACATCAGCCTTTTTTTGCCTCAGATCAACCAGTTCCTATTGGATGTAAGCAATCGTCTCCACCATAGCTAATTTCTCTGAAGGACTCATTTTTTTTTAATTGCTGTTGGGGAGCAAAGAGAGCACCCTTGTGCTACATTAAATGACGTGGGCAAGGGTGTTGGTTCCAACCCATGTATGTCTGGGGTTCCCAGTAGCTCTTCAGTATTATTTTGGCAGCCACTGGGTAACCTACCTTGGTTTTGAACACATAACTATCCCATCATGCTTTGTCTTTTGATCTCAGAGCAGGACTATTGGTACAGAAGGAATCCTCAAAAATTACTTCTGTTTTCAAGGTCTTAATGCTGGGGGTCTCTGCTAAAAAAGTTTGGTATCTGGATATAGATGTGTTCAAGTTGTCATTCCACCTTTGTGCCAACATTTGTTTGTGTGTTTCAGATGCACTGACTGTAAATATCTTCAAGTGGCGGGGGGCATTTAATTCCACATTTTCAGGCTCCACAAGGGAGCTCAGGATAGAGATTTGCTGTAGGATAAGCACCTTACGCTTCCAATGCCATCTGGTCAGCTTCTGAACATGATCAGAGAAATCAGGTCAATATGTGCCTATGAGTGATCCTCAACTGGACATGTCTTGTCTGACTTCTGCAATCTGACCCAATCACAGCAGTCTCTGTCCTCGCAGGAAGCTCTCATACCAAGCCTAGTTACTGCCAGACTCAGACTGCATCCGGGATGTTGGCTTGAGAGCTGATCCCTCCCAGCTGGCAGTACAGCACAGACAATCACAGGTGACGATTTAAACCTGATTTGGGAGGCATTCAAACCCAAGCATTCAGAAGTTCCATGCACACAAAAATGCCTGTTCATTAACTGCCTGAGAGGCGCTTGTACAATTGTTTACTTATGTTGTTGTGCACATGCATTTGTGAGAAGTGTAGTGCAGTCATAGCAACTAATATATCCTGGCTGATAGGGTGTCCTGGTGCAAAAGATAAACAGCCGCAGGGTTTCCCTCACCTGACAAGCAAGATGTTGTTTAGATCAGCGAAGAAAAGTGGTTTTCTGCTGTCATATTGTTTAGTCTTCAACACTGATGCCAACCACAGGGGGCGAAAAGCCATGTTCCTGAGGCACCACTTGGTGCTTGCCTGGTCTCTGAAAATCATGTCCCTGTAGCATGCTCTTACAATTGCCTCCCAAGACTGGAGTGCACTGGAAAACACTGTCTTTGGTAGGTGAGTTCTCCACACAAAACTTCCTGTTTGCATTGTTGCAGAGCCCTGTGGCACGGTCAGTGCCAGTTTTGTGGCATGTTCACCGAGCAATGCTAAAACCTCTTTGCATCCCAGAATTTTCACCAAGAGATCAATATGCCTGTGAAGAAAGATGTTTTCATACAGAAAAAAGTGTGAAGAAGTCCATCTGTTTAAGAATGCTATCAGAGAAACAGTGAGATGGCTGACAACAAGATTCTGTATGAGCTGAGATAATGCAGCAGTGTCTGCAAGTCCCTCTTTAAAGTGTTCTTTTAATGGCTTTCCAGTTGTTTATTTTTATTTCTTGGGAAGCAATAAATGATAGCAATTATCACTGAGCTCTTATCTTGAAGTTGTTTGAATGTACTAAGGTTAAACAATTCAACGTTTTCCTTTTACTTAGTTAAATATATACCAATACTGCTGCTTTATTCTGCAAACATCTTCAGGTGTGTGATTGAAGAAAGGAGAGATTTAAAAAAAAATTTGAGCTGAAGATTTGTCTGCCAAAGCCCTATGTGTGTCGTTGACCTTAACCTCGTAAGCTCCACCTTTGATAGTCTTTGAAAGGAACTGCCCTTAAATTTACATTTAAGCCAAGACTCAGCATTTTTGAAAACAGATCCTTCAGTCTCAGAAGTGAAGTTGACCTGCTTTTCGTAATTTTATTTAAAAATGTGCTTTGCACTTTTTCCTGTCTATTGAACAGAACTTTCCCCTTCCATCCTCAACGTTCTTTCAGTACTTTCTTTTGTTACTAGGCATAATTTTACAGTTTTCCATGCCAAGTCTTCCTCCTTGTCTGTTTCACTGAATAGAAGAGTAATCTTTTGTCTCTTGGCTTGATGGTCCCTCAACTATTCTTTGTCTATGTGGGATCTTAGAGAAATTCTGCTGTCTGAATTCCCTCCAGATTTTCTCTTTGTGCTGAACAATTTTGACTCCATGAATTTCTGTCCATGAGTCTGACTGGAGTCTACATTATAAAAAAGATATGGTATGAAATGGTGCTGCATTACATTTGTTGTTTTCAGACATTATTTTTGTACCAAGGACAGCTACAGGATTGGAACACCTCTGTTTCAAGGCACCATATAACCATCCTGAAGCCACGGCAGAAGGGATTTTTCTGTCATTTAATTTGTATTTCAGTCTTCGCTGCAATAACTTTGGATCATGTAATCTCAGCAGATGTGGAAGTCTCAAATATCTTATTAATTCTTCAAATTAATATCTGTTGTTTAGATTCTTGCTATATAGTTCTATCGATTCCTTTTATTGATAGATTGTTAAAAAAAAAGGGCAAATAAATATAGTATTTTGAGATAAAGTACTAGAAAGTGTGGGAGGAGACAATAAGAGCAGAATGCTCATAGAGCTGATCTTTGGGGTCTAGTCAGGTTAAACTACTTGTTTTGAGAACCAGCATATGTGCAGGACTATTGACTGTAGAATTCTCTCAAGGTAAAGACTAGATAGTTGATAGAAAATTGAAAGTGGGAATAGAATTATAGTTCTGCATGTTTCGTAGGTAAAATAAATTACCTCAGAGCTGCATATTTAATACTCTTACAATAGAAAATTTGTTGAAATGTGTGTTGTTTTCTAGGTTTCTAGTACCACTTTTTTTTAGGGCTGCCTGAAAACTCAGGTTTCCCCTTGATACAGCAATCAGAGGGAAAGGCTGAGCTATGCCCTGACCAGTTGGATATTCCATATCCTAAAAAGGTAATTACCTTGGCACTTAGTCCAGTCTGAGAGTTGCTGAGTTGTGGGATTCTCTTCTGAGAATGGTTAAGGTACAACCCTGCATTTCCAAGAGAGGGGTGGTGGGAAGTTCCATCTGCAACCACAGTGTCATTCATTTACCTGAGTAAAATCCAGCCCCTGTGGCCAAAGTGCTGCTGTGGTCTAGAGCTGATCACTATCGAGGGCTTTAGTTCACCTGAAGTCTTTGCATTCGTGCCATTCCTGTATATTTCTGGAGAGCTGAGTTTGGTTATACATGGCAGCAAAAGGAGCATGTTTAATTTTCATAGTTTCCCTGATTCAACAAACCATTTTACTCTCTTGTAAGCAGGGCATCTGTATTGGGATGTCCATGGCACCTACACCAGTCAGGAGATTTATGGGGAGAACACAAGCGTTTCTTTGCTCTGCCTAGACAAGTCTTGTTATTTTTCTCAGCCACACTGAATAAACTATAAAATCTTGATTTATTCGTTATTCACACCCCAACTCTTGAGTTATATGTATAATTTTTACAGGCAAAACAATGAACAATACTAGTTCTTTCATAAATAACATGGACTGTCTGGCTGCTGCTAAATGGCATCCTTCACACAGATCTCTGTCATGCTCCATGGCACCACATGCATCACAAGTCATGCTGCTGAAGTGAATGTAGGCTATCCAAATATACCTGGATATTCTAGGGACTATTTTTTCATTTTCTATCCCTGTCAAAAGAAAATGAGGAGAGTGATTTGTAACTTCCAAAGAAGTAAATTTACTGAATTGTAATGGATTTTGCAGTGGTCTTTAAAAGCCTCTAAGCTAGTAAAATGGATAGCAGGAACTTTAATTACTTAGCAGCTGCAGCAAATATTCCCCTTTCCCCAATTACCTGCAGCATCTTTTTTGCAAATGCTATAAAACACTCTTTGGCAGACTAAAACCAGGAGAAGCCATATCTGAGATGAAGTTACTTCTTTTCCACAGGAATTCCCCAAACCTCTACTGCCACCCACAGTAAATGACAATAACTCATGATAAATCATGCAGGCAAGTGCTCCGAGATTTTTGTTTTGTAGACGAGTATTTCTGATGGGATGAAAGTGCCACCTCTTTACCCATGTGGAAAAAAATGTCCACCAGTTTATTTGGGAAGCACTTTGTTGTGTGTTTTGAAGTCACTGTGGAAGTGCTGAAATTAGTGGGTATTTGGTGTCTGTTCTCCCTGGTTTTGTGCCATTGTAATTTCTTAATTCCTTGGTGCTTCCATTCTTGTTATCCAAACAAGGACACTCCAAGGGGTTCAAATTAATGTAATACTTGTAGTCACCCCTCTAAATCTTGGTTTTCCTTTTGTAGTGGTTTGAACCTTGTTTTCCCCCAGAGGCTAAGAAAAGTGGTAACCCCCAGGGGTGGAAACCCCTGGAAGTTTTGAACTTCTGTCCAATGAGTGCTCCTGCAGAAATGTAAACATACCACAAGCACCGGAAGAGAAGAGTTGTAGTTTGGGTTGGTAGAAGAAGTGGTCATGTTGTAGGAGCCACGAGGAAAGGGGCCCGGAGCCCCTTGGGGCCTCTGGGGCTCCCCCCCAACCCCAGCTGGGGGCTACAGAGACTTGGAACAGTGTTAAGCTGGACTATGTGTCTGTAGCTGTGAGCTGGGAGATGTTTTCCATCTTGAGTGAGCAGAGACAGAGCAGAAGCAGCGGCAGCGTCCAGAGGTTATGGCTAAGAGCCAGGACAGATAAGAACTGAACCGGAGGAAGCAGCAGAAGGTAGCAGCAGAGCTACGGAGTTCTGGGGGTAAGAACTGATATTAGACCCCCCAAACTCCTTTGAGACCTCCTGGAAGGAGGAAGATGATGGACTCTTACTTGAAAGAGCCTTGAAGTGCAGCATGCACTGCAGAGAGGAGCTGAGAAACTCAAAGGCGTCCTGAAGCTGGACCGGGACGGAGAAGGAATGCGGGGGGGGTTGACCTTGGCCCCCCCTCGCTGCTGCTGCTAAGCCAGCAGCCTTGAGACAGAGCACGGAGCTCTGCAAAGGGGAATTTGAATCCCCTGAGGAAGGGACTTTCACGAAGATGCCCCTGCATTTCGTGATATACCTGTGGTGACGCGAGTCTGGTCCCTGCTGGCAGCCCACAGGCGAGACCTTCGCTTGGACCGAAGGAGAGCCGAGGGGCTTGGAGACCCCCTTGTGTGTATTGAACAGAGATCCAGCTACAACAATCCAGTTACTGCTGCATGCATGAGATGAGGAGACCTGCTGCCCTAGAAGAGATTCCTGCTTTGGGACTGGAAGGGATCTGTCCTTCTTTCCCTCCTGGACTTTTATTTGGAGGGGAGAGGAGATCTGATCCATTGTAAATACTATATGTCATGGTAGAGATAGTTGTGATTTTGTGTATAATGTGTTATAGTATTTATTTGTACAGTCATTGTAATATATTCCCTTCTCCCCCACTTTGAGTCTGGTTGTGTTTTGTCTGGAAAAACCCATCTCATATTAGGTTGAGATGTGGGAGGGGGGATGGAGCTAGAGAATTGGATTTTGGGGCTATCTCAAACCATGACACCTTTCCATAAATGAGATGTGTTTTTCTTCTTCTGTTTTGTGGAGTGTATATTCCTGAATCAGTTGAGTTACAAAGTCTTCTTCATGCTCTCTGTTTTATCAGACTAGATATAAGGAAGACATTTTTTATGATGAGGGTGGTGAAACACCAGAACAATCTGTGCAGAGAAGCTGTAGATGCCCCATCCTTGGAAACATTCAGGTTGAACAGGGCTCTGAGCAACCTGATCTAGTTGAAGATCTATCTTATTGCAGGGGGTTTGGACTAGCTGAGCTTTAAGATCCCTTCCAACACAAACCATTCTGTGATTCTCCTGCAGACTGCTGGGGTTTAATGGAGCTGCTCAGTGGGGCTGCAATATGAAAAATTATGTGTAGACAGCCAAGTTATAACTCATGTTGTTCTTTAAAACTCCTCAAAACAAACAGTACAGTATCACTTTCAGCTTTGTATTACTGAGCTGAGAGAGGTTTATAAATATTGACCAAGAGCATTAATGATCGCATCACTATTTTTCGATTACTTTTATGTGAACTTAATGATCTTGCACTGATTATTTACAGCTCTTTATGATAGATATGGAAACTGAACTTAGACTCCTATGAGTCAGAATCGTAACAAGCAGCTCATTTTCCTTTTAGATGTAGAAGTTATTCAATTAATAACAAGAGAATACCAGTGAGAGGGAGAAAGAGGTGTTTACTGGTTTGCATTTTAATCTGTTGTGACCACAAAAAATTCAAAGTCATTTTAACAAATTTGCATATCCCAAGTGATGGGATGCATAAACTGTCATATAGGAGGTGGCATTTTTGTTCTGGCAACAGGGAGGATCAGAGTTTGGTGGTCATGGCCAAGCACACATCTCTGATTAGATTTAACCACCAAAACATGGAACTGTTTCTCTTTTGCCATTCCTACTGTGCGATGGTACTGCAAGTCTGTTTCTCTCCCATAGCTGGTAATTCAAAACACAGACATGGACAGTGAAGACTTCTGAGGGACTTCAGTCTTTTCTGTCCTGCCATCAGACTGGCCCAGGTTTCTGCAGATTCCCCAGCACTTTGTATAGTTTCTCTCAGCAGCCAGACAGAAGCTATGGTGCTGTGCTAGGAAAATGCAAAAGGTAAGTCCTGTAAAATTCTTCACCACCAAAACCAGTCATCTGACACGGTCATCACCAGTTTTTTCTGGATTTTCAGCATCATTTGTGGTCTGTAGTAATGGAAATGACATGCCCCAGTGTAAGTCATCTCACAGTCCTTCACAGGGAGATTTTGGTGGGGAGGAATGATGTAGTTTGGGTAGGCAAGAGAGTTTCGTTTGGTTTGTGATGGAAACTTCATGTTTAACTGTGTCTCAGCTCTGCTGAGACAAAGAGCTTTATGACCCCTCCCAGGTCCCAGCGAGAGAGCAAACACCCAGACAAGTGTAGTTGTTACATTTATGCTACCTCAGCATGTCCTGCTGCTGTCAAGGTGTTTGGAAATCAGCTTTGACAATTCTTGCTCATGTCACTCTATGGGACTTGCTCTGTGGGAACTGACCCTTTGGTGTGCAAGGAACAGCCCAGCTGTGGTTACAGCTGTGTCAGACTCAGTCTTGTTAGAATGTCTGTCTCACCTGCTGTGTATGTCACAGCCCCATCCTGCTCCCGTTCCTTTGCTTTCAAGGATAAATAAGAACTTCTGTATCACATTCAAAGATAGGGAGATGTGATAGGGAGAGTTTTAAGAGGGTCTTGAAAATGACCAAGGCTCCACTTCTCTCCATAGTATTGCATCAAGCAATTCCTACTGAACTGTGCTGTGCATCACGCCTCCAGGTATCAGTGGTAACTTCCACAGCCCCCCTTAGTATGTGATTTACAACGGGAAGGCCAGAGTGTAATTTGGATTTTTCTGTACAAGCTGAGGTTTATGTAAAGTGTGCAGCACTTTTTATGTTGAATTTATTCACGCACACAAATGCGCACACAAAAAATGCTGACCATTCGTCTCCAAGGTAATACTTTCAGTCATATGCACCCAGAATTGGAGAACGAGCATAGTAAAAGAAGTAGCTTGAGCTGTTGTTATATGAGTGAAAACTTTATTACTTATCCATATTGTCCAGAGTCTAGAACAGAGGAAAACAGAAACACATAAAATCTGAAGACGGTACATGGTTATTATAAAGCAAAGCAGGACAGTGGAAAATAATATTGTTATTTCTTTAATTTCATTTTTCTCACTATTTTTAAATCACAAATGCGATGTAAGCAGAAGAAAACTGACTGAAATGCAATTCATGGAAACCTCACATTTATATGCCAAACAGGCATTCCCCGGGTGGGCAGCTCTGATGTGATCGGCCTGAGGTGGAAGGACCACTCACGATGTGGAAAGAGTAATTTATGTCTGTGCCAGCTCAGCCTGTGCCCCCTGTGCTCAGCACGGGTGGCAGCAAGTGCCATCTGGGATGGCAGTGACACAGCAGGGCACTCACTGGTTATGCTGTGAACAGGCCTTCTCCCACCCCCATCATTGCAGGGGGAATCCTGAGCCCATGGCAGCGTTGCTGTGCTCCTGGGGAGGTTCAGGTGCTGTTTCAGTGTTGCAATCTGTTGCCAGTTCTAGTCTGGCCAACATTTTAGGCTGTGCTTTGGGACTGGGTTCAAGAACAGCTGTCTTGGGTGGGGGCCACAATTCCCCTGTTCAGGGAATGTGGAAACAGAAAAAGTGCAGCTCTCGGTACTAGTGGAAGCCATTTTTTGTCAACCAGACTTGGTTAAGGAAGACTACTGGTCTTGGGCTCAAGGTGGGGTTTAGGGCTAAGAAAAGTGAACATGTTGGGACCCAGGTTTTTCCGAGATTCTCAAAGGCTCAGGGAGATAAGAGGGTAGGAGCTGTCAGAGAGTTATCTGTGGTTGGTTTTATGTCTGGGCCCTGTGTCCAAGAAGTTTCTAGTTTTGGTTTGGGGAGTGGGTTTTTGCTGAGGGAAAACCCCATAGCTCAGGGCATCCCCAGCGTTTCACAATGCACAATCCAGCAGTTACAACTGTGCTGCACTGGCCCCAGTACACCCCAGCTGCTGTCAGAATGGGAGAAGTCTGCAAAAACCTTCACTGCATTATTGTAGCATCCTTCAACTTTTAAAGTTTTATTGCATAAAAGTGCAGGTTGTCTGAAAGATTCCTGTAGATATTGCTGATCAGTGACCCAAACCGAAAACTTGTGTTCTGAAAAAACTGGATATTTCTGAATTTTTTTTGTACTGAATAGTAAACACACAGCACTCTGGGAAACTAATTTGTTCATATCAGATGGGTATATTTCATTCTTCTTTTACGTTTCTTACTATTGATATGCTAGAAAGATATGAAATAGAAATTTCTTCTACATAGAGAGAGGGATCCTTCCATTCCCAAAAATGTTGGAACAAGAAGACGTTGCTCTCCTGAAACCCTCTGCTGCCCCTCTTCTTCCAAAGAAGAAAATTCATCAAAATAACCCTGGATCCATAAACTGTGTTAGCTTCAATCAAAGTTTATTTTCTGACATATATATATTTCTATCTAATGTTGCTGTGTATCTGACTGTGCATATTAGCTAGGTTTTCAAACTGTAAGTGGATTAAGAGCTCAAACTCATTGAAATTCAGGAGTGAGATATTTTGCTTCCTTGGAGATACAGGCCCAAGAGATTTAGATCCCCGGGGGATGCAACCAGGGGAACAGACAGCTATTAACTTTGACAAGAGCTCTCCATCACTTATTCTAGGAAAATACTCTGTAGAAAAACAGCATGTTGTTAGTTGTGGATTGAGGAGGCAGCTGAGAGGACATTCAGGTGCTATTTATGTTTTCTTTTGGGCACCATGCAGGTGCATTTCTGTGATTTTATCAGTGGTTTAATACTACTTTTGACAGAGGTGGCATAATTAAATCTGTAACAGAGACTAAACTTATATCCATCTTCTAAATGTGTATCTCCTCCCACACAGTTTTCAGCTTTGGATCCCCATATCATGAATTTAAATGCACTAAAAATACATTTGTTTTTCTTAGTTGCCTGCTGCAGGTTTCCCTCAGCTTTACAGGCTACTGCTGCAGTCACACATTGGTTCAACATAGAGTTTTTGCAAATACTGCTCTACAGGAAGAGTCGTACAGAGTCACACCAAAGGTCCCATCTCATTCACGATGAAAAAGAGCTTCTGGCAGGGGGTAATGTAGTGCCTTGCTGAGCCGGGGTTTGCATCTGTATCATCACATTTGCTAGTTATCAATTAACATAACCTTCATTATTTTGTCTGATTCGTTTGGAGCCTTTTTGGTCTTTTGCTCTCTGTACCATTCTCTGGTAAGTTCTGTTATGGGTGGCAAGTTTTGTTAATATTGGCTCAAGCCTTTTACTTTTCCCCTTGCAGGAGCCTTACAGCTGATTTGTTCTGCAGGCAGAGGTGTCCTTCTGGCAGCACTGTAGATCCATGGGGATCTGCAGGTGCAGACAGGCCCTGCCCACAGCACAGGAGCATCACAGCACTACACAAAGGCCTCTCCCATGGCCTCCTCCACCGTTTGTTCCCCCTGCAAAGGCCAAGGGTAAGGTACACTGCAAATGTGTGACAGGATCTGACTGCCAGCTCCCTCTGTAGGACAGATATATGGGAACTGCCCAGCCTGTCCCTCCCCTCCGTGTGTGATGAAAGCTGTCCCTGCAGTGCTGTCCACCTTCCCCTCTGCACCCCACAGGCTGGGAGGGGAGACTCTGTGTGGGGTTGTCTCCCAAGGTGTGGGGACAGGCTGCAGGGCACCGGTGGCTGCTCCCACCGCTCCAGTGCCAAGGGCCACTGCCAGGCAGGGTGTGCACCTTCTGCCACATTCTAAAGCATTGCAATGAGGAACTCTCTGGCTAATTAATTTCTCAGACGTTTCTACCGGGCTGGCTGTTGATTAAAAAAACAGAAAACTCCATCAACACATCCTTAAAGGGCAAGTGCTTTACTGCAGGTCAAGTTTAAACAGCTAAGCCATGATGTAAACATATACTTGTTTAGAAGCTATGTATTTCCACAATTGAGCTCCTTTTAAACAGTTTGTCTGTGAACACCTTCCCAAACTAGCTGATTTTTAACCCTATAATATATTGGATGATGTATATTTTAAGTTATTGCAAACACCTTTTATATGCCAAAACAAGCAATGAAAAAAAGCTACTTTGTTAACTTTTCTGATGTGTTATATTTAAACACACTTTTCAGTAGACTGGTTAAAAATTGCCTGCTGAAAGTAAGAGGTGCTTTCAGCAATTCATGCAGTTTAAGAATTAAATGATCAGGCCAGCTCATGAGAAGAACATCTTGATTTCTGCATTTTTAATTGCAATTTATGCAATGTTGTCTTTGGAGTTTTTTTGCTATCATAAATGTAATTGTTTTCTTTAAAATGGTAACAATCATGTCTACTGTTTGTTGCTAATATTAGATTTTCTTTCTTTGTAGTTTCTCAAGATTGCCACAGCTAAAATAAAAAGAATCCTCTTTTAGCTCTCAAAAATAGAGGACTGGCTTAGACAATTAAAGACAGAGTTTAGAAAGAAAACAAATTTCTACTTTACCTTCTCCCTGACTTCTGTGTTTGGTCAGCACAAATACAGTACTAACAGCAGAACCTATGAGAGTTACACTGATTCCTCCAAATCTTGTCTCAGAGATGAGTCCCACAGCTCCCTGCAAAGTAATTGGTCTAATTAGGTGGTAGGAAGGAGCTTCTTTAAATTCCTCAGAAATTAAGACGTGTCATCCGCTTAACATCTTAGCATCTGTTACTGCCGCTTGTACATTTCTGCACTACATCAGTCTGAAGGACACTTTCCTGGACATTTCAGAGAGAAAAAAAACAACCAAGCCCTTATGACAGAGAAGAAATTGGCTCTTTTTTTCAGTGGGATGAAGCATGTAAGGCATTTCAACCCCTCCTTATTTCTCAGTTTGGTGCATGTTTGCCTGGGTGAGTACAATAATCAGTTTGTTAAGTAAAAATATAGGAGAATACAAACATAACCTTAAATCCTGTAGTAATCCTTACCGATGTGGTAACCTTGTCCTGAAATATTTTCCTTGGCAACTGATCCCTGTGCAAATGTTACCCTCTGTGTTTATATATTTGGAGTTTTGTTTCAAATGGGCTATTTTGAATCTCTAACAGACAGTCAGTAGAATGACAACTAATTTGTTGTTTCTTGTTTTTTTTTTTTTTTAACTTTGCTGTTGTCTGGCAGCAAGTAAGTAACTGTTTAATTATGGCTAATTGCTCATGCAATAGTAAGCATAATTTTAAGACAGAATGTGCTTAGAACACTGGGTAAGAATAGTGGCTAAGGTACCAAAGCACTGGAGAGTTTCAGACTTGTATGTATAGAGTAGGGGAGAGGTGTGCAGTCGTAACAAGCTGAAAAGGTTCATTTTTCAGTGAAGCTGTCTGGAAGTGGTTGAGACTTTTTAGAGAGATCTTGCTACTTGTTTTATTTCTGTTTGTTTGGGGTGTTTTTAACATATGCTCTCGATTTCCTGCTATGTGAATACTGGCACAGTGGCATGTAGAAGTAATTTTATTAAAAATATCCATACAGATAAGTTCTGAGAGTCCATTGCAGCAACTGGGTGTGTTACGCACTCATAGTATTCCCAAAACAGCTCATGTTTACTGAGGGTCAAGTAATTAACTGAGTCAGCCAAATAACTGCCACCTATAAAATGCTTTTCTTTGGCTTCTGTTTTGTTTTAATTGCAGTTCAGGCAAATTATGCCCCCTATTTCTTTGATAATGGAGCCAGAAGCACGAATGGGAACATGGCACTTCTCAGCCTTTCAGAGGACACACCTGTTGGTCAGTATTAAAATTAGTATGTTTAAACTGTGAAACTGGAGTTGCTTGCTCTTATGATTAACATATATATTTTGTTGTAGATTGTTGTTATAATCTGTGATCCTACATGGTTTTCTCTCTAGATTCTAATTAGCCTCAATTTAAAATGACATTTTTGAATTGTAGTTGCAATTTAAAACATGAATTTTAGCTCCCCTTTTTTGGTCCACCAATCTATTCATAGCTTCACAGCACAGACCTTTGTGGTCAGAAATAAATTCATGGTGGTGAGAGGCTTCTTACCAATCCTGTAAATGCTTACAGAAGAAAGCCTAGTTGCTGATAATTTTATCAGCCTTGATAAAAGCAATCTGTACACTGAAAAGTAAGAGCCACGATTTTCTTTGAAGAGTTATCAAATTTTTCATGTTTACAGTAAAAATGGTAGAAAATGTTTCCACTTGCAGTGAAAATTGCTTTGTCTAAACAACTGATGGTTTTTAAAAAGGTTTAGTTTTGTTTTAGAGAAAATTCAAAAATTGATACAGCTTTCAGATTTCAGCAGTTTGATGCAGGTCTATCCTCTTTAAACCATAGTTGCATTAAGAAAAAACATGAACAAAAGGTGATTTATAATCCCTGTTTTGCATGGGAGAAGAATAATTTCCTAACATCTAAAAAATTACGGGTAAAATATTTTACAATGGTGAACACCACATTTTCTTCAAACTTTGCATTGAGGCTTTGTTTAGAATTTTCTACTGTTTGTTTGGAGCTTTTACAGGCTAAATCAGAAAAATATTTAGTTATTGCAAAGTGAGTACCAGAGGACCCCTTTACTAGCTGCCTCATGCATAGAGGAGAGAGATGGCTCCATAGGGAGTGCTCCCAGGGCTTAGGCAGCTTGGGGAGGTGAGGATGAAGGAGGGATCAGAGGGCACAGCCTCCTGTGGAAGGCTGACACTGCCACCCACACCTTTCTAAACAAAACCAAGGTCACTCACTGCTTTGGGTAGCAGCTGCCTGGGTTTGCTCAAAGTCTCCATTTCTGACCCAGTGGTGTTAATGCCAGACAAGAACCGTGCTGGGCCTTCTACAGCATGGGGAGAGGGTGATTGGGAATTCTCCTTTACCTGCTCAGCTTGAGAAGAGGAGGGAGAGAAGGCAGCATGTAGCATAAAAGTGACACATCTTGCTGATGAACTTAAAAAGAGCTTGCTTATGATGCAACAGGAATTTGCTATTGCTTATTCAGGCTCAAGTGGAAACCTCAGCTGAAGGCCAACAGTAATGTAGTGGCATTTGTAAGAGCCAAAGGCAGACCAAGGAGCTGCATTTTTTTGCTGTATTTCTGCCTGGATTCACATGGAAACTACACTTGCTCAATCTTGGCAATCCCTACAGTTCCGCTGATTTCTGGAGTAAGATTAGCCAGTGGAATCACTTGTCTAAGCATAGCTGAGGCTTGTAATGCCAGACAGCCACAAAATAGGACCCCAGCTCAGTTTGTTTGGGGTGGTGCTTGCCAACTCCACCACTGAAACCGCAGGCAGTGCAACTTGCTTGCCATCAAACTCCCACTCCCTGATGTGGTGCCAGCTCACAGACATTTACAGAGCATCAGCCTCTCCCTGCCACCACTGGGAGCCTTCAGCCACCTGCATGGGGATGGGGAGCTAAAGATGGCACAGAGCCACAACACAGTCAAAATGTCCTTCCTGTCAGGACTGCAGCACCACATAGTCTCTCAGATGACAGCGTTCCCTGCAGCAGCCAAGTACAGCACTAATTTCCACCCACTGCTTCTGACTGGGAGCTCCAGCAGCCAAAAAAGGAGAGGGTGCATGCCTCGATAGAAAACAGCAGTGTGAGAGATCAGAGCTGTGTTAGTGCTCCTGTAACTAGCCAGAGTAAGAATAATGAAGAATACCTGATGGGCTTCTGTATGTGCTTTTGTAACGTTAGCAACTAGACTGGGTATATAGACGTCCCTGAAGAGTTTGTGCTTTGGTTGCAGCAGTGATAAAGCTCAAGCTGCTCTGTCTTCAGTCCTGCTGTGCATCATGCCTGCTGGCTTCATCCAGAATGTGTTTACATGTGTTTAAATTGGCTGGCTTGTACTTCTAATTTGACGTATAAGTGTGCTTTAAAAAACAAGAGAGAAGCAGCTTCTTGCCAAAAGCTCCAAAGGGCCTGTAGAAACCCTTGGAAAAGGGAGATAAGGCCTTACTTTTGAGAAGTTCAAGTGTGGTTGCTTTGCCACACAGCTGCCAGTGCTTCTTTGGGCTAATTCCCAGAACACCTTGCCAAACAGCTATGAGTACTGCAAAGTCGTCTCTTTTGAAAGCATTTTTTGATATTCCATGGGAGTGTGGTTGCTTGGGGTTTGCTTAATGCAAACTTGCTGATACCTGCTGCCCATGCCAGCACAGCCACTCCTCGGGAATCCTTTGGCAGAGAAGCTCCCAGAGGAGGGCACAAATGGAACTGAAACTTTGGTGCTGCAGTACTGAGTGTGCATTCAGCTTTGTACAGGGCAAGAGTCCAGTGTTCACATGAGACCACAGCCAGCTTTGTGCCAGGGCTCAGGGAGGGCTCACACATTGCCCCTGCTAAATGTCTACCAGGCTGGCCCTTTTCTGTGGCCCCAGTGAAGGGTATTGCACTGAAGAGGAGGCTGTTGTTCTTCAGCACTCTGCCTCAATCTCTTCCAGAAGGAGAAGGAATCTGGGCTCCCATGTCTATGTGTAGTCCCAGGCATCCACACTCCAGGAGTCATCTTTCATTTTGAGCAGGATGATCAGTGACAAAACAGGGGAATTAAAACTTCCATATGTTTGATTCTGGATGGCTTCACTCGGGCTTATGTTCTGCAAAAATGGGCAGGTTGTTATTAGGTCTTCCCTGTCCTTACATAAAAATTGGAGTTATGGGCAGGATGCTTTTCTTGGCAGCAGCTAGTGTCTGATCTGAGCAATGAGCAATGCCATGGACAGTAGCTTTAATGAACCTCCAGAAATTTTACAGTCTTTGGTCCTGCTGACATTGCAAGCAGTTGGCAAAGTGGTATGTGTTAGTTATATTCCCAGGCATCTGTAGGCAAGGGACATGCAACATTTTGGAACACTGAAAGGAGATAATGGATTCTCTGTGTGACTGTAGAAAAAGAAATTGCAGTGCTGTAGCTGCATGGACACATCAAATTCATTACCATGCTCATATCATCCCTAACTTGACCTTCTTTTCCCTTGATACTTTAAATAGTATCAACTATTTACAGAGAGTTGATATTTGTCTACCAAGTTGCATACATTGTACCATGTTATCATAAAACCAGCAAATACTAGTTCTGTGTGAATGCTTGAAAGTATCTGCAGATTTCCAGGTGCTATTTATTGCTGCAGAGCATGAGATCCCTTAAGGTAAGAAGGGCCAGGACAGCAGCCCCTTTCAGTGCCAGACTTAAGAATTGGAAAAGTTCTGAACTGCAATAGCAGTTGTAGTTTGTGGCTGTTTGGCAGGGCAGGTGGGTAATTAGCTCTTTGTGGAGAGTTGCCTGTGTACATGCAAAATGCGTGTGCTCCTAATTAAAGTCTTAAGCCATGAGTGGGATGCTATTTCAGGTTGTTTGTTTCATCTTACCTCTTAATCCCTGTAAGACCTCATTGTGGGGACAGAGTGGGGTTGGGAACAGCTGCAGGGCAGGGGATTGAAGCATACTCAGAAGACCTAAGTTCATTACTCTCTCAAAGCCCAACCATCATCAGTGCTCTGGAGATTTCTGCATGCCTCTTATCCTTGAATTTTCCTTTCTGTTTTTACCCTTGCCCCCAAAATGAGCACTGCCCCACCCCCCCCCCCCCCCCCCATTAAAAGCCAGTTTGCAGTGGCAATTCTTTGATCAAAGCTACAGCTGCCAGCCACCTATCACTGGCTGACTGACCCCCTCAGTTCCATCCATCCTTCAAACTTACCCTGTTCCTACATGCTCCTGATCTCATTTCTTCACGTCAGTCACAGCTCACTGTGTAGAGGTCCCCTTGTCCAATCTGCCATTCCTTCCTTGTTTTTATCGCCCTGATCCACTCCTAGGAAATCTGGGAGGCTACCAGAACAGAAGTGTTAGACACAGCCTGCCTTCTGCACCAGTGCAGCAAAGCAAGCAGTGCACAGAGCGAGGCCCCCCACAAAGCTGAGCACTGCACAGAGATGTGATGAGGACTTGCAGGTGTTACAGCCTCTGATTTTGTTTTAAGTCTTCTGAGAGAAACTGCAGATACATCAGAAAATTGCCCTCAGATGACTTCTTGGAGTTGGTTGCTGTGGGTGCTGCAGGGACAATTTGTTGTTGTCTGTAGGGTGAAGTTTCAGGCCCCAGGCTGAGTGTTTGCTTCAATATCCCCTCTCCCCATGGCAGGCCCTTGCAGCTGCAAGGCTTGTTTCAGCTGCTGCTGTACCAGCTGTGGCTTTTGAGCTGCTGATCCTGGCCATGTCCCTGCTTTGCCAGCCAGCTGGCTCACCAGGGTGCAGGGAGGGAGCAGGAGTTGCCTGGGTATGCTCCAGAAGGAGCAGTAGCTGGCAGTGAATGAGAAAGGAGACATTTTTGAAGTACCCATAGTGTGTGGTCCATGTCCTCCAGGAACCTGTGCTCCTCTTTGCTTGGGATGAGCTTGAAGTGTAAAATAGCCATCTGTAGGCTTTGTGTTAACTGTCCACTTCCTTTCCTGATAGGGAAATGACCCTTGGCTAGGGCAGGTGGAGAGCAGGCATGTGACCCCAGGCAAGATGGTATTTGTTGTGACATTGGGAACAGAGGTATCCTGTCCTGGGAACATGACCATGGATATCCTCTCAGCATCTTGTTAACAGATGTCAGCTGTGGTAGCAAGGACAACGGCAGGACTAAGCATGAGTCCAAAATGTGCTTGGCTTGTTTAATTGATGGGGGGGGGATTTGATTGCTGAGTGTTGCACAGCAAGAGAGGGAGAGTGTGTATTCAGTGAGAGGGTAAAACCAGCCCCAGAGCTTGTGGGCAGAGGCTGGCTGTGATTAAATTTGAGTCAGAATTGCAGTAAAATGGAGCAATGGCATTATGGGACAGCCATCTAGCCCAAGTGGCAGGAGCAGAGAGCAAATGACTTTTTAAGATGGAATAGGAAGACAGAGTGAAAGCCTGGCATTGCTCCTGGGAAGCAGCCATAGCAGGAAGCAGTGAGTAGCTCCCCAGGACTCCCCTCTCTCAGCCTGCTGCACCATCCCCTAGGTACTCAGACCATCCTGCTCTTCCAGCTGGGGCCCTTACATGGCATTTGCCATATCCCCAATAAAGACTCTTCTGTTCCCATATGTTTCTGACAGGGAGAGGCTGTTTACATGGTTAGATTTTATCTGTCTTTTTCATTTATTTCCTTTTCAGCAAGTAGAGGCAGCACACTGAGAAGAGATTTTTAATTGGCATTAACACTGTGCTGAGAAGTGTTCCCGGGGGTGTTAATGATATGGAGAGTACTGTGCAGTGAAATTACAAATTGGAAAAAATAAGGAATTATAATGAGTTAGAAATAAATTTTGATCTACAATGAAAAGGCACACAAGTGTTCTGTACTATGGAAAATGAAGTATCAGCTTTAGCTAAAAAGCAAATGGTCCAGTTTAAAGATCAATGATGTCCTTCATTACTTGCTAAAAAACCTCAGTAATCTCAGTCTGTATCAATATTAATGTTTTTTCTCACATTTAACAGCAAGAAAAATCCTGTCTTGCTTATAAGACAATTCATAGAAAATGTAGGAAAGAAAACTGTGAGATTGGAAGAACAAACCCTGGTTCAAATGTGTTCGCATAAACTTTCAGTCTATTTTTCTCCCGCCCTGCAATCCCTGAGGAATGGTCTACAGTTGATGTACTGCCAGAATGGGTATTTCAGGGCAGCCACAGCACTAGACTTCACTCACAGGCTCCAAGAGACCTCAGATGTGACGTCCATCCTGGTTTTCCACTGCACAGCGAGCAGTGGTCAGCAGCTACCACAGACAACTGTGTGAGCTAGAAACAGGCAGGATAGGCAGAGGTATGTAGAATGAAAGGCACAGGAAAAGCTAATAAGAAGGGTAGAAAGGTAAGTAAGAAGTAGAAACAATTAATGACCAAAAAAGGCTGCAGAAAAGCAGTGTATTGATAACAGTGTCACTCAGGTGCTGACAGTTGGACAACTGAATTCTCCCTTCGGCTCCAGCTGAGATATTAAAATAAAGCTTTTGGAAAACAAGAATAAATGAGTCAATGCTGGTGTTGCAGAACCTTCAGAAGTCTTCAAATATCTGTCTCTTATGTAGGCAGCAATATCAGGAGGCAGGTGTCCTTTCAGGACACTATTTTAAATTAGCCCCAGTTTATTCCTCTCTTTGCATTTCCTTGTACTTACACAGTTCAGCTGTCGAAGTCAGAGAAGCCTCATCATACTGCTCATTGTGTTTCCCTAATAATTTTCAGAGATCACACTTAGAGTGTGTTGTTATTTTCTACTCTGTTTTGTGGGAAAAGTGAAAGAAAAATGTAGAAAGTGTTTTGTAGTTTTGTGAACTTCTTTTGCAAGTCTTGACTATTTGTTGGCCGGCTGAACCAGCTCGTAACAGGGTCTGTTGTTTGTGCTCCTGTGGGCTCACTGATTTTTGCGATGTGAACATTTTTCTATGCAAAGTTGCCCAAATATTGCCCTGGTAATTATCGTAAGAGGGTTTGCTCGTAAGTGAGAACAGATTCCACATGGCTTGGCATAATCTCTTGCTATGCCAAGAAGACAGCCATGTTTTCTAAATATCACCACTCATTCCTGGATGTTGCATGTCCATTAAGCACTGAGCAGCTTCACAGTTTGCATGCCAAGGAATAAGCAAATGAGATCTGAAAGGTTGCCTTGCAAAACTGAAGAAACATTTGAGAAGCTGACCTGTGAGTGCTATGGGCACGACATCAGCCAAAGCCCTAGAGTTAAACAGAAGCTTGTGGATCAGGTCAGGGGAAAACCTCACTGCCACTGCAGAGAGGAGACGAGAAAAAGATTGTGATTTTTGAGTATAGAATTAAAAATCTCTGAAACTCAGGGCCAGAGCAGTTTAAAACTGGAGTCTTCTGGGTTCCCTTTAAAGTGTTCCTCCTTAGCTTTATGCCGATTTTCTTAGCAGGGATCTTTCCATCATATATTTGATTTGCATGTATGAACAAAACCCACTACTAACCAGTGAGTCACTTGGCTACAGTATTTCCAGTGCAGAGGACTTTGTTAGATGTAAAGCACAGTTTCTGTGCTTAACCTCTACCACTTGAATATCTCAGGTAATTTACCCAGGGCACAGTGGGTTGGAAGGAAACAACAGTGGTTTATATTTCAGGTTTAGTTAACTGGTATTTGTAAAGTGCTTGAAGATATTTGAATGAAGGTATTAATGCACAGGAGGATGACAGACACAGAATTTAAAAAAAAAAAAAAATACTAATAAACACCCTTACCATGTTTTGAAAACATGAGTGTTATAATTCCCCCAGAAATAGAAATAGAAATAACAATCTCTACCCCCAGGTTGTGAAGGAAGTACATTGATGAGTTGAAATTTTTTTTCATTGGTATGAGCATGAGTGGGTGTGTCAAGTAGAGAATTTAATAAGAGAAAGCTAATGAGGGGGAGTGAAGTAGGAAAGAAGAGTTTTGCATCTATTAGTTCTGAAAGTGGGAAAGTCTGAAAATGTCCTTGCACCTCCTGAGTTCAAGAGCTTGGGTCAAGTCCTGCAGGAGCACTCCCTTCATTTGCCAGATTCTCTGCCTGCTAGTTTGCAGTTCTCTTGTTCCCACAGAGCAGAGATCTGTGATGGCCTTTTGGTACTGCTGAGATTGTCACCCAGTTGTACAACAGCATCACATTGGCTCACTTAGGCCAAGAGTTAGTCAAGAGCTTGTCACCTATTTAAACACTTCATTGTGAGCAGTATTATGTAGGTTCAGTTCCACAGGAAAGGGTCTGAAGGGACAGAAGCCAGTACTCATAAATTTGATTTAACCAGTTGGCTAAAAGGTGGTCATCAGGACTATTGAACTGTCTGCTTATCCATACTTCCCAGTAGGCAGATTTGATTCGCAAAATTTTTGCCTACCATGGGGTAGATAAATTCCTAAGGAGCAGACTAGTGAAATATTCACTGACTGAAGTAACCACAGGGAAATGCTGTTGAATGTCAATTTTTCAGGTACCCATGTATACACTCTGAATGGAACTGATCCAGAAGGGGATCCCGTGACATATGACCTGACCTATGAAGCTGGATCAAGACGCTACTTTTCTGTTGACAAGAACCTTGGAAATGTTACGCTGATCGAGGAGCTTGACCGAGAGGTACAGTCAAAAGGCACCACTCTAGGTTTTTGTAGAGTCTTCCTCAGTTTAATTTGATCTGTGGCTTTGAGAGACAATGCCAGCTTATTTCCCCTGAATCATGTAATATACTTTGCAATTCTAAGACATGATACTTCACTCATCCCATAGTTTTCTAGTTGACTTGTACCACTAACACTGCTATCAAATTTTTTAGCCGCTGTCTGTCCAGCTGTTGTCAAAAGAGTAGTTTATTCTTTATTTCTATCTTCTCCCACCCACACCCCATCAAGAGCTTAGGGGCAGTTACAATCCTCAAATCCTCAGACAGAGGACTTTCCTGTCATTTGGAGGAAGTAGAGATTTGTGTAAGGAGTGTTCCAGGACAATTCTCTAGTTCATCACAGCCCTTTAATCTATGTAACCATGTGGGTTAAAGATGTTCCCAGCAATAGTGGCCTAAAGGCAGCCTTATTCTGGGAACACAGGCATTGAATCCTTCATATCTCCTTCACAGAGAAAGGTACACAGTACTTGGTAAACCCTTCAAAATACTGCATGCTGAGACAGAAAAATTTTGAACCAACCATGCCTTTTTAAGGGAATGTTTCTTGGAAAAGATGAAAGATTTTCATTAGCACTTTACAGAACAACAGGGATTCCCAGATCTGTTGTGTGACAACAGGTCACGTTCTGGGACAGTAGCCACGGAAAGTCCAAGGAGGCCACAGGTGGAGCTTCTGAGGGGTCTTCCTAGCCTGTACTGTGATTGCTTTGTGGGATTAGTTGCTACTATCATCTACTTGCCTAGACGCATTTAAATCTGCAGTCCCTTTTACAATCAGGGCAAACACCATCTCTCTAACCGAGGAACTTTCTTGATTTACAGAAGGAAGATGAGATTGAAGTTATTGTCAGTATTTCAGATGGCCTGAGTACAGTAAGTATTTATGCTGTAGCTTGTCAAACTCTCTGTCCCCACATACCTCCTCTTATTAAATTACCTTGCAGGGACTATTTCATTTTATCAGAAAACATAATCTCATTATAGTTTTACTTCCTGTTCCAAGAGCCACTGAACTCACAGTAACTCAAGTGTCCCTCCATCTCCTTGCTCAGCTGTTTGAGGACAATTACAATGTGGTGTGAGCTGAAAGATGAACTGAGTGGCCTGCAGAATTACTGCAGAATTGCAACATCTTCCTGTGAGGTCTCACTGCCACTGCAGTAGGATTCATGCCTAAGAAAGATCTGTAGGCCTTTTGGAGAAATGCATGACATTATAGGAACTAGTGCTGGGGACCCAAGAACTGACTGTCCCTCCACCTCCACAGTGTTTCTCTAGCATGACATTAAGAAGATTTGCTTAGGCTAAGGTGGTGGGAGTTTTCTTGTCTGCTGCTGGATAAAGCTTTGATCATGTCTAATCATTAGGGACTTATCTGAGGCATTGCACAAGCATCCATTCCTACTTCCACAAATTTTTTGGCATTTTCAATTTGTGGACTGATGCTGTTACAGTCAGGATAGTAGTCTGCCAATAGGAGGACATGGGCTTCATTACTAGAGGTGCCACAAAAGCAGGATCTTCTTATTATCCATAAGACTGGATAACTTTAGAACCCCTCCTCATCTCAAACAAATTAATTGAGATTACTGCGAGAAATGTTTGGGAGGTGCCAGCATTTTACAGGCAAAACTGCCCTGGCAACCTCGGTAAATAGGAAATAATGGAATTGCATCCACATGTCTACTTGCAAATAACTAGGGATCTTTGTTGGTCAAATACATTTGCTTCTGAATTTTTACAGGAAAAACATATGTTTTGTTTAAAATGGATTGTTACATATTAGTAGCATGTATTTGTACATCCAGATTATGCATGTACTTAACCTAATATCATGATATCAAACAAGGTACAAATGAATGCTCTTAGCTTTCAAGTATCAACTTTTACAGTCATTTATGTATACCATAAAATGTGTCATGGTATCTTGAATGCCATAAAGAAATAAAAAAAACTTGAAAATCAGACCCAATCTGTAATTTATAAAATACTCTGAGGCTTATTCTTTAGTTTGGAGGTATTTTCTGTATTCTTTTACATGTACTCAGTCTTGGTAGTGCACAGATGTTCTATTGCAACACAGTTTGTCACTGCCTTTGACTACAGCTTAGCAGGCAAATAAATGGGTACATGTTGAAAAACAGCTTGAGTCATAAATGTGTTCTTTATATTCTACTCCAGGTTTCTGAAAAAGTCAGGATCCTTGTAATGGATGCTAATGATGAGAGCCCAGAGTTCATCAATACACCTTACATAGTCGGAGTCCCAGAGGTTGGTGAAGTTCCTTTGTATAATGGAAGTGTATTTCTATAGGATGTAAAGAGGGGCTAGTATGTTTTCAGCAAAACAACAAGATGTGCAGGACTAACTTGCATTCTTTTGGTTTAGGGTTAGAGTAGATATTTAATATTCACTTCAAACTTAGGGAATAAGTCTGTAGGTACTTAAGGTGTACTGGTTTTGGAGTAAGGTCTAAGATATGAGTCACTGAGAAATTTTAGAGTGGACTACAATGAGAATAGGACACACTCTGTCTTAGATAAGATTTTCTGTTATTTTTATTCCACAAAGTATTTCTTCCTTCTACTTCTCCACCTCTTCCCTCTTTCCTTTCTGCTCTTTGTTTCCCTCAGTGCTCTTACGTTCTTTCTACCATCACACTCTTTTTCTGCCTCCTTGCATGCTCATTTTTCACTTCTTCTAACTCATCTTGTTTTCTACTTCTGTGTCACTGGTAACTCTTTCTGGTCACAGAACACTCCCTCCAGCAGCAGTATCTTTAAGATTGAGGCAATAGACAAAGACACGGGTTCTGGAGGAAGTATCACCTACTTCTTGCAGGTAAGGTATTGTCTGTACCTTCAAAAATCTTATTTACTGAGATCTCAGAAAGCAGATTAAAAACGGATTTTGAGGGTGGGGCCTGTTCTAGTGCTTATTGGACCAATTTTGTCCTGTGCATAAGAAAACATGCATTGACAAAACGTATGTGGTTTGACTCCAAGCAGCCAAGGGCAGTCCAACAGGCAGGAGGGGGAGCTGGAGTTGCCACCGACACTCCTGTGCTTGCCAGCAGGACTCCTCATGGCAGGGCCCCTCCTTTGGAGTGACAAAGAGAGCAAGATCAGCTAGTAATTTTGTATGCTTAGGGGATTTCTAAAGCATGAAATGGCTTCCTTTAGAAAGCAAAACACACTGGAAACCCAAATATGCCCTTTAGTGTAGCAGTCTGGTGCATAATTGATACCTGGATCCCAGTGTGAAATATGAGGTACTAAGTATTCTCACTGACAAAGCTGGGACTGCTTGACACCAGCTTTAAGTCATTGCCCACTGCTGAAGAATTGAAAGAGCTCTGTATTTAAAGCTGAATTTTTGTATTACAGATCTGAATTCCAAAAGGGCAACTTTTTGCATTATAGCCTTAATATTCCTTCTTCCTACAAGCTTCAATCAAATTAGCTGCAGTTCCCCTTATTCAAGAGTCAACAAAAAAAAACCCACAAAAAACCACAACAACAAACCCAAAGTAAATTTGTTTTAATATTTAATTTGGACACAAATACAGAAGTAAGTTAGAAGATATTTACATAGCACTAAAGCTAATCCTGTTAAGAGCTTGGGTATACTGTGAAAGGACACCTTGAGTACCTTGTTGAAATTTAGCTTTGATTTCACAAATTATGATCCATTTAAAATACAGTCTGTGCAGGATTCAGTTTCGCATAGAGCTTTTTCCAGTGGGCTGATAGACTACGAACCAAGGAACAGCAATTTCAAACTTCCATGTCTAGTTCACATATTTGTGTGGTGAAAAGGATACTAAATATGTGTATTTGTTGAAAAAAACATCTTTTGGTGCAGTCTCTGAGAATTCTCAAGTTGCACAGAAAAAAACCTCTCCCCAAGTTTGGTGTGGGTGGGTGGTGTCTACCGAAATGGCCAAGATTATCTGACAGTGGCCACTATGTATATATACCGGAAGAGTATGGATGTCTCCAGTTCAGAAGAAAAGAGGGAGGTATTTTTTAGGCCTCTTTGAATATCAGATGTCTTTTAGACTTTGCTTGTATATCGCAAAAAACCACCAAACCACCACTATATTGACAATAATCTATACATGCAACCCTTCTGCTTTTTTTTTTAATATTATAGAACTTTGAAACACTAAGGGGGTAACACCTTTTGTTCTTCTTCCTTTTCCCCTCATCTTTTTTTCTGTTCAGCCTCCTTACCTCTCTCCATGCAATGAACTCCATTAACCAAAGTTTAAAATTTCAAAGTGAAATACTAAAAGATTAAAAATATCTAGATTTGAGGTAATTGATTTATTCTGAATAATGAGAGACTCGTGGTCGGTTCATGAATTGTTCATAAACACACAGAGGTGAAATTCATCAAATACATTATTCACCCAAACCATATCATTATTCTAGTCTTCTCCCTTAGCAGATGAAATAAAAGATAAATCCCTATGGCAATCTTATTTCCATACCTGTAATCTCTTGCCATTTCTTCTTTCCTTTTCTTCTAGAACATCCACGCTAACAAGTTTACTATAGACCGTCACAGTGGAGTGCTGCGCATCAAAACAGGGGTCACCCTGGACTATGAGAAATCAAGAACGCATTTTGTTGTCGTCGTAGCCAAGGTATAAGGCTTTTATCTGAAACTAGAGGAGGGTGGGGTGTTGTGTTTGAGTAGGACTGATTAGTTCAAATACAAGTGTTGTACACTGAGGCAGCAGAGTTACTCCCTCTGCAACCCCTGGAGGTGTGGGGGGTAACATGGAAAAGTGAGGGAGGTAACTGGTGTCTGCTGCTGAACAATGTCTGGAGGATTTGGGATTGGGTTTCCCACATATCATTCATGTCATCTGTGTTTTGAGAGTCACCTAGAAGTGAGGGGTTGGTGTGAGCAGCCCTGGCTTCAAGAAGCAGCCCTGGCTTCAAGAAGCAGCAGGCTTTGAGTGCAGGCAAATGCTCAGGCTCCCTCATGCTCCCAGGGCACAGCCCCACCATCACAAGGACAAACTCCCAGCAGGCAGACGGTGCAGGTCACAATCATTACCCACAGTAAGACACAGGGCACAGCTGGACTCAGCACAGCACAAATTATGGACTTCTTTTCTGGAAATATCTGTGGGTGTTTCTTTCTTTAACTTCTCTTTTACCTCATGGCAGCAGTTTATTCAAATACTGCTGCACATCCCCCCTTGCCACTGTCATTCCCAGCAGTGCTGTGCCTGTGACAGAGGATTCATAATAGGCATTAAAAGTTTATAGATTATGAAGTAAAGTCTTTCAGGATCCTATGGGGACCTGTCACACAGATAGAATCACATGGGTTCAAAGAGGACAATTTTACTGTTACTTACAAGTTTCTCATACTTTATGAAAAATGTATGAACCTTTTTATGTATTTATTTAGCCAAGGTTTGTTTGAGGAGAAGTAACAAGATTTGCCTTAAATGCTGCCTTTGGGGCAGTAAGGAGGAAAAAAAGGAGCGTATCTTTTCCAAAAAATGGAATTTTTAGAATTGGTGCAGCAGACATGTTGAACAACTCTCGCTCTCACACACCAGCATTACCACTGACCTCCGCCTGGTGCTCTGAGACTGAGGGTGTTACAAGCTTCTGAAATTGCGAGTCATCTTCCTAATTGGCTCTGCTGTATCAATCATGCAGAGTTGACTGTAGCCAAGTCCCCACAGACTGTTTATACACTGTGACTGTCTCACAGTTCTTGGCTGCACAGCTCCTCTGTTCTTTCACTTTATCATGTAAGAATCTCTAAGAGACTTTGAGCATGTGCACTGTTTATTTCCCCCTAGAAGTGCACTACCTTGCTACTGTGCATTGTCCTGTGTTTATGACAAGACAATATATGGGATGAAAAGCTGTAGACCTTAGTCGCTAACTTTTAGTGTCGGTTTCTAGCATTCTTTTTTTCCCATCAAAAAATTTGAATTCCCTATCCCCTGTTTTGTTAATAAAATATCATGGATGACTGTATATTTTGGCCCAACCACTTTTAATATAAGAAATTACTTATGAGACACTGCAAACTGTCTCCCTAATCAGAGAAGGAGCAGGACAAAGAGGAAAGAGAAGGGAATGCGGCAGCACAGATTAATTGATGTGTTGAGAGAAAGATTCCTGGAACTGTGCTTCTGAAGGGTCATGAGGTCCATGCAATACCATAAGCTGATTTGCAGACATTTGCAGAGGCACCTGATGATGACTTCTCTTCTAGGATGGTGGTGGGAAGCTCAGGGGAGACAACAAAGTGTTTTCAGCCACAACAACAGTTACTATCAATGTGGAGGATGTTCAGGACACTCCTCCCATGTTCATCGGGACTCCCTACTATGGATATGTCTATGAGGATACGCTCGCAGTAAGTGCTGGTTTTCATCTGTGGGAGAACAAGTGTAGCCTTTCCCATCTCAGTCAGGATGGCCCTATGGTTTCTAGCACAGGTTTTATTGGAAATGGTACCTTAACTCTGATTTGACTCCTGGGTGAAATGAGCTGACCAAATCTCAGACTTGTTCTTATTTACATCTATTGTGAATTTGCCATGCAAGGTTTCCCTTTGCTCTCATTAATGTCAGAAAGGATTCTACCCATTTATGTTGGTCTAAGCCCAGACAGCAACTAAGAGCTCTTCCATAGCTCAGACCTCCAGAGGCACTTGACTGAAGGCTTAAGCAGGTTGCCAGTTACCTCACCTGAACACATCATGCTAGAAGCCTTCATGTGTTGTGTGGTCTCACAGTGCTCATATTTTCTGTCTGTGATCACTCTGGTACCAACAATTGGTTATGTAAGATGTGGGGAGAATTTATGACCAAATACCCCAGACTCTCTATGTTGTCCCATGGGCATCACCTGGGGAGAAGCAACCCTGACACCTCCAAAATGCAGGATGCTTTCTGATCAGTGATGGTTGGCTAGGCAGAACAGGCCAGGAAGTCCTCCTAGGCCTAAAACTCACCAGATTATCAAGCAAGCAAGGATATACTTAGGAGAACCAGTTACAACTGGGGACTTTAAGCCACATGTTATGCTTGGAGCTGCAAACTAATGAGTTTTCTCTGTATCTAAGCAGTGATATGATGCTATGTATGGATCAGCTTTTGCCCTGATACATAAGATTTAATTAAAATTTCCCTCATACATAGGACAAGAAACAATATCTACCCATGAAATTACCCAACATTAGGCTATTGATCTGTTTAACGATGTGATTGCACACTGTTCAGCTGATCTTCCCTTGAGTTTCAGGAATGATCATGGCTTTACTTTCTGTCCTCAGCTCCAATGTATACTGCAGTCCTTGCTTGACTATATACTGCATTTCACTGCAGAGGCTGTTACATTTCAGCAGGGCGGAGGAGTAATGCTTGTGTACTTTGCAGGTGTTTAGAATCAATGATATTATGTATATCGATTTATTCTGCATAGTTACATATAGATCTTGAAATAACTATCAGGTGCACACAGGAGTTAGTGTTTACTGTGGAAATGGGAGTCAATAAATGTTAATTACATCCAGCTTGAGCTCATAACTTACACCATTATGATATAATGATGGGAGCACGAATCAGTCCTTCCCAGTGTGGGTTTTGCTATTAGAATGAACTCCACAGAGAGAAAGGCAATAGCTGATTTTAGTGGTGTTTGCACATTTGGTGTTAATTTTGTAAACTTGCTTCTTTTCTCCTTGGTGGAGTTGTCAGGATTTACAAGTACTCTGTCACCTTCAAAGGAATTGCACTGTATTTTGCCCAGTAGGCAGATTTTATTGCTGCTTCCAGCATAAATGATAATAAATACAGTTCTGTATTTCCAGTTGGTCTAACAAAACCTTGCTCTCGTTTGAAAAATTCACTCAAGGGTTGTCATGAAAATGTTCCTTGTTGCCATTTGTGATTAACTGACAGTTACTTCAGTGTCCCCTGTTTTTGCAGCCCCAAACAGTAACACTTTAGTTCACAGGCCTGAATTGCACAGCTCATTGCCAGTTGGGTGAGCATTTTAGTGTAACAGTCATCATCACTCTGAGCTGATAGGAATAGTCATATGAGCAAACAGTCCCCAGTACACAAGTTCTGTACGTATGGCCCATGGCCACATTACTTGCATGGAGAGAATGGCAATGAAGGTTTAAGGGCAGTTAAATCACCATCATTTTCATCACAATTTTATGCCCTAAATGTTCTGTGGTCCAAGTTGCTTTGTGATCTCTGTTTACTTTTGCTGCCTGTTTGAACTTAATTAAGTAGAACCAAAGTGACCTGATGACTCCTTGGCAGCTGCTGTGTCTCAGCAGACTGTGTGGCCACAGGGCACACAGTGATGCAGGAGCCTACAGAGTAGGGACCAGAGTGAATCTTGGTATTGACTCAAACTAAACCTTGGGTTTCAGATGGGTTACTCCAAATCCCCTGTCCAAGTCTGTGGCTCAAGTCAGGTGTCCCTGGCTGTGGCTTCCGACTGCTCCTGCGACCAACCAGCCCTGTGGCCACATGGGGTCTGCAGCTGTTTCACAGCTGGAGTAGTCACTGGAAACAACTTAAACTGTTGATGTAGGAACAAGGCAGAGTTAGTCGAAGAAACAGCATTCTGCAAAGCCAAGCACTTGGGTGGGAATCAATGGCCCTTTTTGCGTTCCCCATACAGCACAAGCACCCACTCTGCCCCCAGCATCTCACTGCAGAAAGACTTACAGAAGTTCAGTTTATTAATATGCAATTGCAATTTCACTGCTCTGTTCTCGGCACACAGACTCTGATCTCCCATTTCTCCCCAGGGCTCTGAGGTCCTTACTGTCGTTGCTCTTGATGGAGACAGAGGAAAGCCTAACAGTATTCATTACTGCATCGTGAACGGTGAGTAGACTTGTCATGTATGAAATTTGAAGGGCACTCAAAACTAGATCTGACATTAAATTAGAATAGGATATGCTAGAGCTTAATAAAAGTGAGACAAAGTCTCATGAAATAATGTCAGGTACCTCAAACAACTCCACGGCCCTGTCTACCAGAGAATAGCTAAGATACAATTCAGCGACTTTTAATATCTGTTTCACAGAACTGTGCTTGGAGCTGTTAATGTTGCTGATTTGTTAGGCATCAGTAGCCTGCTTGTCATTTCAGAAAGCATAAAGGGAGATGTATTCACTGCTACTGAGCATCTCTATCATTTAATCTGGGAAGAGAGAGACCTTACTGAGAGATCCAGACATGGAATTTAGAGGCACATTTTTATTAATACTGTGATTAAAGTGGCTAAACAATGAAGCCTCTGATTTCTTGGAAGAAATTATATTTGCTGTTGAAGCAACACTGGCATACACTGCAGTGGGAGAAAACAGTGTTATCAGAAGATTAATGCTTTCCATCAGCTATTCTGAAAGTGTCTGTCGCATGTCTTTTAATAGCATAAATGTGAAACTTAGCTGAATTGATGATTCATTAGCTGGTGAAGTCAACAACTTAGCTCAACTAAATTCCAGGCTACAACTTCAGTTTTGTTTGCTCCCTCTTCCTCCAAAACAAGACTTCCATTAGCAACTGGGCACCCCAGTTCCCAAGTGTGAGGAATCCCAGAACTTCGTAAGAGAAATCTGAGGTGTAGTTGCAGAGCTATGGAGTGTTTCACTGTGTTACATGACCTAAACAGACGGGTCTAGAGAGAACAGAGAGGGTTGTGACCAAGTTTTTGTGTTGGTGTGAGATGGGACCCATGCTGAGGTTTCTCTTTAATGGAAAGGAATAGATAGGTAAAAGGAGGGTAGAAACACTGAGAAAGAAAAGGTTGCAGATTGCAGAAGGCAGTAGATAGAAAATGAGAAGAAGTTAAAAGAAAGGTATAAAATGAGCAGCAAAAACAAACAAGTAGGATGAAAATATGATAAACAAGGGGGAAATTAATTAAGGAGAATAAATGAAGGCGTAAAAAATGGAAAAAGTCAAAGGAAAATAAGATTAATGTGAAGAGATATTAGATTTCCAAGGAAAATAGAAAAGGACCAAAAGGTTTTTCTGGGATAACAAAAAGGTAAGTATTAAAGAAAGAGTGGAAAACGAAGATGGAAGGGGATGATAGATAAGTAGCAGAAAATACGACTTGATGGGGAGCTGGCTTTCCTTATGCACATTAATGAAGGAATTTTTTTTGTGCAAAATGGAAAAGAAGGAAAGGGAATATGTCTTTAGTACACAAAAAGTTGAAGAAGAGAACAAAAGATCTCAACAGGTTTCTAGCCCTGCACCTCAGACACTGGCATTATTTGTTACAAGCCATTATTCCAATGTCTGCAGGCCGGGTTGTCAAAGGGCAAGAAAATACTAACAGCAAATAGGAAATTATTTGTTCTTAATAAGCATTTCATGTCCAGGGAGTGTGGGATAATAATGCTCCTTTCCTCTGAACATGCTGTACGAAGGAACACATATAGTGCTACATACTCCAAGTTACCCGTTTCCCTGAGATACCTAGACAATAACATGAAGTATGGTGGCTTGAAACCACTATTGACTTAAGCTTCTTCTCAGTCAGAATATGCTTTCCAGTCCAATGTGTCTTAATAATTGGCCACTGTATGAGTCGATATCTGTTCAATGTAGTGTCTAGTGTGCTTTAATGAAGTTACAGTTATTGCAGGTATTAGCAAAAACAGGATACTATTGGATGATTTAAAAATCAGCATTGGAATTAAGACTGAGAAAAAGAAAAATGACTGAGCCTTCAGGTCATCATCCTTTGTTTCTGAAGTCTTGATCTCCTTCATTTGAAGGGATTTCCTCCTTTTTGCTTGGGGTTTACCCAGATACTCCAAAACCCCCTTTTGCTTCAGGACAGCCTTGCAACAGGTTGAGAGGTTTTTTTAACAACTAAATGTTTAAGACCAGAAAATGCTTCTCCAGAGATGCTGTCTGCAGAAAGAATAACTGTGTTTCTTTGAGACAGATTGTCAGACTTCTCACCTTAGCTGATATTAGTGAGAGAAATGTTCTTGTTTCTCAGAGACTTAATTATGCATTTACTAATTATAATGACAAATGTCTATTTTTGTCTGAACCAGCATACAAAAAAAGACAGGATAATAGAAATAAATAAAAAATTTTCATGCCTGGTTGCTGAGACTTGAAGGGGGGAACCTTACCAGGGTGGGGAGAGGAAAGTGATGACAGCTACTCACAGGAGCAGAGCTCCAGTGAGCCATTCCTAGGGGAGGAAACTCTTTTTGGCCCTCATCTGTGTTTTCATCTCACTGTGACCAGTCGAAGAAATGCTTCATTTTTCAAAAGCGGCAAAGATATGCTTAATGAAGTGTACAGTTGATTGCTCATGCTTGTTTCAGAGAAAGAGAGTGTAACATGTAACTAGAGCATCATGGTTTTATTGCAGGAAGTGAAGGTTCATTTGAAATCGGCAACACAACTGGAGCCATTTCTGTGATAAAAAACCCAAATCAGCTCAAGAAAGAAGTGTATGAACTAAAAGTTCAGGTATGTTCTGTGACCACTTTAAGGCAGCTGACCTTTCCTGTTTTAGAAACTACCTCCTGTATTTGAACAGAATGCCTGGTAGTATAAAACAGAACAAATTTCTTTTGTTCCTTGGCCTATTTAATATCTCAAATTACTTCTTTCAAATGAAGTCATCTTGTCCTAATTTCATCTCTGAGTCTAGAAAATCAACGTCCTTTACCATCTGTGGATATCTGTTCTCTGTGTTTCCAGATTTTATTGCTAAACTGGGAATTAATGTCTTGTAATCTCTGAATGATAAGATAGGTAACAGTCAAATCTGTGATTATGAATAGGACTGGGGAGATCATTCAATATCATATCAGCATCCATTCCTGAGGCACTGATCAGCCATGTACATGTCCACACTTCAGTGAGCTAACACCTTGATGAGCTGGTATCCCTGTGACAAGCTGCATTATTTTAAGCAATTTCTAAAGACAAAATATTTAAAAATGGAGAGTTAAATTGTGAAGACTAGAGTGTACAGAGTAGAGTAGTGTGTAGAGTTAAATTGTAATCAGTTTTCTTCAGCAAATGCATATTATTGTCATGCTAAGGACAATATTGTCTAAAGGCAACTTTGAGGCTTTGCACATTGCCAGAACTACTGTAGCATCCCCAAGGGCACTTGCTTGCTACTGGGCTCAAGCAGCATGTTGTACCTGGGAGATCACAGAGTTCTCATGGTCTCAGTTAAACTGAGGCACCATTCTTTGTCTATTCACACTGCTTTACTGTAGTCTGCTAGTGCTTCTCAGATGCAGGATGAGTTAAGCCCTTGCAAGCTTTTCTGATCTCCTAATTATCTATGTGGTGACCCAGAGCTTTTGCAGGCTACAAAATCTACCTGAGGAACAAAAAGGGTGTTGTATTACCCAGTAAAAAGGCATGTTAGAGATAGCTGTTACTTTAAAAACATCAGCCAGAGTTTCTGTCCTGGCAGAAGAAATGTCTTAGGTTCAATTCAGTGAATCAGGCTGCATGTTGGAGTTGTTGAAACCCAGACAGATTTGATATTTTGGTTCAGAAAAACAGCTAGGTTTGCCTGTCTGTCTAAACTATATCCAGTTTAAATTAAGCTCATCTAGAATTGTAAGTCTAAAAAAAAGTAAGTATTTTTTCTTTTTTCAAATATTTACCTAAATAGCCCAAGTAGAGTTTTTCTCAAAGTATTCAAGACTGCAGTCCTTGCAGCAACGTGACAATGAACTACTTGTGGTACTATAGTAAATTTAAACATTGTCTTCCTTTTCTATTCTGTCAACACTTTAGGCAAGCAATTACCTTGCCTCTATTGGATTATTTGTTTTAAGAGAACTGTTTTCACCTAGGATGAGTTACTAAGCTCACTAAACTAGGAGGAGATTTTTTTTTCACTGGGGCTTTGTTGGGACTGGTTTATTACCATAATCTTCTAATCATCATAAACTTTAGTGTGAAATGGACTGAGATTTTAGAGAAAAATAAATCTGTGAACCTTTGAACGAGCTAGTGTGTTAAGGTGATTTGTACATGTGGAAAAATGCCTGAACATGAATCTGAGGAAAAAGAAAATACCCTCATAATTCCTTTCTTTCTCCTCCTACCTGCTGCAGGCATCAGAAGTCAGTCAGGAAGGTGACACCTCTGAGCACACTTTTGCCATGGTGACTATACGTGTAGTTGACCTCAACAACCACCCACCAACGTTCTATGGAGAAAATGGTCCCCAGAACAGATTTGAACTGACCATGTATGAGCATCCCCCAGAGGGTGAAATCTTAAGGGGATTGAAGATCACAGTCAATGATTCAGATCAGGTAAATGGACTTTCACTTTTCCTGTCTTATTTTCTCAAAGACTAGAAAGAGCTGTCAGATGGGGAAATGTCATTTTAGGAATTCAGCTATTTCACCTGCATTCCCCAAAAGCCTAGGACAGACACAGTAGTTGTAGAGTCCAATACCACAGAGAGCCTGGACCAAGAAGTATAGTTAGTCTGTCATATACTGTCGATGACAAGGGTGGTCCTAAACCTGCAGCCCAGTTCTTGTGGCAACTGAAGTTGAACAGTCCTTATGAACTTCCCCTAAGTATTGGTTACATTCAATTGTTGCCAGTGTAATATCCAACAACGTACTTCCTTTGGCGATTTACTTAGAGGTTCCAATCCCTTTAGTAACTTCACTAAAGGGAAGATGTTGTTTGTATCATCTCCAGCCCCTGCAGGAAACAGTATAGTCTGTACCCTTACATTGTTTTTATTACAATATGTTGTCCTTCTGGCCCTTATGTTACAGTCAGGGTCTGCAGTGCATGCTTTGATAAATCATTCCCACTGGACTGATATTTTTAGGTAGTCTTAAAAATTATGCCAGAGCCAAACTAACTCTATCCAGGTAAAGGAAAAGGAAAGAAGATTCCATCCATCTCAGCCTGCTGTCTAACTGACCTGTGATGCCGGTAGATACTATGGTGATGGTTGCTATAGGGATCCCTAAATACTGTATGAATGACATCCATCTGAGTTAGCCTGAGGTTAGGTAGTGACAAGAAAAAAAGCTTAATGCTTCTGAGAACTATATTACTATTGGAAAGGGCTCTCTTCTATAACTGTGCTCAGTATTGTGCTGGTTTCATGGTATTGTACTTTATCAAACCCACTGGCTTCTTCCCCCTCCCTTCTGCTGCTCTGCAGCAAGCAGATAAATGACTGCTTTCAAAGCAGTGCTACGTCTATCCTGCTATTGTCACAGGGCCTGCTGCTGCAGAAGGAAAGAAACAAAACCCATCTCTTCCATTTAGAGACAAAATATATATATAGGCTGACAAAATATTCAGGCTGCAAGTTAGGCTGTAAAATAAGCAGAAAACATTGATAAATACACTGTATAGATTTCTTCAAGAAGCTTCCTAGTGCAGTGTAAGGCGTTGCTCTAGAGGGGATGGGTTGCTTTTCTTTTAAGGCAGAGAATGCAATGTTTTCCCTTCCACATAAGACGAGTGTGTAGAGAGGAAAAAAAATGTTTCTGTCACAGCCATTATTGACTCTTCCTTTTGGGGGAGTGGATGGTACAGGAGAGGAGAAGGAAGCTGTGGGCAAAGTCTGGTGTAGGCCAGATGGAAATGCCATCTTTACATGCAAGAAAATCAGGCAGAAATTTCTCCCCCAGACCTCTTTGACAGGCAGAGCTCAGGGCTCAGTGCTGCTGTTCCTTCAGTCCTTCCTGTGTCGCATGGCTGTCTGCTTGGAGACATTGTCTTGCTCTGAGCAGATCTGGGTTCAGTGGACATCACTGGCAGAAATCAGTTATTGGAGGGAGGCAGTTCTCTTCCCATCCCATGCCATCCTTCTTCTAGTCATGTACAGTCCCAAGTGCAGAGGACTTTCTGTGGTCAGACTGTCCACTCTTGCCATCAGCACTATTTTCTATAGATCAGAAGCTCTGGTATTGTGTGTTTGGCTTTAGTGTCCAGCAAAAGAGAGCCTGTTGTCATCTCTGTAGCTGGGGACTGGGTTTGTGTGACCAAACAATTCAGACCACTGAGTTTGGATCCAAGGTCATTTTGTTTCCCTTAAGGGATTGCTGCTGAATGCTTTTTCTCTTGACATGAACTCAGGCTGCATCCAGAGTTGCTCATAACAAGCCCTCCAGGGATACAGCTGAAAGTAGAGTTGTCCTGTTTGCAAGTTATTATTAGAAATTTTTCATCTCAAGATTCATGCTAGGGGGAGAACATGACACCAGCCAGGCAGTGAATCTGTCTGTCACAGTGTGAACATGACATTGTTTGAGAAACTGGAGAACTTAGAGTTTGGTGTGGTGGGCTCAGCTCATTTTCCCATCTTCTCTGTAAGGCAGAAATATAAGAATCCCCATTTCATCTTCTTTCATGTTCCAGTTTGGTTTAAGAGAATCAGTCTGACCATCTGGCTCTGGCTCATTCTCCCCAACTTGCATACAAGTGGTGGTAACCTTTTGGATACTGCTGCTTCCCATATTCTTTCTGGCTAGAAAGTTTATCTCTGTCATGGGATTTGGCTTCTCACTTCACCTGGAGCTGACAAGAGTGTGTGTAAGATTTTATTCTGCACAAGTGGAGGTCCTTTCCAACCCCCAGGTGCATCAACTTCCAGAAGGTTTAGTGCCTGCAACTCTGGGCTAGTTTAATCCAGTCAGTGCAAAATGTGGAGCGTCACCTCTGTTTGGAAATTGCATGTCTTTGTGACTCTGCATCTTGATCATCCCTAAAAACTCCCAGGATGTGAGTTCTTAGACACAGACCAAACACTGGAAGTGTGCAAGGCCTGGTGGATGGGGCTCTGAGCAACCTGATCTAGTGGAAGGTGTCCCTATTTGTGGCAGGGGGATTGGAACATGGTGAACTATAAGGTCCCTTTCAGTGCAAACCATTCTATAAGACTGGGTTTTTTAGGGTTCCGTTGTCCTTGCTCAAGTACTTCAGTTGTCTTTCCTTAACAGGAATGAGGAAGAGGCAGGACTTGCCTGCTGATGTGCATGTGCTGTCATCCCTGTCACCTGCAGTAGCTCACAGTGTGTGGCACGAAGCCCAAGGCTGCTTGCCACAAGATCCCTCTCTCAGCCAATCCTACTGCAGGTTTTTCCATTATGACTGAAAGAATAACCAAGCTTGTCAATCTATTTTAAGAAAAGCTGTGTCTGTCTTGTGACCAGGGCTGGAGGGATTATACAACTAAGCTTCTTAGCAGTCTCTTCCCCAAGGGATGGAGAGCAGAGGGCTCTAAGCAGTAAGACCCGTTCTTATTTTGAACAGTTTGAAGAATCAGAGCAATCTAGGCTGTAAGAAATGCATAATTCACTGAAAACCATGCTGTATCTGCTTTTGTTCACAGGGAGCCAATGCTAAATTCAACCTCCGTCTTGTTGGTCCTGGTGGCATCTTCCGAGTCGTTCCCCAAACTGTCCTGAATGAGGCTCAAGTTACAATAATAGTGGAAAATTCTGCTGCTATTGACTTTGAAAGTTTCAAGGTGTTAACCTTCAAGGTACTTGTGTTTTTCAGGTCCTCTTAGTCAGTGTATCATTATGGGTATGATGGCTTCTGTATCTGAGGTTATTTAGCTTCTTAATCCATCTGGAGCTCTCTGATGCATTGTCAGTGACATGATATTACATGTAAGGGAAACTCATTTCTGCCTCTGGTTCATCACCTTCCCAAGGTTTAGTGGATGCATCTGTGGACTGATTTAGTCTGGTCAGTGCACAGTGTTGATTTTTATCTCTCTCTGGAAACTGTACATGTTGGTGGCTCTGAGTCATTCTAGACTGAACCCTGAGGGTGTTATTTCTGCTCTCACAATAACAAATACACGGGATGAAATCCTGATTTCTCTGGAGCCAGAACTTTGCCTGCTTAGTGCTAAGTAATTTGATGCATGATCATACTTTTGAATGCTGGCAGGCTGAAGACCCCAGCTGACTGGAAGATAATTTCCCAAAATTGCTCACTGCCTTTGTCAGAATCTATCTATGTTATGGCCTTTTGCAGGCTGACCTGAGGCTCACCCGTGCTCTAAACCAGCCATGCAAGAACCAGCTTTCATCCAAAAACTGAAACCTTCCATTATCACCTTCCCTGATGGATTCTCTGGCTCATCAACAAGTTAACTAAGTAGTCTGGTTTTGTGTCAGCTGCCTCCGAACATCAGTGTAGATGGTTCAGTTCTAACCGCAAAGAATTGCATAGACAATCAGTTTAAAAAAAAATGCCAAAATTATCAAGTTGAGTATTAACATATGCTGGTTTTGTAATGTACAGAAAGTGGAATTTTTTGCACGGTCCAGAAGCCAAAATTCCTGAATTTTGTGTTCCCCCTTCCTATATGATTTGCTTTGTGTCCTTAGCAAGTTTCGCTGCAGTACGTTTCACGTCTCCTCTTGTAATGTTCCTTAGCCATTTTGAGCTGCATAGGTTATAGATGCTACAAAAATATGAGGCGTCATTACTGTATTAAAGTGAAAGATTCTGAAAGGGCCATAAAGTGCTACCAAAACTAATTACAATAAGTGCACATTTATTCAGGTTAAACTACTGAAAGACCAGCAAAGGAGTTACACGTGGCCTCCTCGTGAATACTAAAAGAAATCAAAGTAGTTAATGTGATTTCCATGAATACCAAAAGAATTAATTACCAGAAAATGTATATATATATTCTTGTAGCTTAAGCAGTTTTTAACTTTTTTTTTTTAATGAAATTATTTCCACTGGAGAAAGATTTTCAGAAAATATTTCTAGTGGAGACCTTAAGGCATTGCTTCAAAAGTGCAGCCTTTGTCTAGATTCCAAATGGAGAAGGTGCAGCTGGATGATATGGTAGCAATATATGGTAGCAAATACTTTATAAAGACCTCATTGCTGTCTTCATTTTCCTGAAAAGTTCAAATCACTTCCTACCCAGTTTCAGCTGCTAATGTAGTAATTCTGGTTAGAATTTTGGATGAAATATTTTAATATTTCTCTTTAATGTGTATCTTACATAAGCTTTGAGAAGTTATTTTCAGAGGTTTTTTTCCTGTAAGCAATGATCCCTCTCCTCTGCTTTGTTTTTGAAGAGTAAAATACCAGAGTGGAATTAAAGCTAATTTGACTGGGAGATGCACTGAAAAACTTCCTGAAGCAAAGGCTACTAGAGAAATCTCTCTTCAGTTTAGGGCTGGCTCTTACATGTAATTAGTAGTCAGGACTTCCTTCATTTTCAGCTGTCTAGGAGCTCGAGTAGGTTTCCCAAGGTATGGCAGCTATGGTAATTCATATGCATCCAGCCTGGCCTCTTAGATCTCAAGTTCCTCTGTCACGGGGGCCAGATATTGCTGTCCCATCTTGTCATGAGCTGACATGCTTTGTGGGCCAGACCTCCTGCCTCCACCTCCTTCAGTTTAGAGTACATTGTGCCTTGGCAGGAGCCTGGACCCTCACATCTCCTGCAGATGAGGCTGCCATTATCTCCAATTGCCAAATCAAACTCTATTTAAAAATTTACCTGCCACTTATAAGATTGCCTGTCAGTTTGCTCTTCTGGATATTGAGTTAAAAGTTGATATGTAGTCCTGCAGAGTAATAGTTCTATGCTATTTTTTTTTCTCTCTGGATAAAACAAATAACACAGATCTGCATAAGATACTGCAAGAAAATAAGCTGACAAAAATTCCTCTCTGAAGGAAGATGTTTTCAGCATGTTGACGTAGCTGGACTGTGACTGCTAAAAGGAGAGGAAATAAAAATTAATGTAGAAAACAAAGTAAATAGAATACCTCTCATAAGGTATTCTAAGACGGACTGATCCCAGCAGCAAAGATTATTTCACTGCAGATATTATAATTTAGATATAGCTCCACATGCACAATAAGCACCAAAATTTTATCTCTGTGCTGCTTTAGGAGCTGAGATTGCTCATGAGGAGATTTTTGCTGATGTGTGTATAACTGTCCCTTCAAAGATTTCTTTTGCTGTAACACCACCTGAGACTCCCAAACACAAAAGTTAGCACAGAGATGCAGTGACCAGGCTCGCCTTTTAGAGCAGATGTGTCCTGAGTAATCACAAGCAATCCTTCGAGATTAATTTCCTCAAGTACCCTTTCACACTTTATTTCCAACCACTATAAATGTTCACACAGCAGGAACAGCCCTAGGAGATGATACTGAGATAGCCTTTTCCCTGTCTACTTAAACTGCTCCCCACCCTCCCTGTCACCTCGAGATGATAGAGGCATTAGAGTCTGGCAGAGCAGGGACTGGAGCACAGTGTGTACCCCCAGGCTAGTCAGCAGTGCCACTGCTGTTGAGCGTCACATGGAGCTGTGCCGTGGTGAGAAAAAGTCTGAGGGCCCGGCGAGTGATCAAAACCCGTGCAGCCAGATTTTTCAGCTGAGCCTGTCATGTCTCAGTTAGTGTCCTGCTCACCAATCCATTACTGGTGTGCTGTCACCAGTAGGGTCCTAGAGTCCACATGCTTTCTGTTAACTAGGTCTCTGCCCAGTCATGGAAACCAAACATTAGACCATGGTTCATGGTGTTAGTCATTTGGATGCAGCCAGGACAGAGCCCAGGACTGATGTCCTAGTGCTGACTCTGTGTGATACACACACTCAACAGGGACAGACACCTGGGGCAGAGCTGTGAAGGTCCTGGTGTCTCTCTGTTGCTGAAGCTGCTCTTCCTTGCTCAGCCACACACCACCTGAGCTTGATGCTCTACCAGATCAGGTGTCTTACTGAATTTTTTCTGTTAAACTAAGAACAGGAGACAAAACATTCTGTGCTAAGTAGCTGAAGTCCTATGCTTATCTGTGGCTTTGGAAGTGACTCACCAAACATTTGCTTGGGTCTCTTCCCAAATGAGGATGTGAGAGCTCAACCTACTGAGAACTACCACACGCCAGATGCCTGGGTTATCCTCTTCCTTCTCTCTGGTGGCTGCTCTTCCCTGCATCAATTAGCCGTGCATTAAGGGGCAATGTGAGAACCCAACTTGCTAACCAAACAGTGCCAGCTACCCTCAGCTGAGGATCATTTAGGCCTGTCACTAGCATTAAGCTCTGCTGACAGCCAGCCAGAACATCCATGCTGCTGGCTTCTCCCCATCCCTCGTTTAGCTGTATGTGGTTGCCTGTCCAGTCAGACGAGAAGAGTTAGGAGAATGTGGGATACCAGAGTTCTCTGTTCTCCTCAGAGATAGAGAAGCAATTCAAAAGCCCCCGTGGGTATCTGATACAGTCCTAATCTGTGTGAGTGAGGGTAGAAGTCCCAAGAAATCTGATAAGTAGGAATTCTCACAAACCTTGGGAAATGGGATTCTGCTGTACCTGCCTGATGCTTGACCATCCAGCATTTGGGGTAGGGGTAATGCTGCTTCCAAACATCCCAGAGCACTGGTTCTCTCATCTCTTTACCCTGTTTGGTGTGGTTTATTGTCCTGACTTCTTTCCTGAGGAAGAACTTGTGCTTCTTCTGCAAGAGATCATTATGAAATTTATGTGATTATTCAAAATAATTCAGTGCTCATGTCTCCCTAATTTCTAGGAACTGCCCAGGGATGGGTGTTTGCTTCTGTTATGGCTTTTCCAGCTGCGTTGGTTAGTTATGACCAGTCACATCTGTCACATGAAATCTAATATGCCTAGGCCATATGCTGACCTAGCTCATCATCTCCCTGGGTTTGAGCTGTCTGGTCCAACCAGGCTAAAAGGCACCAGTGAGCCATGGGTGGCAGAGGAAGCTCCTTAAGGAAAAAAACAATAGCTGCTTTGTACTGACTTCCTGGTTTTCTCTCCTTAGCTTCTTGCAATAGAGGTGAACACGCCGGAGAAATTCAGCTCGACTGCTGACATAGTGATTCGCTTGCTGGACACCAATGACAACGTCCCTAAGTTCTCCTCTGACTACTACATTGCCAGGATCCCTGAGAACTCTCCAGGGGGCTCAAACGTTGTTGCTGTTACAGTAAGTTTCATTCACCTCTTAAGAAATGCTCTCTTCTCTGTGTTTCTGTGAAGATTGTTCAAGTACCTTAAAAACAGTGGGCAGAGGCAAGTAGCAAATCCTACTCGCTATTCAGCTTCCAGACTGAACTCCAATTCCTTTCCACACACACACACAAAAAAAACACTTCTGGAAAAAAATGGTTTTAGGCAAACGTTTTCCAGAACAACAAATTTACTTTGGTTTTTAATTAAAGGCCATCTGCTTTTAAGACAAATCACATGGCCTGTGAGTATTAAGAAGGCCCCAGTCAAATCAGTGTCCAGTGGGAAGATTCAGTTATGGCTAAGCAGAATTGGATTTACTGGATTTGCTTACTTAAGTAGGAGTAAAAAGAAAACAACATGGCTGCTTAGTAGGTATTAGTCTCCTCCTCCTGGGAGGAATCTGGCTGCTAAATGCATAATTAAACAGTTAATGAAGGCAGGAACATAACATTAAAATGTTTAGGGCTGGGACAAACATATGATACATATGTAAGTGGGAAAAATATGCTTATAGATTTTCCAGTATCTCACATTTTCATAGAAAGTAAGTTAGGGTGTTACATGGGCCCTGTGTGGTGGAGGAACATTTCCAGCTGTCAATGTGAGCTGTATCTCTTTATTGCAGCTGCTGGGACTGGAAACAGATCTCATGTCACACAGGCAAAAAAGCTGCTGGCCACTTGGGGGTCAGTGGGTGATGCAAGTCACCTTGCACAGATCTCACGGGTAAGGATGGTGGAGGCAGGTTGCCAGAGATCTCCAGCACAGGTTGGCTACAAATAAGAAAGAAAATTAAATAATCAGAATAATAAAGTGCTGAAGGCAAATTTTAGGGATGGAAGAATCAAAAAAGAAGTTGAACATAAACAGTGCAGAAAATATTATTAGAGGAAACTAATAGGAAAGCTTTAGAAAACAGAGATTCTTAAACAACACTATCTTAGAGGTAAGAGGACTAAAAATTTCTAGGAGGTGGGCAGCAAAAAAAAAGCAATTTAAAAAATGTTTGCAGAAACAACAAAACTAGCCATTCTGAGCCAAAGTTCACAAGACAACATAGCTCAGAAGTCTGTGTAAAATTTAGTCATGGGCTGTCAACCTGACCCAGATTCACAAATATACTTGAAAAACCGAGATGCTCCAAGTATGCAGAATGGCAATTCTGGAAGAAGCCCCAAGTGTGCAAATGTTTTAGGAAAAGTTAGACAGTACTAAAGTCAGCTGCGGTCAAAATGGCAAGGTGAGAGAATCTGGCAAGCTCATGCCAAAGAAGAAAATGACATCAGTAGGGATGCAGGTGTGTTATGTTAACCATGCAGGAATCAAAGACATTGTTCCAGTTTTCAAATATTTAAACAGGAAGATGAATAAGCCACTGCCACCATGAGTTTTGATGGCCAGATACAACAGTATAATATAACACCTCCTCAGAGCTATCAGAGAGGCAAGAGCTTATGGAAATAGCTGCTACCAAATCAATAGCTTTCCTAATCCTGAGCTAAGAGAGGAAGCCAACAAGAGTATGAAACAAAGATATCATGTGGCATAGTATTTGCATTACTAAAAGTCACACAGGCACAAGAGTGATTAAAATATAAACAAAGCTGAAATACTATGTATAGATTGAAACATTTGTTATGCATTACTTTAAATTAAATCAATTAAACAAGCAGAAGCTTAAAAATACTCTATATAAAGTAAATAATTTTGCCTAGGGAATATTCATTAATGTTTAACTGATAATTAGGAAGGCTTGAGAGCGGGCAGTGTGTTCACGTGGTTGAGATCATCTCCATCTCTATCAAAGGAGGATGAGGTAACTGTGGATGGATGGGGCCATCTAGCGTTGCTCTCCCTGCCAGAGCCCCCAGGCACCAAGGACAGGCGGCATCTGAACAGCATTCCTAGGACTGGCAGTGACATCTCCTGGGGTTAGATCGTGCATATTTGCTCATGCGATTTCCCACTAAAAGTGTGATGACAAAAAGAGGGAAAAGCATTTGGGTTTTTCATGGCCTGTTGTTAAAAGGGAAATGAAACATTTAGTTTTGCATTTCAGTAAAGGATGACTCTGTTTTCCTTTTCTTAAGGCTACAGATCCAGATTCAGGGCTTTGGGGAGAAATCAAGTACTCTATCTATGGAACAGGAGCAGATCTGTAAGTAATAAATAAATAAATGAAAATACATGATCTCTAAGCAGAGTTTTTAAGGAATTTTAGAAAAAGCTAACATGGTCGTTCTTGACCTGCTCATTTCCAAGGACATTTATGCCATGTTCTTTGTGAGTTCTCTGAAAACAACAACAGAAGAACTAATGTGATCATTAAACATCTGCTTCATGAACCCAAGGAATTTTATCCACAAACCCCCAAAGACACATAAGGCAGCTGAAGTATCTTATATACAGGATTTTTTCAATCACTATTTGGAAAACGCCTGTAAGAGAAAGAAGAGGGTTTGGCCTAATTGTGAAAAGTCAGTTCTGGGAAAAAAAATCCCTTGTTCTTTCCTCTTGCCTGTCCATATGGCTGTACAAATAGTTCAGTTTCAACTCTTGTCAAAGTAAATCAAAGAAGACAAGACATTCAATAATATAAACTTCAGCTTTGGCGGTCAACTGTATTGGATGTTATATTTAAACCTAATAGTCCCGCATCAGGGAAGAAAAAATCTGATGCCTACTTGATTTGTTAATGATGCCTACCACTCTCTCACTGTCCTTGGGGACAGTTCTGGGGGATAACATTTCTGTCACTGTGTCCATCCCAGCACAGTCCATCCCAGCATCTGGCCCATTGGCTGGGGCTCCCAGACATGGCTGGCATCAGTGGCATGGCTGTCACAGATATTACTGCTGGATCCTGCAGCTCCTGGACGTGGTGGAGCTACAGGGCAGAACGCTGGAAATGAATGAGCTTTTCAGGCATTCATCCCCAGAATCCGTTTTTCTCTGCACGTTATCCACAGGGAGCTGAACTCTTCTTGTAAAGGTGAAAGCCGTTTAGGAGACACAATCAAAGTCCAAAATCCAAGATGTTAAGGGTGAACCTCTTCTGTAGCCAGAAGGATACACATATAGGAGCATTTCCACGATGGATTATTTTCAGCCTCTTCACTAAGTCTTTAAGCTAGCTGCTAACTGCAGAGAGACAAGCAAGAAAAGGTCATGTCATGCAGGCAGACCTCTTAGGTTTAGAATGTAGCAGCTGGTGCAAAGAAGCTTGTGAAGGTTGTTGACAAAGGATTTAGGAGAAAAAATATAAGTGCAACTTTATTTTGATTGGCATTATGGGGATGCTCAGACTTGCTGCTCTTATGCTGTTGAATGAGGAAATCATAATGCGAAGACTTTTTTTTTTCCTTCTAAAGTATTCTTTAATTTTCTTGTGCCAGAATGGCATAACTCTGAAAGTCTGAATTGATTTTCTAGTTCTAGCATCTCCAGATCTGCTAAACACACAGTTTGATGCAAATTTGAGAATTTCAATTAGAGGTATGATGGTTTATGTCTTAGGTGTTACATCAGTGGATGTGCAGTTACACAGGCAGAAAAATGAATTGTACTACAGTAAGATAAATAGTGTTAACTGTTGAAGATAAAAACATTATGCTGGTAATTTTATCTTGGTAATCCAAGCTGCCAGTGGGAGTGTTTCTATTTTTCCACTAAAATGGGAGTGATGAGAGTACTCCCTGCATGGTTAGACTGGGTCCGGTGCTAAGGAGGCATTTAGCACAGGCACTGCCTCCTACGTAGAGTTTGCACAGCTATTTCCACCTCCAGGTCTTGGCTCTCATCAAAATTTGTGTCTGTATTTAATAGGGTAATGAGAATAATTGAAGATTCTGGATTACTAAGTGCCCCTTTTATAATCACTTTCAATTGGATTCACGGTGGGAATACAGAAAATATTTTGTTATCCTGTACATTAATCAAAGGGTATATAAAAGCTTTCATCTGTTAAAAGCCCTACTGCTTAGAGTCTACATCAGCAGTCCATTTTAAAAAGGCACTGCATTGGTATCTTCTCTATAAATCCAAGCTTTGGGCTGACACTTTTGACAGTGTCTCAGTAATTACAAATGTGTAGAATTGAACTTGAAACAGATAAATCTGAACACCCACTCCATCCCAGTGCCAGTCTATGGAAAAGTGATTATTTTTGGAGAAGATAATTTGCCCTGCGGTTTGGGAGATTTGAGAGCAGACATTTTTCTTACCCATTCTGAGAAGAGCTTAACTATGATATGCAGCACACTTCCCTTAGCTATCCAGGTGATATAATAAATCTTAATTTATGCAGGACACAATCTAATACATTGTGCTTTTAAACTGAGGGGGGGGAAGTAAAAATAGGCTTAATGTTTTAATGCAAGGAAATCACTCTGGGAGAAGGCCATCACACCGAGCATTTAGTGAGGACAAAGACTTTTAACAGAAAATGCTGCTAATGCACAACAGATAGAAACACACAAGACACTGATAGTTCTCTGATTTTCAAACCTAAAGGAACTAGACAAAAAATAGGTAGAGCAAAGGATTTGGAAAGATCAGCCAGACAGGAGTTAGGTGAAGAGAACCAGTCTTTGGGCACAGCATTTCAGTGTTTACAGCCCGAGGCAAAGTTGGGCTCTAAGTATGCATTAAGTGACCAAAAAACCCAAAAGTCTTTTCTTGCTTCTTTTCCAGGTTCCTAATCCACCCATCAACAGGCATAATTTACACCCAGCCCTGGGCTGTGTTAGATGCTGAAGTGAACTCAAAGTATAATTTCTATGTGAAAGCAGAGGACACAGATGGAAAATACAGCTTGGCTGAAGTGTTTATCACTGTGCTAGATGTCAATGACCACTCTCCGGAGTTCAATGAAAACATCCAGGAAAAGACGATGATCATTGGGTCACCGGTGAAGATAGAGGTGAGGGACAGCACTGTGTGTCACCAAGCAGAGTTCTTTGGAAAAGCCCCAGCTCTGCTGTTTATTCTGAGGGGTCATGTCTGAAAGTTGGCTTTTCCTGCAGCTTTATTTTGCACATCCATTTGGTTGTAACAAATGGATTAAAGTGTGAATTATTGTATTTACAGGCGGCTGAGAAGGAGAAATAAATTCCATAGGCAAAATATAAAATTCTGTTATAGTATTTGAACTATCAGCTGGTGGAGGATTATATAGCAATCATAAGTCCAAATGAGTGAATGAAAGTACAAGGTTTTGAATACTTAACCTTCCTGACACCCTTTGTACTCAACCACACAACTTATTTCCCTTAGCTTTGTAGAAATGTATTCATTGATCCAGCGTGGAACAGAAGGTAAAAAAGTGCAATAACAATTCACAGGCAAAGGAGCAGAACATCCCATGTTACACATATTTGAATGCGTATCGTGAAGCCTGATTGCACGACATATAATGTTAGTAGGATAAATACCACAGCACAAAAATTAAGGCAGCTATAGTTTATGGCATGAAGTTAATTCCATTGTTCTCTATCACTTCACATTTGTCCCCCACGCTGCGTAAGAAGTTCCCCAGCAGTGGACCATTTGCATTCTACTGATAGGTTATGGTTCAGTTTTTTCTCTGATTTTATTTAATCTCAAATAGAAATCACTTATGCAAAAAGAACTCTAGTCCTGCTGTTTTTCACTAGAAAATGTAGAATAGCTTCCAAGATAAAATAAAACCAGCCCAGTCATGGCATGGATATTATCAGAAGTGAATGCTCAGAAACTTTTTGTCCTCAGGCAAAGATACAAACAATAACACCTTTGTTTTTCACACTTCCCCTACCAGGCTATAGATCAAGATGCAGAAGAACCCAACAACATCGTGGATTATTCCATCATGCAAGCAGACCCAGCCAACGTGTTTGATATAGACCAAAGCACTGGGGAAATCAAGCTGAAATCCTATATTCGTTCCCTGGACATCATCCACAACATCACAAAAAACAAAGACTGCATATGGTCATTGGTGGTACAGGCCAAAGACCGAGGCTCCCCGTCCTTCAGTACCACGGCAGTTCTGAAGATCGATATCACAGAAGAGGTAAGCAAATGTTTTAGAAAAATCCTCACGTGAGATAATCCTTGAGAGGCACCAAAGGGCAGACATTGCTTGCTCCATTTCTGAGACTTTCTTGCTAGCTCTATTTTGTAGTTTCTAGAACCTTGTGGTGAATTTGGATTCTACAGCCACAAATGTAAAAGACGTTTTGATCAGAAATATTGTAAAGGTACAAAGGTAGGAGCATAATGTGATTGGAAGATGAGTTTCTCATATCTGATTGTTAGAGATAGATGTAAATTAAGGACTACAGACTCCTGAGAGTAAAGGTAAATCCTAACTGCTAAATTTTTGGGTGTTTTTTTCATTCAGGAGAAGAAAAAAATCGTTTTCCTTACAAAAAGTGAGTGGAAAGTAGCTGGGGCCAGAATGAAATAAATCAGACCAGTCATGCAAGTCAACATAAATGACATAGGAAAAATTAAAAAAAAAATTAAAGAAAGGCTTTAAAGTGCTTAGAATTTTGGATGTGAGTTTAATAACTGAAGTATTATTGGCAGATTAAAAAAGAAGACTCTAAAAGATAGCCCATGTAGGTTGAGAGTTTCCTTTTAGTCCAACTTTTACGTCAGCCAAAGAACGAGCAGCGATTTATGGTGTGCAGCACATGCTTGCATGATTCTTATTTATTGTAACCGCCTTACCATGCCTTTAAGTAGGTACCAGCAGGGAGGAAATGGACTTTAAAGTAGATGAGAAACACATCATTAGCCTGACAGTCTCTGGACCACACACATACTGGGCAAAGATGCTAATCTCATCCTACAGACAGCAGCTGGCCATCTCTTTGTTTGGTCACAGTGCTCCCACTGCTCCTTTCTCTGTTACAATCTTCCTCTGTTTTCTCCATCTCCTCTTATTCTGCTGTTACTCCTTATGAACCACATTCATATGAGTGTTCTTGTATAGAGTTCAGAGCCTGCTGCAAGGTAAAAGGTGTCCGCAGAGATCACTTGCGCTCATCAGCAAGATAAACTTGGGCACCAGCAATACAGGAGTATCTCCTGGTCCCTGATGTCAGTACCTGTCCCACCAGGACTGCCAGAGGACTTGGGTCTGCCCTAGCAGGGCATGGGGCTGGCCTGTTGGGGCCAGCCAGCCCTGTTGCAGGTGACAGAGCTCGGCATGGGCAGAGCTTGTCACTGCAAGGCTCTGCCACGTGGAACTGGGGGGCTGTGCATGTTGGGTCTCTGTGATAAGCCTAGAGATTTAGCCATTCCTACATATATAAAGGAAAAAAACTGCTTAACACTTTGTTTCCTCACGGAAACATAAGTTGTGGTGGGGTTTATAGAACAAATAAGAACTGCCGCCCGCAGCCAGCAGTGGGAGCACTTGACCTCCCTGCCTTGCTTCCAGGTTTCTCAGTGTGCATATTTCAGGAGCGCATGGCATCAGGTGGACTCAGGCACTGTCTCTGCTGTTGACCTTCAGCCTTCCCCGCCCTCCTGGATGAGCTCTCCATTAACATGTGGGGCTAAGGTACAGAGCTGATGGGTGCCGAGTGGAGGGAGGGTGCTCCACACCTCCTCTGCTGGGGGAGCAGAAGGCAAAGCTGATACTTTGGGATAAAGAGTTTCTTGGATTTCCTTCTAGTGCTTGAAGCAACAGCAGCACCTGATGAGAGAATGTGTCTTGTATGAAGTCCCCTCTATGCTTCCTCTTCTCCCCTCCAGAGGTACAGTTTACGCAGGAAGTGAGGGAGCGCCTCTCCTGATAAAGTCTAAAGGGAAGCAGAGAAGGCTGGGAAGACATGGATTCTTTTCATATACAGTTTTTCCTTTCTTCCCATGTTCTTCTCTATGCCAAGTCCCAACACAGAGCCTGAGATAGCAACAGCATCTTCTTTCTGTGAGTAGGTCTCTTCAGCAGAATCTGGACTACTAATCTGATGTCACATCCTCCTTAAGCTTTTGTACATGTCTCCATTACTTCTTCCATTGCTTGCAATGATATATGTTGGTTTGGCTTGGTTTGGTTTGGTTTTATCCAACAGCATCACATCCTTTTGCAGAAACAGATTTCAGTTTTCATGTGTGTGAGATGCAGTGCCAGTGTACAAAACCCTTGCTCACTCCGTGTGTCCCAGGGACAGTGTTTCCCAGTCACTGCTAACACTTTGTGAAGAAAACAATCTGTTAGTATAGGGATATTGCACACACACTCTCTCTCTCTTTCTCTGAGGCTCTTACAAATGTACATTTCATCCCCCTATGCTCCAGCTGTACAGAGGCTCTTATTTTGCTCTTTGGTGGACATTTATATATTACTGATTTTGGATAAGGAGGGTATTTTTGAATGCACCCTCTAGAGGTTTCCTGCAGTGTTAATCACAGTAAGTAATTAAACGGGCATATTTTCTAATTAACGTTTACCATTGCAATTAGCACAAGATTGTGCCCTTTGAGATGGATGCCTTGTGGCTAAGTTCAGCAGTAATGCACACCAAAAGGACCTTTTTCTCCTGGAATAATGCAGTGATAAAAAAATTCAGAGGCCTTTTAATTTAACTGAGTCTGATTTCATGGAAATTGGTATTGAGTGGCATCTGGTTATTTTCTATGCTTTCTCAACAGATTAAAAACATCTGCTGGAAAAGCCACTCTCTTTTCATCCTTATGTCTTACTCAGAAACCTGGAGCTGATCCTGAAGGTTGGCCTCATGAGGGCATCCCTCTGCCTCTTGACTCCATTGAGGTTCTGCAAATATAGGGGGGCGTTTATTTACACCTGTTCATGGACTGAGGCTTAAGTCCATATTTAGACGGCGTAATCTGTAGTTCTTAATAGCTTTGACCACTTATTTAGACTTCTAAATATAGCTGGTGAGTCTCAGTTTTAGATTGTCCTAATTGAAAGGTTCAACAAAAATCTTCTGTGATTTAACACAGAGATGTCCTCCTCTAATACTGACTCTGCAGCCATGGGAACTGTGGTTGATGACACTAAACAGCCTTCGCCACATTTGCAGAGCAGTTAGACTCTTCTTTCCACGGTTCCATGGACTTGAAAAAAGATTGCTTTGGTTTGAGAAGTCTTGCCCCATGCTAGTGTTTGTATTACAGAGTGATGTAAACAGAACTTTCATATATGGTGATAGCACTGCACTTTGGGATAAGCACTGCAGGGGCTGCTTGTGTTCTACCTCAGATCAGGAGTCCATCCCTGCAACAAGGCTGGAGCAAAACCCCAGAAATGCCAAATATGTGGATGTGGGGTCCTCAGAATCAACTGGTTCACTGTGCAGATCAGCTTGCTCAAGTCCACACAGCCTGAGTTGTCAGTAATAGAATCATAGACATGTTTAGATTTGTAAAGGCCTTTAAGATCATCAAGTCCAACTGTTAACCCAGCTCTGCCAAGTCCACCACTAAACCATGTCCCTAAGTGCCATATGTACAATAATCTGCAATAGCTTGATCTCTTAACAGCTTTGTCTACTTACTTAGACTTTTAAATATAGCTGGTGAGCCTTAGCTGGTCTTGTGGTTGAATAGCTCAACCACGCACCCATGTTGGGTCCAGCTTTTGGATACATGGCCCACTTGCTCTGCTCACTGCAACCCATGCATTAGGAAAGGTTCTTGAGAAGCTGCCACAGCAAATAATCAGCAGAGCATTCTGTGAGCAGTGGTATTTTAACTCCTGTGATGCCTGTTAAGAAAGAAAATGTTTCTTTCAGGTTCTGGCCCACAGAGATATGGCAGCTTTCATTTCATTATGTATCTGCTTTTGTTTTATGTGTGCTCTTTTATATATACTCTTCAAAATACAGCATGCCTCTCATGAAAAAACAGCTTCAGCAAATACAAAGTGACACTATTTGTTGACCCAGCTCTGTGGAACTGCTGGTAATTGACAAAAGGATGTGAAGGTGCTTTAAATATACAGGGTAGTGCTCAGGGCCAACCTGCTTCAACTGACTTGTCCAAATGTTCCCAGACTTTCACTATTAGAATGTGCTCAGACCTTTCTCAGAGCTGTTCTGGATATTAACTGACTGTACTACAGTGATGACACAGACAAGAACGCAGTTTTTTGGTGACAAATGCAATTCCCATAAACCTCTCTGAAGGCTGGCTAAGATGATGAAATTCCTGGCTTATTCCTCCTAGTTATCCTGTGAGTGTCACGGCCATGACAAGTAGGAATTCTCCCACTGTGTGCTTACAAAATACCTGATGTTTTTATGCAGACATTACAAAAGGCTAATTCTAGACAAAGTTCTGTATAGTACAGGTCCAGTAACTAGAAGAGAGGCTGAACCAGCTGACTGTTAATGGTTTTAGTTTTGGTATTAATCATCTCTTCATCACTGGAAGCTCTGAACAGGTGACAAACTTGCTGAGACCAGGGGTTGAAAGAAGCCAAATGCTGAAACTCCCCCTAAAAGTTTCATCAGTTTTTACCCCTGCAACTGTAGTACCCTAGCAACTTCTGTCTCATCCCATTTATTCAAGGGTTTCAAATACCTAGTGAATAATTATCAGTGAGATACAGCATCTTCTTAAATATATGTCATCTTTCTCCTTGTGTTGGTCCTGTGCTCTTCAGCCATCAGTGCCTTGCTACAAAATAAATCTTGACAACACTCATAACAAGTGGACTGATTTCAGGCCATGTACTTAGCAGGGTTTTATCTAACACTTAATTCATCTGACTTTCATGTGAAGTTAAGTAAACCAGGGTAGAATTTCTGTCATCTGATGGGATTTAAGTACAAAAAAATCCGTGAAATGCAGATCCGCAAAGCTGATGTGAATCTAAGCTCCACCAAAGTCATGGGCTGCTCTGCTTTTGGTTTCTAGGTCAGGTCCACTCCTAATCTATGTGCCATGCTGCTACCCTTTATTCCCCAATCAGCCAGGTGTTTATATGTGCTTCCTAACTTCTTTTAGTATTTCTGGATTCAGTTCAACATCTTTGCAACTGCTTCTTCTCCTGTGCCTAGTTCAACACTTAGCTCTCTTTATTTTATAGGCTCTCAATCCTATACACATTTCAGTCTAGTCCCCAGCTGTATTTATAATAGATACTGGCCTCTTTCATATATAACCATGTGAGGGTTGACCATTTCTCTTATTTTTGATATTTCCAGATCAAGTCCAGGGTAAAATCCTATATTTTAGGCCTCAAGAAGCGTCCATGGACAATATTTGGAATATGCATGAGTGGCGTCCTTTCCACCATTTCTGTTACAATGGTGATCTCCACCATCATGTACTGGAAAAGTGTGAAAAGATCCAGGCTCCACCCGCAGGGCAAAATCCGCAAAATTATACGGGGACCTCCGAGACGTACAGTGTGCTAACCTGGAAAGTGAACTGGCCATTCATTTGTCCTTAATATGCCATATGTAGCGTATGTCATTTCTTATTTCTTTTCTTTCTGAAAACAAAGCTCTTTAGCTCTACTCATCTCCCCTACCTCAAAGAGTTTTGTTATGTCTGTAAAAGAGTACGTGAAAACAGAATGCAGCACATACCTGCTAACTATTCATTTGTACACTGCCATTTTATAAAATGAAGTTTTCTCATATTCTTTTCAATGCCATGCTCAGTAATTGAGCCAATTATCTTCGTGCTCTGTTCTTGTAAGTTAAACAAGCACTATGGTGACATGCAGGAATCTGTCCTAATTTAGTGGCAATACTTCTGTAAGCTTTTGTGTTCAACAGTCATCTACCTCACAGTATTAATTTGCCCAGTCTCCAGCCCTGTCTAAATTCTCCACCCTTGGACTGGCTCTTTGACTCTCATGTTTCTTAGAGACAACTTCCATCAATCAGCCCTGCTTGTTACATATTTTGGACAAATGAAATTTCTGGGTCACTGTCTGTCCCCTAGAGTAAGTCATGTGTTTTCTTTGTACTCCTTTACAGACTCTTCACAAAGGGCCTATGGCCGCCTTTTTGATGCAAACTAAAGATAACCCCATGAAAGCCTTAGGAGTGCTAGCTGGTGTCATGGGCATAATGGTGCTGATAACTATCATGATCTCTACTGCCATGTTCTGGCGCAACAAGCGGTCCAGCAAAATCATGCCGGTAAGAAGGATCATAAAAAAGAGACAGATCCCGCCATCCCGGACAGTCAGGATGGAGTGGCTGAAGTTCAAGAGGCCCAGCAATGCTGCGGAGAAGTTTGTCGTTGAGGATGATGTCAAGAGCCTACCTGAGAACAATGAGAACAGCAACAACAACATCCAAGTTACCCCCGTGCCACCATCAGCCCCCTTGCCCCCGCCACCCCCTGCTCTGTCTCCTAGGAGCGATGCCCCAGGGTGGCGGGTGCCAACCGTGTCCGGCTCCCTCACTCCCAAGCATATAATCAAGCCACCAAAGAAGAAAGGTCATAGCAGCACCCACAATGCCCTCGTGTCAGAGCTCAAAATGAGGTTTGAGAAGAGGAACGCAGCTACTGGGGAGCCTCACATCTAGGTGCTCTCAGCAGACCCCAGAGACTGCAGACTGTGGCTGTGCATGGATGTATTTACGTGCTGTGCTCTTCCCCCTGTCTGTCAGCACCCTGTGAACCGAGAGCAGCTCCTCACTGTGATAGCCACCCCTCACCTTCCACCAGGACCACATGCTACAGAGTCACCGCACCCACAGAAGTGCTGTGGTCTGTGTCCAGACTGCAATCCCTTCAGCCCATGTCCCACTGCTGCTCCCTCCCTGAAGCTGTCTGACCATGGTGCTGAGTACACCAGCCACAGTCTCCCCAAGTGAACAGGGATTCAGACTGCCCCCAGTTTGGAGGTCTTTCCCCAGAGCCTGGGTTTTCAAACAAGATGCTCTGCAGCCAAGGCCCTAGAAGATGCTGCTTCTGAGCTGGTCTGGCAGGTGGGTTTAAGGTGTCCAAAATCCCATCATTTCAAATCCTAGTCCCACTTTTGAAGGCTGTGGCATGAGCACCGAGTCAATGCACAGGTCTCCTACAGCAGTGACACTGCCCTGTCCTCAGGGTGTAACAAGCTTTGCAACAGCTGGCGGAGTGATGTGCTCACGGCCTGAGTACCTTCATTCCCAAAAGGTAAGCGGGCAGACTTGGAGAAGTTCTGCATTTTCCTGCAGCTTATGCTGGGTTTTGCCAGAGTGCATTGACAAGATGCTGCACTTTGCTTCTGCCCCGGACTTGGCTGCTGAGGAGGAGACAGGAGGAGCTTTTCAGCCTTCCCTAGACCAGCTGGGGCAAGATTGGAGCACAGAAGCTCAGTAGCAGCACTCTCAGTACTACCTCCTTCTGACACTGAGCCCCAAAAAAGCAGGAGGAGAAGGACACGGATAAATCCACGGGGAAGACAAGGTAAAACTGAGAGTCAAATGATAAGTGAAAAACATAGACAAGTGCTGGAAAGTCACATATGTTGGTCAGGGAAGTGTCTGGAAAGATCATGTGGTGTTGTACACTGCTAGCAGAAGGTGTCAAGGAATATATTTCATCACCTCTCCTGGCTTGTTCCAGGAACTGGTGAGTGCAAAATGAGGTTTCCATAAAATATTCTGGTTTGTCCTATCAGTATTTTTGAGTGAATTATGCAGTAGTTAATGGGAAGGGGGGGAGGGTGGGAAGGTAGCTGACACTTTTTTTTCTGTTACGTGACAGTAAAAAGCCCCTGAGGGGGGCTTTTTTCACTGGATCTACCCCACGGTTTCTCCCTCATGTTTGTTTCTGAGGAGATGTTTTTCAACTGGGCATCAGACTGGGAAGAAGGCAGAATGGACTGGGCTGGCGGGGCACCCTGCTCCTTCTGCCTGAGCCCTGGCCCTGCAGAGAAGCTGTGCTGTCATGGATTGACACTGGGAGCATCAAGATGGGGAACAAAGCCAACAGGGCAGGACACTGTGTTAATTCAAAGGGTTCCTGAGAGTTCTCCAGCTGTCATTTCAGCTGAACCAGCCGACCTGGCACTCCAGATCTCCTCTTATTCCACTAGCTGGAAAAATTCCCTTTTTTTGCAGGAGGACTTCATCAGTTTAGGGGATAGATGGTTGAATAAGAAGTTACCCACTTACAGGGAAAATCCTGTATTTTTTTAACTTCAGTCCACCTAGAAGCCAGAGGGTAAGTGTGGCTCATGTTACCCGTGGGCTGAGCCAGCAGCTGTAGCCAAGAGGTGCAGCAGGGTCCCAGCTGGGGGTCATGACAGCAGCACTGTACCCCAAACCTCTCCTGTCATGTTTCTCCTTTTCTCCACTGTTTTCTTGCTTATCCCCCACCCCTGGGGCAGTGTGGCCTGAGGCCAAGGCTCTGGTGTTGTGTGCAGTCACCTTGTCCTCATCCCCTGACTGTGAACTGGTCAGAGGGAGGGGACATGCAGCCCCCAACCCCTCTCTTGCTGCCCTGTGCAAGCACACGCCTTCTGCTGGTTGTGTCTCTGCCACGGTCTGCAATGTTTCCTGAGGTTCCAAAAGTTTGTTGTTTATTCCCCATACTACTGTCTTCCTGATGTTGTTTTAAAGCCAGTATTCAGTGTGCACTCTCTAATGAGGAAAGCCTATAAAGACCATTCAATTAAGTGAGATTTAATAGGAATTACAGGCTTATAGTCTTAGAGATTATATTTAAGAGGCAATAAAGATGTTTTATTACTATGTTGTAAGATTCTTTCCAAGTTACTCTGTATTTCAACTTCAAATGTTTTTGTTAATAAATTAAAAAAAGAAAAACCTGCAAAAGGTGCTTCTGTGCACGATGTACTTCTGCTTGCAACGATGCCTTGTTGCATGACCAAAAGGGCATGGGCAGCCAGGCGGCTTTCTAGGATGGGCAAATGGACTCTTTTGTGGGCTGAAAGTCAAGAGAAGGGCTATGTGGTTTTTGGACAACACCAGGCTGGAAGGAGAGGAAGTGAGAAGCAAGATACCATGTGGCACAGGGGATGGGCAGGATCCTATAGTGTTCTGCAGTCCACTGCAGCATTGCCCTGGGGGCAGGAAGGCTCCTCACAAGGCAGCAGATTCAGCCTGATGCCAGTGGATATGTGATTTGTTATGAACTTTCTACACTTGGTGATGGGATGTTTTGTCTTTGGCTGTTCCCTCTCTGTGATTCAGCAGCTCTCTCCAATCTCTAGTGTGTACTAGTGTTTCTCTGTGTCGACTGTGATGGAAGGCCAGTCATTACAGACAGTGCTTTGTTTTTCACTCCCCTTCATCCACAGCCCCACGCTGGTCCTCAACCAGCATCAGCTCATGCCTCACTCTGTATGCACTGTCTACACAGATAGCTTTTCCAGCTCAAGGTTTCCCTGCTTGGCTGGCTGCTTCTGCCCCTTCCTCACCACTCCAGACCCCCTGTGACATGTGCTGCAACTGCCTGGTCTCCTCCATCCCTGCAGCCAAACCCCAGAGCTCCTTGGCATTCGGGTTTCTTTGCAACTTGTAACTGTAAAAGGCTAGAGAGGAAGCAGAGGACATCTGTGTATTCTGAAAATCTGTCGTGTTTATTGCTTTGACACTAAAAGACTGACAAGACTAGGAAGTCCTGTGAAGTATTCACACCAAGTGTCCGCAGTGACAAAACAGGTCTCTGTTCAAAAGCTGTGCAGCATGTTATAGCAGAAGGAGGCGCTGGGAGAGGAAACATGGGGCCTGAGTAGACACAGCATGGAAAACACACACCAAAAAACAACTAGAAATCCAAACTACCACAGCATGAAGCTCACATTAGGTTCTATCACTGCTTACAGCTGGGCTGCCTACTGTAGATTTTTATTTTTTGGACAATCTATAACAACACATATGACAATGGCTGTGGGTCTGTGGGCCACATGCTTTGGTTGTGCTGGAAAGCGTGAGGTCAAACCAAGAAAAATAATAGGTCACATGTCCGCATACCCCTGAGAATCACAGCGGTGAGCTGCTCTGCAAGCAGGAAGCTGTTTCTTTTAGGTGCTTATTAGGGCTTTTTTGCCTCTATCAAGGAAGCAAGCTTTGGCTTCAAAGCAGCGGGATGGGCAGGTACCTGTCTGCATTTAGGGAAAGTGCCTGGCTTGCACCTTCAGCTCCCAAACCCCTGCTCCACCATGTTCTCTGCCTCTGTCCACTTGCCTCACCAGCCTGTTCAGGCTGAGCATCCCCATCACCCCCTGCAGCCACAGCACCATCCTGGGAAAAGGGGTGCAAGTGATGGGGAGTGTGGGAGGGGAAACAGCAGTTCAGTGTTTGCCTCTGAAAGACAAATTGTTCGTTTTTCACCGGCTCTGGTTCCTAACTTTAAAGAATATATTAACAACACCTGTGTAGCAATAGGCACAAGTGTGTGTTAGAGTGTGCGTGTGTGTCTGTGTATGTGTGTGTGTGTGTGCGCACTAGTTAGTCTGAAGCTAAAACAGTCCTCTAATATATGTTTGGACACAAGTAAAAAGCCCGTCCCTTCTCTCTAATACAAAAAAAACCCAAAACCAAAATAACTCAAAAACCACGAAATCCTGTGCTGTGGCTGTATTACACTGGGGTGTTCGGTAATCACTTGCAGTTTTCCTGTTTGTGGTACAACCAAAGCTGTGAATCAACTAGGGCTGCATAAACCTTAAGGAGGAGCAAGAAAAAAGACCACAAAACAAAGCAGAACAAAAAAACCCACCCCCAAACCCAACACCTCTGGTCAAAGTAAAAAAATTTTTCTCTGAGTAAAAAAAAATTTCTCCATTGTGTTCACCCAGTCCTCCCCACCACTCGTTGCTGGCTATGGCCACAGCCCTGCTCAGCTCCCCTGTCCATTCCCAGGAGGTGGCACACAGGAGAAGCTGGCACCTGGTGCTGGGCAGAGCTGCGAGCAAGAAGAATAAATAATTAAAGACACGCCCGTGTGAGTGAGTGAGGGGAGACCTTTGACCTTTGTCCAGAAGCATTAATACTGGTTTGGGGGTTGGTTTTTTGTCAATGCCGGTTTTCTTGGTGTGTCAGTGTGCGTTGCTCCATGACAGTGCTGCAGGGGCAGCCCAGGGCTGTGCAGGCACACCTCCACACCTGCAGCCGGACACGCCAGGCACCTCCATTCCCAGGGCTCCCAAGGCCTGCTGCAAACAACAGTCATGTGTCCCACCATACCCTGAGTCCTTGCAGCACAGAGCCGCCCTTTCATGGTCCTTTGAGAAAACCAGCACGTGCTGTGGCTCAAGGTGGTCTGTGAAAGGTGCTGTTGTGGCCGTGCTCGCAGGGTGGGCAGGGGCTGTGCTAGTAGAGGTCGGCGCTGTTCCTGTGGGGTGGCCGGGTCTTGCCAGGCTCCTCACGGGCTGGGGGCCGCCGGGTGCCGCGGACGTCCTCGGGGCGGCAGAGCCCGTCCTCGCTGCCGGCGGGAATGCTGTCCAGCGTGCTCTCCTTGCTGCCAGCAGCCTGTGCCTGGCCCCCGCGGCGGCGGCGGGGGCAGGCTCTGGGGCAGCGGGCGAGGCAGCCGGGCAGGGCCTCAGCAGTACAGGCGTACATGCCGGCCGGCACGGCCAGCACCATGGCGCACACAATGACCACGATGTGGATGAGCTTCTCACGCTGCTCCATCTGGCTGACGTCGCTGCCCGTGACAAAGACAACACACTGGCCCTTGCGGGGAGCCTGGTTGCGCACGGCCACGCAAACCTCATATTTGGTGGCGGGCAGCAGGTCGGTCACGGAGTAGGTGTTGACCCCAGGGCCAATGTAGATGGTGTCCTTCTGGGCGGCGTCATAGCGGCCCACCAGGAGGGTGTACCAGGTCTCCCCCGGCTCTGCTGCTGCCGCCGCTGCTGCAAACCACTCCAGGGTGATGCCGTAGACCGTCTGCTTGGCAATGCGCACTTCCACGTGGGCACCTGGCTCAGCGGGGGCGATGGGGGCCCAGCCTCGAGGAGTGGTGGATGCCCATGGGGCCACCACGCGGAGGTTGATGGCCACCGAGGTGTTACCCAAGAAGTTGGCAGCTGTACAGGTGTAGTTGCCGGCGTCTGCTGGCCGTGCCGCTGGGATCAGCAGCTCAGAGCGGACAGTTTCCTCGCTGATGGGCTCAGTGGTCACTGCAGAGGGGCAGAGGGAAGTTGTGTCAGCAGGTAGGGCCCCTCTTGTCTGTGGCAGCCGGGAACCACCATGCCCTTGGGGCAGCCCTGAGACCAGTGTGGCATGGGGCTCTGGCAGGACCTGCCCCACGCAGGGAAAAAGGAAGAGGGGCAACAGGAGTGTGGCAAACTACACAGAGCACATCAGGAAAGTGCTGTCTGTCTGAAAGGCAATAAATACACTGGGACACCCAAGCACAGGAGACATGGAGTGCACCCAACCCCTGCCCCAGTACAAGTTACTGGGGAGGCTGATGTGGGCAGAGGCCCATGTACCATGTGCCATCAGCATTCTTAGGTCAGGGGAAAACAGAGAGAGCCACTGAGGAGGCATAGATACATTTTGGACACCTGCTCCATCCTCTGTTAGGATTGAGTGTGGAAAAACATCAGACTCAAAAGGCTCAGGCCAAAAAGAAGTGGATGGAGCCAGGAAGTGTTGGGCTGGAAGTGAGACGCAGTTTTAAGAACAGTATGAAACCCTGTCAGCTACCCAAACAGGGGTGTAGGTTGGGAAAAACCTGTATGTAATTAATTCAGCATGTGCTTGTGCAAAGGCATACAGGTGCTGCTACAGCGCTGCAATTGAAGCAAATATCAGTCCAGGATTAAGGGCTAATGCTATCCTATTTAGCTAGCTGGCTCATTAGGAACACACAGAGCCTGTGCAGTGCCTATTATCTTACCTGATGAAAATAGCAACTTGTCCTATTGAAGACTCTTAGTGAAAATAAATGTGAGGGAGGACGGATTGGGAGGAAGAGGAAAAGCTTTCATTTTATGAGGCCATCGCTAAAGAATATAAATAAGCAACACTTAGGGAGAACAACCACCTCTGTTTCAGTTCATAGAACATGCATAGACATAGACAGGCAACAGAGCTGCATTGTTTTGTGGTTTGTGTGGTGTTCTTGAGAAAATATATGGAAATAGTATAGGAACATATGTATATGTGTGTGGGCTGATACACGTGTACATACAAATATAATTATATAGAGTATGTGCATATATATATGTAGTATATAATATATACTGTAAATATACATGTATATTTAGATAACTACATGTTTATTAAATATGTACAACTGATATAGTATTAATAGTTCCTACATCATGTGTCATGAGGAAAGAGCTACTACTGAAAATCCACATATAAGATAATTGTGTGAAAATGAGGCCATGCTCTTTTCATCTTTGACTGATATCCTGCATGAAGCAGCTCTTCTTATGCTGGTCGGACGTGCTCAGATGCATAGGATGATTAAGATTATTTGGATTATTGCCACCACAATAACTGGTGCTCTAAAGGGGCTGAGAGTTGCTGTGGTGACTGAGATGACCTGCAGACCTATGTAAGTAGAATAGCAGACCATAAATTTTTAATGAAGAAGAAAAAGGAAAAAAGAAGAAGAAGAAAAGCTTTGCTTACCATTAAATGCCCTTAAAAGTTTGAGTGCATAGGTCCACCAGACAGCAGGAGATGGGCTGGCTTCCACAAAGCAGGTCAGGGTGATGTTTAGCCCCGCTGGGACTGTCAGATTGGTGTCAAGGGCTGAGGTCAGGGGCTTCATGCAGCTGTTAAGCTCAACTTCATGAAAAAACTTCCCTGTCCTGAATTTTGGGCTTGAGCACGTTAAATAGGAATTCATCAGAATAATAGGTGGGCCAACCGACTTGATAAACTGGACAAATCCCCGCAGGCGACAGTCACAAATCCAGGGGTTGTCGTGGAGGGCCAGAACAGCATTGGAAATAGCTTCTATCTGCCCCTCTGTCCTCTGGCTTCTCTGGTAGACAGGCCAGTTGTAGAAGACATCCCTGGATATGATGGTAAGCTGATTTGAGGATAAATCTAAATAGGTCAGGTTGGGCAGATAGCGGAGTGCGTGTTCTGGAAGGACATCCAGCCGGTTGTGCTTCAGATCCAGGATTTTCAGAGTCGGGGTGTCTTGAAATGCTGTCCATGGCACTGAACTTAATTTGTTCCCTTGCAAACGCAGCTCCTGCAGAGCTGGCAGATATTCCAGGCTCTTGATGTGCATCACTGTGATGTTGTTAAAATTGAGCCAGAGATACTCCAAGGCACTAACATTCTCAAAAGACCCACGAGGCAATTCTGTTAGGTGAGAATTTTCGATTCTAATTTTCCGGATGTCCTGAGGGATATTTGCAGGGATCTGCCTCAGCAGTGCAGACATGCAGAGCAAACTCCTAAGGAGGAAAACAGAAAATTCTCTAGGTCACATACCACGTTTGTGTCTAACAAACCAATTCCCTATGGAGGACGACAAGCACATGAAAAATTACATGGTATTGTATATTGAGCATGCATAAGCCATACATCATCCTTCCATGGGTTTTATACCAATTTTCCCATGAAGAATGCAATTAAGTTATAAAAATTGCTATGTATGCAGCTACATATCTCAGGGAAATAAGAGAAATCTCTCTCTGTGCTCAAGGTAGTATTAGTCAAGTGTTGGAGGAGGCACTCCATGCACCAATCTGGTTTTGATGCTCACATCATTGGCAAATATATATGAGCTACTTCTCTGGTGCTAAGACAGGGGTAACTAGCGTTCTTACCTTCCAAAGCTGTCTTGAGAACAAGAGCATCCTGTGATACAAGACGAAACAGATGGGTTTATCTTGTGGAAGGCCAGAAGAAGAAGAAAAATATGACAAACAGGGTCCATATTCTCCTTTAAGAAAGCACTGTGCAGGGGTTTGCACCAAACATGCCAACAGCCTCCAAGAAGCAAATCCTATTAGGTGTAATCTTCCTTGACGTAGAAATAAATCCTGAGGGGGACCCAACCCTAAAGAAGATGTAGAATAGTTCATAGTCTGTGTCAAAGTGCTAAAAATCACTTCCGGGCCACTCTTGGCATTCATCCTGTAGCTGAGGGGATTCTGACAGACATATTTATTTGGTTGGTAATAGGAAGATGGAGCCAAAACCGCTTCTGCTGCCAAGCCAAGTAATTAATCAGGCCTAATTACCTTTTTTTTTTTTTTTTTTTATTTCAAGGGATCTGTCTCTGTCTCCTGTATTTTAATGGAATTTATCAAAGCAGAACACCACAGTAAGGACCAGACTTCACAGCTGGAATTCGTCAGTGCACAGTGCTGTATTGCACAGTCCATCCAACCCCAAACCCTGCCCACAGCACTGTGCAGGGTGTACTCACGCTGAGCATGAAATCTACTCCCCAAACTTAGATGTTGTGTCATGGAAATACAAATATGGCACCTTTTTCCTCTGAAACAACTCCACCTCTCCCTTCCCCTCTAGCTCAGTCCTTACATGTTGGTAATGAAAATAGCAACATAGCTGTGGTCAGTCTGTGGATTTCTCTGAGAAAAGAGTATTGGTAGTCAATCTCTTCCACAAATATAAAATTTCAGTGCTATTCTCTGGGTTCCCCTGTAAGATGTTCAGGTACCTTGAAAAGCTCAGTCTAAGTAGTTCTATGAGAAGGGATTTTGAGTGACGAATTTTTGGGTTTTTTTTAAATCCAAAATAGCAGGTTTTGTTTATTATTTCCAAGGAGTTCTGCATTCTCCTGGGGCCATCTAGTGTGGATGGGCTTCACTACAGCATGCAGAGGAGCGTGCCTTGGAAAGGGGCTGCACCTCACTGCCCATATGTGTGACGCTGGGTCACAAAGCAAGATTAGCCTGAACCTACTTAACCTCTGACCTGTGGGACAAGGATAGAAAAATATTTATAGCATGATGGCTTAGAGCTATACCTGGCTCTCAGGGTGTGTGCAATAGCACAGCTGCTGTAAACCTACAGAAGACACAGGTTTGATTCTGCAGCATTTAAATCGACAGGAGCTTTTATTTCATGGCAAATCAGCACAATGAACTGGTGGGGAAACTGCTGGGGACCGATGCAGCACTCTGATAAGCAGCAGACCATGAGTATTGGCCCTGTGGGGCTGTTATTGCTTGCTGTGCCTGGCATCTAACCATAAGCATATGGGATTTTCTATGGGATATTTTCACTGGAATGTTCTTTATTTGTCCATGGTACAACACTTGATTTTTTTCAACAACTACCCTACATTTAAACATGTCAGTGAGCCAGGATTGAAGACATAAGGCTGCTGATCTGTAGCACAGCAGATGCAGCAGCTATAAAACTCCCACTTGGGGGCAGGGGTGGCCATTGGGGACATTTCTTGGTGAAGCTGTTGCAGTGAGAGTGGACCCAGAACAGCTCCCATCAGCCAAAGCAGAGACTCCTTATGTGTAGCTTAAAAAGCAGAGGGAACACCCATCAGCAGGGCTGGCTGGCTAAACTGAGAATGCTGCAAGAGGAACAGTGGCAGCTGCCATGGGAGGATGTGTCCTTCCCAGTTATCCATCAGCCACTGAAGCAGAGGGCCTCAGGGGACCCCCATGCCCACCCAGCATGGGTGTGGGCCTCTGGGAAGACAAATACCACAGTCACCATTGCCTTTGGCCTTCTTCTGTAGTCTGTCATGAAAATATTCCCTAATAAAACAATGATATTATTATTTTATAATAATTTTATAATTTTACACTTTAGTATAACTGGCAACAACAGCAGTAAACTACTTATGATGTAGTTAGAAAACAACTGGGTGTCAGGAGCAAATCCTGGAGTTTGGCCATGTGTGAGCTGCAGGGCCTTCAGCAGAAGCATAAGGCAGAAGCAAAAGAAAACAAGTGTCTTTATGGTGTTCAGCTCTAGAGATGACGGGACACCTTCCTGTGATGGGACAAATGACTGAAGTCCACCCAGATCATTGACTTGTTCAGTCATCCTGTCCAATTATTCACAAGGAATGGACAGATCCACCAGTGCATGGGATTAGAGGGAAATGCGATAGAAAACTACCCACTGAGGCTGCTGGGTTGGGATGGTTTGGCTGTCCCAGCTGTGCTGGAAGGGCAGCAGAAGGGATTCACTCTTGGTCTTTTAAGGCCCAACTTTGTAAAGACCCCTTCCTTGCCACCTTCACACCCCTACTCCATGGCACACAGGGAGAGTATTAAAGCATGTAGCAGCTGTCTTCAAAAAATCCTTCATGAAAAATAAAGTGTTATTTATTAACAGGTTTATAGACAGAGTACAAACTACTGGTGAGTTGCCCTCCATGTACATCTTTGGGAACAAAACAGGTTTAGAATGCCCAGTGTTCTGGGATGCAGCAAGTAAAATGATATCCAAGGTTCTCTGTTAGAAATACATTAATTTAAATGAATGTGTTGCTTAAGAGACCAAAAAAAAAAAAAAAAAAGAAAAGAATTGCAGTTGCTTTCCTTTTCCTGCATGACAATTCCTCCCAGTCCCACCTATCCTCTACAAGACTGGAAAATGGCTTTTCAAAGAGTGTTGTTAGTACCATGGGGCAATGCTCTGGTTGTTTTCATGCTGATATTTATTTGCTGCTTTGAGAGGTCATTTATCTAAATATTTCCAAATTCCAGGTGCACTCAGAAGGTTCACCTGAGAGACTAGTGGTGAATTACTTATCAAAATCAGATGAATTAATGGGTAGCAAATCTACCCACTCTCTAAGGTAGAGAGAGGCAGGGAAGGAAAAGAAAGGAGGGGATAAAAAGTAAAGGAAAAAAACTCCCCTGTGTTAGCCACAGCCCTTACATTCATGTTCCCTACTGGAGTGGGATTTTGCCTTTTTAATTCAGCCCAGTTTATGCCTGCTTGTAAATTTAATGGTCACTATTGTGACAGCAGATGTCCACTCAGTTTAGCTACTATTTAACATCACGTGGCATCCTGGCCAAAGCCAAAATGCAGAACAAGCTGTCTAAAACCCGAGCTGTCAAAATAAATCTCCATAGAGACATTGTCTGCTAATCCATGGGAAGTGGAGTTTAAGAAGCTGCACCAATTGTCAAAGCAAAAGCCAAAAGGACACCCATTGTGTGCTCCCAGCTATGGCGAGGGAGTCGAACTCCATCTTGAAATGACAGGCACACACGGGCCTGTAAGAAATCACGACTAGGCTGAAGCTTTACAATTAGTCCCTCTGCCAGGGCTTTCGGTGTTAGAAATCCCCACAGGGTAGGACATAAGAGTTGAAGGCTGCAGTTGGGTGTTTCAGATACAGTACTGTACGGTGGCAGCTCTGGCTTTTGGGAAATATGGGCATTGCTCCAAGGCTCACTGCTGCTCTGAGAAGCTCCTTCTCCTGCTCACTGAGGTGTACACCCTTATTTCTCATCCATTTGGACCCTTGCTGGCAATTGCTAAATTCTTTATTTATAATCTTGAGTAACAGGAAAATAAAATGGGAAACAACCTTTTGTTCTGTATTGTGCAACAGTTTTTGTCTTCTGTTCATGGACTTTAAAGCTGGTGAAGCTCACAGCAATGAATAATAATTAAATATATCCTGAAACTGTACAGGGTTTCCCAGTCAATTCTGACACTGAGGGACTTGGACATCAGCTTCTTTGGGACCCTTTTAATCTTTAGATTTCATTTTACTATTGGAATACTTTCAAAATCATTCCTCAATGTCCATTCAGTTTTCAAAACATCTTGAAAAATATTTTACAGTCCTTCTTAACACTTTTGAGTTGTTAATTTTTTTCTCAAATTTATGTCTGTGTACATGTACACTTTTGTGTCCTATGGTTTTTTATCATTTAAATACTTTTTAGTCTATTCTTTCCAGGCACTTGGAAATAAATGTGAAATTTACCACACTTAATGCAATTATAGCCTTCCAACATGCTTAAATCACACTGTGGTCAGTCTGAACATTACTTTGCATTTGTGGAATTTTTATGCATAGGTGGCATTAAAGATATTTGCAAAGACTTTATAATTCAGATACAATATTAGCCTTTCTCTGGATCTCCTCACCAGATAATCTGGACATTTTTTAAGCTGTTTGGAAAAACATATTTCAAAGCTTCAACATGTGTTTTTACATTTTGTCTTGTACTTCAACTACTTGCAGGACTCAATTTTAACCATTTTGAGCACATTATTTCATTTATATTCTGCTCAGTTCCCTTATTTTGATAGCTGTTTTCTTGCAGATCCTTTTAAGAAAATGAAATAACAAAAATTTTTAGGTACAGTTCAGAGCTATTTGGATTAATTTTTAAAATATCATTACCTTCTCCTTTAAACTTTATCCTTAATTTTTCAGTTTTACACTACTCTGATTTCCAAAATAAGTACTAAAAAATACTGTGGAAGGAGTTTGTCTCTGTTATATATCACATGTAATGCCCTTCAAGGAGTGGCTCATACTACTCTCCAAAGTGCTCAGCTCAGGCTGATGGTGCAAACCTCCTTATTTTATCCCTAAGTATTCCTGACGTGGTCCAACACTCATCTGAGAAGAAATTTTAAAACAGTAATAGTAGGGAACATTATACTCAAAGAGACTCCAAAATACTTTGCTTAATGCCAAAATATTTGAAATAGACCCCAAAAAGAAACAAATTGGTCAAAATCTGACACAAAGAGACTATTAATGGAGCAAATATTTCAAAAAGAAAACTGAACAGAACAAAGTGTCAACAAATAATAATTTTAAAACAAGCTACTAATGCAGCAATTCCAAAAGATATTCAGATGTTCATTTTGGTTCTTACAGCACATCTTGAGAATTGACTTTAACCAAGAAAGAAATTCTTTGCAGTGATGAATATTCTCCTCACCCTGCTGAAATTAGATGCCCCTACAGCTCTTCTATTACAACAGCAACAGAAAATCCAGTGAGATATTTATCTGTATGTCTGATACTACCGAAAATCTGACCCAGAGCCTTGAAGTCAGAAAATCAGTCTGCTTAATGCTTTGAAATTACACTCATATTCAGCAAGTATAGGGTTTCTCCTCTGACCCATGCCAGATGACACAGAGCTTGTACAAGTTTCTACCTACTGCCTGTCTTGTATGAATCACCAGTGAGTAGAAAGGCTTGTTTCGAAGCAGCAGCAGTTGAGATGATAAAATGTGATACCTCATCTATGAGACAGTGAGAATAACCACAGGAAAGAGAAAAGAAAAATCATATTTATTCTACTCGGGATCACTATTTATTCAAAGTGTAAAAAATATCCAATAGAGTCTGTAAAATTTAATACATCCACGGTGAATGTCACAGGAGGATCACTCCATCCTCTCTTCCTCAAAAGCAAAGAGCAACAGTGGTGTCCCAGCTGGTGCCTCTTCCATTGCCAACTCACAGACTGTGTGTCATAGTAGGTGAGAGCTGCTCCTCACCAAGGCTGGAGGCTGCAAATTAGCCCACTCGTGTCTCCAGTCAGCTGAAAAGTAAATACCTATGGTTCCCAGACAGCTCCTGTAAACTTGACTTACAGGTAAGTCCTTGGGCAGTAGGTCCACTCGGTTCACCACAGGAGAACTTTAGGACAGCCTTGATTCTTCAGGATCTTACCCATCCAGGGCCATGGCAGGGTGATTTCTGCACAGCCCAGTGGCTGCAGATGTGGGCCATCATCAGGCTTACACACAGCACTCCTTGTAACTCATCACAAAAACTGCCACTGGAAGAATATTTTTCTTCTACCTTGGAGAGAGACTAAAAATGCTCAGAAATGCAACTGTATAAATAAGTAATAAGTCTATTACATACCACATATTCCATCAGCTAATTTGTTGTATTAAAATACATAATTTTACAAAACATTATTTGCAAACCTAAAAATCTACACAGTCCAGTGATAAAAGTAGCACGCATTATTTTATACAGGGTGTATACAATAATAATTTATACAAATTCTCCCAATACAAGTTCTTTATCATTAATGTAAGGAATACAGGGAGTCTTATCAGAAACTACTGTAATGTACCCCTGTTGAAAATATTTATGTTGAGATCAAATGACTTGATTTTTCCATCAGGCCAAGAAATCTGCCATAACTGTAGAAGGACTTGCAAAATCCATACAGGGTTCCATTCCAACCCATGAATTTTGTTAATTCCCACTGTACATACAGGTCCAGCATGTGAATGGAGGTCCTTCCAATAAATTTACCAACACACATTTCAAAACAATTCAGAAAGCTTTACCAGTTTAAGTCACCACTTTAACTTGGCTAGATCTCTCCCACTCAACATTTGGCAGAACATATATAATTTTCTTCACAAATAATATTTATTACAGAGAGAAAAAAAATGTTATATACAGTATTACCACATGAGAGACTTGAATGGAAAATTATACATCAGCAAAGTACTTTGTGACAAACACCCAGATCCAAATTCCAGTGAAGCCGCAGGACTCCAATGACTGATCAGCTCACCCTGACTATGAAAGTACATTTAGATTAATATTAGACAAGTTTTTTTTTAGGGTTCTTGAACTTGTAAAATGTTTGAAACCCACAAGTCTGCCCTGAGCCTCTGCCACCATTGAGTTCATAGTCAGTTATGGCTGACATGTGCATGGCCATCCATCACAGCATCACATTCTCCTGCTCTGCATGGAGCAAGTTATTTGCAAGACCAAGTCACAAGTGCCTGGTTGACCATGTGGGTCTTCATTATCAGTTTTGCCAGGAGCACAGACAGCAATGACAGGACTAGTTTGGGAGATTTTTGCAAAACTGTCCAGTGTAGGTTTTCCAGTATGATTACAACATCACACACAATGTGCAAAGTAGGCTATTACAGGATTTTTTAACTATCATAGCTGATATAAAACATATTCTACTAATTACAATAAGGTAAAAAATACCAGCTAGGACCAATACTGAAGGATCTGTGCTGTACTGTTCAATAATATCTTAAGAATAGTGTTTAGGACAAAAATGCAATCAGAAAATGTTATTATGATTCTTGGGAGTGCATTGGTTTTTGTCTCTTGATTTCTATCTCCTTTGCACATTTCTATGAATTCAGAGTAGAGTTGTTATTATGTTGGACATATTAGAAAAGGTTGTTGTGCCTCTGCATTTAGTGATCTACTAAGCATCAAACCGCGTGTTTCATGCAAACACAGAGAATGTCAAAAGTGAGACTCTCAATCTTCCCTTTCATAGATATTTATAGTAGAATTACTAAACACTCCCCTGTTTGTCAACCAAAAGAATATCAAAAGAGCTGGGAATAAAATACCTAGTATGTTGCAGAGCAGGTACTAAACAACACCAAGCAGAACACACTCAGAAATGTTGTTAATGTCCTCACACTTACTGTGCATGCTTCATTTTACAGGGAAAAAGAAATAGTCCAGAAGAATGAGGCCATTATCACAGAAACTTTTGACTGGGTACAAAACACCAAACCCCAAGTGGTGTAAGCAACATGTTTCTGTAAAGCTTGAGCACCATCTACCCTCTTGCATCCTCTTCCAGAACATGTTGGAGACAGAAGTATTGACAGGCTGGCCTGCAGTGCTGGAGCACAGAGTCATATATACAGCCACATGCTTTCCACCTGGCAAGCTGACAATCATCCTAGCTACTATCAGCAAAAGTATTCATTAGGTTGTCCCTCTATCTTTGGTATCGCTTCAGAGTCCACGCTGGACCGGGCAGACAGCAGCCTGTTTGACTCATCAGGGGTATGTCTAGTCAAGTATTCCCCTTCCACGCCTTTTGCCTTGGCCCCAGGAGACAGGCTTTCAAAGGTGACATAGGATTCCTGAATTTCCTTGGGTTTTCGCACGAAGCATTTTTTGCAGCGCCTCTTCAGCGCTCCGCAACAGACCACCAGCGTCAGGGGAACAGCGATGACACAGGCCACGCTGATGACAACCACATTGATGAGCTTCTGGGTCCCTCCTGCACTGGCAACTTCATCCGTGGAAAATATGATGCACTGCTCCTTCCTGGGGATCAGTCCTTTCACACAGACACACACGATGTATTTGGTCTTTGGCAGCAGCCCATAGACGGTGACCTTGGTCTTCCCCGGCTCCACGTTGATCCGCCGCATGTCCCTCTCTCCAAAGATGGCATAGAGGACACTGAACACTGTCGTATTCTTTGCCAGAGGTGCTTTCCAGGCCAGGGTGATGCTCTGGTCGGTGTCTCCTATCACCCTGACACTCCTCACCATTCGTTCTGGCTCCTGCTGACCAGTGGGTGGGCTCACCAGCAGGTTTCTGGGGTTGCCGTCTTGTTCCACATCCGAGAGGAGGCCCTCTCCGGTGCCCACTCCAGCCCCCAGGGTAGGCACAGTGGAGGTGGTGATAACGTACCTTGCTACTAGTTTGTCATTGTAGGCAGCTGCTTCCATCCCACTCGCCTTCCCATTCCACGTGCCTTTGCCATTAGAGTTAGGGTCATCCGTGCTTTCAGAGTCTGTGATGATGAGAGATATGAACGCCTCTGTTGCTCCCAGAAAATTCTTCGCTTTACAGATGTACTCTCCAGAGTCAAGGTAAGAGACTACAGGCAGGCCCAGAATAGACCAGCTCATCCCATCACTGGAAATCTCCTGGTGAACTGCAAGGTAGGAAAAATGTTAAATAAATAGTCAATAATAAATAGAATTAATAACATGTTTGTAAAATATTGAAATTCCATCAACCAAATATCTGATCAATACAGTAGAGTCATCATTTCTGTTTGCCACCAAGAATGTTACAAAATCAAAGTAAACCTAAGAAGAGGACAGTAACACTAAAATTAGGTTACGTTGGGATTGAAGCTGCTTCAAAATGAATATATGTGCAGCATTTGATGGTATTTCGTCCAAACTGATGTATAATTTAAAAACATAACAGAAAAGGTTCTTCCATTAAAAAAAAAAGCTTAAAAATTCTTATGTAGGTACAATACTTAGAAGAGTGGAAGGAGTAGGGAGTAACATGATCTATTTAAACACTAGATGCAGTCCTCTGAGGCACAGAAAACACAAACAGCAGAGATTTTATTCTAATAACTGCATATGGACTAGTCCAGAGTATACGAAAAAATAATTGAAAAATAATAACCCTTTTACTGCTAAATTATTGCAGGCTTTTATACAGGTCTGATTGCTTACCACTGAATTACATGTACACAACTGAGTGTTGATTTTCCGGCTTGCTTTACCTGGAGGCTAAAACAAGCTTTTTTTGCCTTTTTCTATTCTTGCAGGAAAATAAAAAAGTTAGGATCCTGTAGAAGGGTAAAGAACCTTCTTCATTATTTAAACAGCCTCCTTAGGATGAGCACGTGCTACCTCTGCCCTTTCCCACTGCAAGGTAAACCAGGGAGATGTCTGAAAGGCAAAAGTAAGACAGAATGCAAACTTCTCCCAAGCCCTCATGGAGTCAGGATCCAACTTTGGCAACCAGCGCCAGTTCCAATGGCAGTGAAATACAACGTAGCAAAAGTTACTTTTTCAGTTTAATTATTTACTAAATGGGTACATTAGAAAACATACAGACAGCCTACCTACAGCACTTCCCTGTACATACAGACTGTGGGCTGTTTCTCACTCCTTTCTGTTCAGAACACTAACATTTCAAACAGTCATATTACAGCATTGGCACAGAAGCTGCCGTTGCTGAGAGATAATGTATCTTTTCAGCCAACTGTTTATTGAAAGGTGCTAAGGTCTGATTTAATGGGGCACAAAATCCATCATTCTCAGTTGTAGCTCAAAGTAAACTCAACATAGGCTTTCAGGAACCCATTCTCTGTTTGTTTTTTTTTTTTTTTGTGGTGTTCTCTTTCAAGTGTAGGAGGGATGTTCACAGCATGATGGGTAGACATTATCATTATGAGGAGCAGGTCTGCTACATCCTGCACACCATGCACAACAGAGCAATGACTTGTGCAGATCTCAAAAAATTATATTTATTACAAGTAGTTCTACTGCTGTGAAACAAAAATGCTCTCTTCCCTGTTCTGTGCACCAAGGAGCCCTGTAACCCTTTGAAGATCAGACCCCATACTTAGCAATTTATCTGCTGAGTTTAGATCTACTGTGAAAGTCAAGGCCAGGCCTGGAACACAGTAGTATTCAGGGAAGGTTGCAGGGATGAAGGTTCAGGTCCTAGGACAAAAAGCTAAGGACAATTGTATTCAATACAGCAAAAGTATCTTCCCTAAATTCCCCACACATTAAAGAACCAACACTGCAATTTTAGCTCCAAACATTCTTGTGAATGCAAATGAAAACATGATCAGTCACAAAATCAGTGGCTGTTTGAAGACTTCCCCCACAAAAGGGGTGGGCACAGAACAGGTACTCAGACCAGATGGTCAGTGTTTCTCCCATAAAGTTTCTTCCCAAGACACCTTGTCAATCTATCAGAAATTAATGATTTCTTGCAGACATTGCCACTGCAGATTTGTACCCTCCAGCAGTTTAGTGGTTTTTTTGTTTTTTAATATATCAGTAATGTTGTATATTTGCAGCCTTTTCTTTCTCTCTACAGCAGATCTAAATCCCAGTTGAGTTCACATCAGACATCTCTCCGTCAGACATGTTTTCTAACTGATTAACAGTAGCTATTCATTAGTCTCAAAGATGCACAGAATAATTCAGTAGGAAGCCTTGTCAGTGACTGAATAACTCAGTAACTGAGAACAGCCTCTTGCTACAGTTGGACACATTTCGTTTCTTCATCTCCAAAAGATTTGCAGAAAACTCCTTGACTCGTCTCACCACATTTGCTATGAAACAAAACCAAACCAACTTTTTACACATTATAGTATATATTTATCTGATCATATTTTCATCAACATATAAGTAATTTTATAGTCAATGGAAAATCACACTGTAGTAGTGGATTGAACACGGTACTATTGCGAATTACAGTGAATCCTAATCTTGCACCACTTGAACCTAGGAAGGTTCTGTTGTCATAGAAGCTTCCATTTGCTGAACAGTCTGTAGAAAATAAAGGTACAGGTCTCTATCACTCATTCCATGTGTGAGAAAAGGTTAAACCAAGCCCACCTGTGCCGTTCAGTTGAGCACCGTCAGCTCTCCTCCAGCTGAGCTCAGGGATGGGCACCCCTGTTGTCCCACATCGTAGCAGCACAGTACTGCCCAGGATGGTCTTTACTTTGGCTACAGAAGTGTGTACAACGGGGCTTTGACACTTCCTTAGCTCCACTTGGCTGAAGAACACTCCTGCAAGGCTCCTGGGTGTGAAGCATTTCAGCCTGGGCTCAATGAACGCTATGTTAGGAGATTGGAAATTTAGGAAATGGACCATTTCATACAGACTGCAGTCACATACCCACGGATTGTCTTGCAAGCCTGTCAAAAGAAATCAGAGCACTAAGTCACTCCAACAGCAGCTGTTGTTTCTGCCACTTTCATTTCTGTTTTTCAGCAAGACAAACTGTGATAAGCTCCCTAACTGCTCTGCAAGAAGTGTCTGTGCTTATGCAGAGGTATGTGGGGTGGGGGCTGTGATGTCCTGAAAGTCCCCTGAGCCTGATGGATCCCATGGCTGCCTGTTAGTAGAATGGAATAAATATGGCTTGCTAAAGTGTCTCAAAATCTGGATCTGAATTATTCATATTATGAAAACATTGCAATTTATGCACCTAAAGAAGCAAAACAAGAAGTTATTATAAACACAGTTGGTTCCAGGATGAAAAAAACAAGTAAGCATGGGAGAAGGGGTGTGAATTTTTTTGGTATGAGGAGACTATGAAGTCTCTTCCTTAGACAGGTCAGGAAATTCTTCTCACTGGACACTATTAAAATATTATCCATATTGTCATGCCAACTTTCATTCCTGCAATAGGTGTAGGTGATCCTACTTGACTGTAATAGTTCTCTTCCAGCCCAGTTATTCTAAGTTATCTTCATTATTTTAGTAATCAGCTAAAATGACCTGTTTTTCCTGAAATACTAATTTACACAGGATAAAACAAAAGAACTGTTTTAAAGATTAAATTGAAGAATATTCCTGCTATGGTATATAAAAGAATACAAATAGGCAATAACTATATTAAGAATATAGTTCTTATATAGAAAGGGTCTACTGAAGAGCACATTCCTGTTTCAGAGTCCCAGAATGTTTCTCCTCTTTTTTCATTCTGCTATCCCAGTTCACACCTATTGAACTCAAATTCTGAAAAAAATGAGACATCACTCAATTAAAAATAGACCTCTGAAGATAGTACTGAAAAAGCAAATTTGGAACTAGAGCAATGCATATCCATGAACAGAAGTTGCTGCATTCTGATTAAATCTGTGTCATCCTACTTACAAATATTCCCATCCAGCTGCTCTGTGGTCAGTTTGTGGTCTCTAATGGTTTTAGCTAGCAGAATTGGCACTAGGGACATTTATACCATCTAACCCAGGCACACATTTGAAGCCTAAGCCAGGAGCATGGCTCCCAGGCCTCCTGCCTGCCACAGGAGTGAGCTCTGCTTCCTCTAAGGGGGCTCCACCTCCTCTTTTCCACAGGCAGCCCAAGGACATGCCCTGGGGCTGGCACCTGCCTCAAAGTAAAGAGTACTAACATTTCCTCCATTCCTGGTGGGAGGAAATGACAGCTGCCCACCCTACAGTGCCCACCCTCACTGGGCCCTGGAGCCCTGCAGCACGAATCATGCAAGCACAGGCTTTCCAGCCAGAACCTAATTTTGACACATGCACAGACGGTGCACCACAAGGCTCCATGAGCATCAAGGGGGTGTTTGAATTTGCTACAGTCAACAGAGACACAGTGCTGATCAAAAGCCCCCAAGGTCTCAAACAAAGTGTTTTAAAGATGCTGCTGGAAAATTTCTTCTGAGATGATTCCATATCATCCTCCCTGAGCTCGGAAGAGGATGTGAAAGTGATGGGTCTTGGCAGGAGGTCAATTCTTATAAATCAATGCATTAAAATGAAGGGGACTAAATAAAGAAAGAAAGTACAGCTTGACTCTGTTGGTTTATGGCATTTTTGCTAGCATACTTCTTTGCAGCTTATTTCTGACCTCATGCACTAGATACTAATTTATCCCAGATTACCTGGCAGGTGCGCCAGCTCCAGCTGATGCTGCAGCACCCCCAAAGCCCCAAAGTGAGCTCTTTGTTTCCCTGCACAGCACACTTCCATGGGCTCACGTGGGCAATCCTCATGTGGAAAAGCTTGCACCCTTGGCACAGACTATCAGCCAGCAACTTAACAGAGGAGCTATATCTTGAAGTAGTCTACAAACAAGGGCTCTGAAGAGAAGTCACAGTGATGCATGGTAGATAAAGGATGGATTTGGCTGACTCTTTAATATTCATGACTTTTTATGCCTCCATGAGAAACAGGCATGAGCAGAGTGAAACAGAAACAAGCAGCTGTGTTCTCCCACACTGCTCCTGTGAGGGACATGCATTTTATCTACCTGGTCCCTCTGAGTATCAGTAGGACAGGACCTAGAAGCTGGAGTGTCTATACATTACTGCATTAATTTTAGCATTATAGGCATTTGCCTACATGAATATTTTAGTATCCTGGTACATTCCACCTTTGCACAGCTGGATACGTAAACACTCAGGTTGGCCAGAGCATCAAGGCACAATCTGTTCTTCTCAATAAAACACTTTACTATTCTATATTGAATGGAATAACATTTTTACATGTAACTTGATGCTAAAAAATAAAAGAAGTATGATCTAGGCAGTGTCTTGCCACGAGTGAAATGGGCAATCCCAAACTGCCAGCTTTGGTTTAAAGAACTTGTTACTGCATCTGGTAAAACAGCACAGTGAAACACCTGCTCCTCTCCTGATGCTAATGAAACCTTAAACAACATCTGTAAAGGACACTAAAAGCTTTGTAGGTGGCATTTTGTACCTTTTTTAAGTCTTGTATCTCTTTCCACTGCAATCGTTTTTAAAAAACTTTACTCTCCTAAATTTATCCAGGGAACAAAGAGCAGCAGCCAGAGCAAGAGGAAACTTGCAATGTCTCTGATGAGATTATCAGCAAGAGCCTGAACTCACATCCATGCTGTAGAGGCAGTACACACAGATGCACACAGCCTGCAGACCAAACACAGTCAGTGGAGCTGGATCAGCTCAAGGCAAGTGAAAACAGCAGATGGCAACAACTCTGAAACATCATCAACCTACCATGGATTTGAATCAGCACTCAAATGTTAAGAGACTAAGTAGTAATCCCCTGAACTAATAAATGTGCTGAAATCTCACTTGGGGATACTGCAACTGAGAGTCAGCTGACACAAAAATGGACAATTGCCCCAAAGCCATACCTCTGAGGGGCCCAGCATTGACAAACATACAAAGATTCAAGCAAGTAATCAAATTTATGGTGTAATAAGCTGGGTTTGATGAGCCTGAGGTGAATTTGTTAACATGTAAATGAATTTACACACTCTATATAGGGTATTAAATTGAATATATATAATGGCAATGTACTTGCTACGGTAACCACAATGGGTGAAAATGCTGCAATAAGATGAGAAACTCTTGCCATTTGTGCCCCCTGCAAAATGACAGGCACTCCTCTTACCTAGGATGATCTTGGAGTTGTCATTGGGGAAGTAAGGAACAGCCTGGAGGTTTGCCCAGGTGGCAATAAGAGCCTGAGGAAGAGTCATCAGCTTATTGCTAGACAGATCCAGGTATGTGATATTCTTGATATAACGAGCAGCATCTGGAGGGACTGAGGTAAGTTCATTGTTGTGTAAATCCAGAAGCCTCAGCTGTGGCATGCCAGCCAGGGCTTCCCAGGGGAAAGCTATTAAATTGTTCCCATCTAGCCTCAGCTCCTGTAGGCGATGAAGGCCCTTGAAGGTGATTCCGCTGAGGCTGGCCAGGGAGTTATAGGGCATCCAGAGGTACTCCAGGTTGTGAAGTAGGTGGAAAGCCTCTCCTGGCACCCTGCGAATGGCTGTCTTTTCTATCCGAAGCTTGATTGTATCTACGGGGATGTTCACAGGAGGGAGGGTCATCTCTGGGTCATTACACAGCACTGTCCTGGTGGGGAAAGACAAGCAAAGGTGTGACTTTCTTTTATTTTGAAAAGGTTTTGAAGCTTTCTTTCAATGCAAGATTTTGATCTGCTTTTGTTTTTTCACAAGATTTCTTCTTGTCATTTCTTACTTGCTGCTGATCTCTACATCATCACCATAAGGACATCAACATTCATATGCACCTTCTGACTGCAGAGATTGCAGCGCTGTGCTACTCCTGGGGTGACATGAGTCTGAATCTGGCCCATATAGTGTTCCTGCTGTTTTTTGCTTTCAGGTTTTTTTAGAGTACTTATGAGAGACAGTAGTGACAACATTGATGCACAACAGAGGATTCTAGTGCAAGATAAAACAAAACAATCCAAAAATTGAACAATAAAAGCCATATAAAAAGAAGCCTTACTGACGTCGGAGGATAAGAAGTTATATAGATTAAATATGACACAGGACCTTTGATTTGAAAAATGAAGATAAGAAAGTCAGCTAACAGCTCACTGGAAATGCACTAGAGCAAGCTCTGCTTTACTGTGAAGTAATCTGGAAGGTGTGTAGAGGTGGTAGCACTCACTGCACCACAGGCACAGAAAATTAACTCTTTGGAAAATGCTACACTGAAAGCAAGGCAGATTTATGTGTTTTAATCATTCTTCCCATTCCTAGTCTCTAGCAGTCAAAGCATGAAAAGTCTGCTGCATTTTTGCAGCCTTCATACAAAAAATTGTGACTTGGGATTGTAGATAGCCATGAGAAATGAAGTGAGACAAAAAAGGTCTCTCAGACCAAACTGCATTTTAGTTTGCCTATCAGCAGGTAGAGGAAGGCAAATTCTTAACAAAATACAAAGCCACCTGCAAAAGATAACAGGTAAAATAGGCATGTTCCACTCCACATGCTAAACAAGATACTGCAAGAAATGTAATGTGATCAGTCAAGTAACATTTTCTTATCACGCTGCCTCTATAAACAGAATATTGCAAAGCTGCCAAAACCAGATTGGTTTTGGCTGAAAGCAATTATTCCTCATGTATCAACAAAAACATATAACAATGCTGAACTGCTCATGCAAACCTCCCAGAGTTAAATGCTATTTGAGCCTACAGTTAAACTGTAAATTTATAATCAAAACACAGTACATTACTCTCATCAAACACTTTTATTGTGGCATTAAATCCTACCCACCCTCAGCTGAAAATTGAGATTTTGAGGAAGAGAAAAATCTATCAAATAAGAAAAATTCAAAAATCCTCTTTGAATAAAACATTTTTTTGTGTGTAGTCATGACATAAAATGTTTGCTAACAGAAACACCATGGCAGTAAAGCAGCGTGCTTCTCATAGTGTCCTTAAACTATGTCAGTGAGCACTAAACATTTAATCTATGGGATAATCTCCTTCTGCTAGTGAGAAATATGAATCATAACACAGGAAAAAAAGGTGACATTATGCTCCTTAAGGGACTAATGGATATTTGCATTATTATGTATCTTACTAAAATGCACAACAGCTTTTTCCAGTCACTGCAAGGAAATTCCCCTGGGAACTGTGACATTTATGAAGCAATAATTGGTTGTCACACTATTGTGCTCCCTTTTAACGATTGCAGACTACTTGTGTCTCTACCATGCTTCTTACTGGCAAAGTTTATGGTATTAAATCTATAGCACCAGAAAAGAGATAAGAAAGTAGATCTATTTCATGGGGATCCAAAATATTTAATTTCAATACCATGTTCTTGTCTAAAAAAAATTTATTCCAAAGGATTTTGCAAATCACGTATCTCTGTCACAAAACCTCCTCTACTGTGACCCGCACCTTACAAAAATGTAGCCTCTATTTCATTGTCAGACAATTACTTTGTGATTACACTTCAGAACGGTTATAAAAAACAGTCCTCCAGAGAAATGTACATAGTATAGCACTGCATTCAAAAATGGAGGTCCTTTTGGTCTCGTCTTGTTTTTTAACTGAAAGCTTCCAGTCTGAGAATTAACTTCTTTTATTTTTATGACTATTGTCTATTTTTTTGGTTCATTCTCATCTACAGTCTATTGCTTTGCCTAAAATCTCCAGCTGAAGGACTTTTTTAAGTGAATTGAATTGCCGCTTTTGTTACCACAACATAAATCAAATCTAGTTACACTTTAGGAACAAATCAGCAGAGCGGAATAAGACTTCTTAAATCTAGAATTTTCAACACAGAGGTAAAAAAACAAAAGGTTGTTTAAATTTTATTCCCTTTTTGCCATTACACCAGCAGTAATTATGTCACTTCTCACAGAGATGCCGAAACGCTTTCTCTGAAATCAGCTTACTGTGTTTTCAGAAGCTAATCCTCTGCAAATATAGCTAGAGCACACAGTGACTGGAAAAAATAATGGACACAAAGTCTGGACACAATATTTTCTCTTCCAAGCCTCCTTACAAAGGAGAGGAAACAAAATCCCCAGCACCCCGAGAAAGAGCGGCAGCCCCCGAGGAGAGTCCCGGCATACCTGGCTTTGGTCCCTTCACTGAGGCTGTGGAAGGCGCAGCTGCACTGGGATGGGCACGAGCCGCTCGCCCCTGGCAGCCCCCCGAGCGTGAGGCAACACAGCAAACTCACCACGATCCACATGGCTACCTGAGCATGGAAGGACACCTGGGCTCTACACAACGTGGAGGGCTTCGCCTATTGTTTTATCCATTGACTGGTCACATCTTGTTAACTCCCTTTTGTTTTCAGCCACACTGTGATCTTCCAGCCCTCGCTGAGTCCATCAGATAAAAAAGGATAGGCAGGGATTAAGGATGGGGACTTGAGTTATTTTCATGAAGGTGCTTATTGCTTCCTGGAACAGTACTAACGGCATTTCTTCCTTCAGGGAGCCCCTTCAAAACATCCTCCTCAGGAAATTTGTGGCTCTTGTGCAAGGAAAACAAACATACTTTCTTGGGACCTGCATCACAGGCAAGGTAACTGTTATCTGACCAGGAATTAGCAGTCATTTACTTCCTCATGGGGATATTGGGAAGATTTAAGACAGTTGTTTGTGCTAATGGAATGTAAGCCTCCTATATAAGAATACTAATATATATATATAGCGATGCTATTAAAAGGCTTTATTTTCTTTTAAAAACTCCTACTTTGATCAAGCAATTATTGAACTGTCGGCAACATGCCTGATATCGATAAACAGTTAATAACCTAGTAAATATGCACATATTTCAGTTTATATCAGGACTAGCACATGCTCTGACTTGCTGACGAAGCAAAGCTCAGATAAGGGACCAATTTTTGCTACTTGATAAGGGAGCAGAATCCTATTCAAACTAACAAAAGACATCTCATGTTTATAAAGACTATTATTTTCCAACAAGTGTGAAAGTATATAAATTACTTATACCACAAATGCACAATACTCTTACCAAAGCAAAATGCTCAAATGCTTTGGAGAAACTGATAGATAATTACTTTCAGCCTGATCAGATTGCTACCCCCCACTTCCCAGACATACTGCATTATAGCTTTGGCAAGAAAATCAACCCCTGTGCCAGACACAAAACAGAAAACACAAGTTAAAAGTTAACAGAAATGAAGAGGGACTGAATGGAGCTGAAGAGCTAGTGATAAAGCACTAACCAGACACTACTCCTGCAGAGATGCTTTAGTGAAATATTTCTCTTCCAGTTCTGGAGCTCAGGAGAGCTTCAGTGCCAGCAAGTGTTACAGGAGAGAGTCTCAGATGCCCCACTCCAGCCTAAAACATGAGCAATTCTACTAAAATCCTGGGCCTGGCCATCTGCTTCCCCCATAGAAATGGGAGAAAATGTGGCTGACTGAGGCAGAAGCCATCCAGCATCCTGTTGGCCTTTCAGCATCAGTCACCAGCTTTCCTTTTCCTTACCAAAGGTCAAAGAAAAAGGGAAAGAAATTACAACAACAAAGATTTCTCTAAACATTAGGTTTTCTTAGATCTTAATTACAGTCATATTGATCAGAAAAAAGTGTCCATCCCACTCTCTTTTGTCAGTATTTGAAGTTGCTGTGGCTCTTCTATCCACCTCTCATAGATATCCATCTCAATTCAGATGTCACTAGGAGAGAACTACAGTTCTGTACCATTTTAATAGTCTGGTTGTATCTACAGCTGCCCTTCTGCAGAGATGCATGTTAGAATCAAATCATATGAACTGCCATAAAACCAAGGAAGAAATATGAACAATCTAGTAAAAAAGGCATTTTGGAGGTTAGAAGAAAAGATGGGGGAAAAAATTGTAATAAAACATTAAATAAATAAATAAATAAGGACAAAAAGCCCTCCACCACAGATCATTCAACATGTAAAAGTTCCAACCGAAAGTGCTATGAGAGACAGACACATTTGGAAGAGCTGTTATGGATGTTACTCCTTAAAACTCACATTTCTTCCAGGCTTGTGCAGCCATGTCAGATCCCTGACAAAAGACCAGCAAGGTGGAAAGGATGTTCTAAAATAAGCTTAATACAGGCAACTTCAGTTGCCAGTTGCTGAAGCTGGTCTCTTTTCATGTTGACAACAGAGGCAATTAAGGGTGCCCAGTTCTCCAGCAAAGCTGAGTGCAGAAGGCTACATGGTGTAACTACTCTCACATCTCCTCTGCTTCCCCACTGCCTCCTGTTCTCCTGTCCAGGCTGAGGATCCACCCCTGCGAGGAGGATCCTTATAGGATGTACTGGCTGAGGTAGCTCCAGCCCCTCTTCACCTCTCTTTTCCAGCATTCCTCCTTGTTGCCAACCGGTTGATTTTGCTTCTCCTTTCAAAAACATAATCAGAAGTTACCAGTCAGAAGTGCAGCAGTAAGATACAAACCAACTGAAGTTTAACAAGCATGCTACAGCAACGTTGTACCTAACAAAGGTTGCTCACCAGGATTTCTGCAGCATTGCTGTTCTCATGCAGAATTCATCCTGTGTTCTTCAGCAGAATGAAATTAAACTGGCAATTTTTCAATAATTCTTGGTAATGAACTCCCAGACTTTCAAGGTAATCTAGATGTGGTTTGGGGCTAACAATTAAACAGACATTTTATGGTGCCATAGTTTCACATAAGCTTGTTTCACAAGTTACTCCGATAATTAATTAAGGCTTGTAGCAATCACTTATAGAGAGGATGGCCCAAAGGATTACTTTTCACTCTGCTATTTTCACATTCTACTTTTGCTGTTGTTCAAAGAGAAATTCAAGTATCTCATTATTTATTTCTGACGAGATGAGAACATGATGCAGTGCTGCTCATTAAAGATCCCTAGTCATTCTTTCATTGACTTCCATTAGGTCCCATTTCTAGGTTTAATGATTTTTCAGTTCCCTTAATAATCTCCGAGCTGAGACCAAGCTTATCAGGTTTTTTAGTGTACTCATTGGTCAACTTGCCTTGCTGCCCAGACTCTGCCTCAGCTCAATACTCTCAACAGTGACTGAAACATCTGAAGTTAAATTCTAATTGAAAAAGCAATTCAACATAATTAACCTCTTGCCTCTATTTTTTTTCAATACATCTGATAAAGTGATTTCCCTCCATTGGATCTCTGGAATAATAAACTTGTAGAAAGTAGCCAGTAACTGTATGGTAAGGTTTGCTTTCATGAACCTCAGTTTTGCCTCACTAATTAAACATTTAAGTTACAACTAAATGCCAGGAGCAGTAGAAGTAAACTTAATTTGTAAATCAACAGCAATCAATAAAGCATGCCTCAGCAGCAGCTAATACCCTGCACTTTGTCAAGAAAGCTGCTATTTAGTTAACATGACAGACTCACTTCTGAACGAGAAAGAGAAAGACCTGGAGGTAGGCTGAGAGATTAATAAAACAAGAAAAGAGGTAACATTAACAGGTTTCTCACCTTGGAGTGTATTCACAAGTGTGTCTCTGAAAGGAGGAAAAGAGAGGGAAAAGGACCAATCAACTAATAACCCAGTTATGTTTTATCAGCACTTACATGTTTGAGTTTTTCCTCCCCGCTGACTATATTATCTTATAATCCTTCATTGATACATCACCACCAAATGGTGCAAATGATGGGTTAGGCAAGGAGCCACAGATACACTCCCTGTTAGGCTTGATCTGAATGGTCAAGAGAGGGGGACTGCCCTCAACCTGAGGAAACTCAACAAGAGGTTCATCAGTAGGTGAGGAAAGCAGCTCAGGTAGATGAAAGACAGAAAACTGGAAGCAAAATCTGGCCACTGTGTTCAACAGACTATGAATTCACCTTTACACACAATTCTGTTTTTTCCTGAAGCACTGTTTGCAGTGCAACAGCTTTCTAGATTTTCATGGTATTTTTAAGGCTTAGGTGTATTACCTTCTCCCAACTACTGAACAGTTACTCACACATTATGCTATTTAATGTAAAATGAACACTCATTAGATAATTTCCTTGTAAGTGCAGGTGATATTTGAGATTGTAAAATCAATATCAACTTTTGCAGTGCAGAGTAAAAACAATTTTTTTCATGACAGACAGTTCCATTCCATAATGAAACTAGTGGGAGTTAGGCTCTCCACTTACAGTTTGCACTCCAAATCATACAAATTGTGCTCCTTGCTGCTTACCTAGGAAGGGAAGTAAACAGTTTCTTCTCTGCACCAAACTAAAAATCTCAGTTGAAGGAAAAAAACATACAAAGAAGCAGTCAGCAAGTGTCATTCATCTGAAGTGTAAGAATTTGTTTTGCATTCTCCTAGAATAACCAGAACCTCTATTTATATTTTTGGCGTAAGTAAATACAAAGCAAATGGGGTCAAGCTCTACTGTCAGCAAAGTTCAGCACAAGGCAATCTTTCTTATCTTTCCTTGGTGGGGTATAATTCAGAGAAAAAAATTTGATTTGTGTTTAATAAGATTAAATTAATCATTTGGCATAGTTTCCATTTTTCCTTATACAGATTTTTAAAGCCAGAAATGTTTTATCAGAAGATTCTACTCACGAGCTCAAAAGCAAAGCCTGAGTGACAAACTCAATATGCTCACCTCAGTCACTCATTTTTAATCTGGCAATTGGACAGAATTTATTTTTACTTCTTTTCCCCATATGAAAATAGAAAAATATGGCATAAAGCAAATCAAACAGCATATTTTAGCATAAATGAAAAGTATAAAATACCTTATTATCATGATTTTGTCTGAAAGGTTTTATTAGCAGGCAACACGGGCCAGACACTAAATCAATTTGATTAGATAAATGCATCTCCAAGAAGCTTCTTGTACAGTGGAAAATCCTTCCCACTGATGCAAGTCGAGAGCACGTTGATACATTACGTCATTCTAAATTGGATCTTGCACTTAATGCTGATGAAGGCAGCTCCCCAGACCTATAGGGCCAAAGCCATTAATAGACTTCTAGACATGCTGAAAAAATACAACAAACCCAAACAGGTTTTGGCATGGAACGTTAAAAGTCTATCAGTGGTATTTCTTTTCTGCATACATTTACCTTAGCATAGATTTACAGAACCATAGCTCTTCTACTCTTCTTCTCCAAAGGCCCCACAGCGACAGGCAAATTCCACTGGGATTGGACATACAGGAGCCCAGAGCAAAATCCTCTGGGACAAACTCTTAGTACGCTCCTTTGCAGAGGGAAATCAGAAGACAAACTAATTATCTCTCTTAAAAGCCCTCTGCAAACCCATTTTTGAGGCTTAGTCTTGAGCACCATTGAGAGAGTGAATTCGTGTTGCCCTCTAGACGGGAGTTGGAAAAAGCTTCCACCCACAAACAAATAAATGCACATGAAATATGTGTAATTCCATGTCAGTAAATATTTTAACTACCATAAAAACATCCTCCAAGGTAATGTCAAAAAAAAAAATAACACAAACATGAAACCACAACTGAGTTGCACAGTAAATCTTTTTGAGAATACTGATGCTTCTGACTAATTTTGTTACACACATAAGAAGACCTTTAAAGCTCAAAACAAGTATCACCCATACATGCTACAGTTATCTGTCTATGAGCTTTCTGCTATGCCAGCTCTCTTGACATTACAGCTGCTAGCAGAGAGAAGAAGAAAAGGAGGAAAAGAGAAGCACTGCAACAAATCTTCACTGCTGGAATGTACAGCTTGCAAAGTGCTGACTATTTCACACCTTTACTCAAGCAGTGCCCAGGAGCTCTAGTAAGGCATAGGCACCCTGAAAGTTTTTATCAAAGACCAACACCTGTGTGTCTAATGGAGCACAGCCAAAGAAGACATGACACAAAGATTAGGGAAAGAAACAGATAAACAAATCAAGTGTATCATCGACTTGTACATGTATATAAATAAAACATCTAGATGTAAAGCTTAAGTTATCATGAACAGAAAAATTAATATATATGCTCTGCTAGTCATAAGCTGTTGACTGATTTCTGATGAGAATAGTAGCTAACAGGGAATTTTTACAAGTCTTCTGAAGAAGGAAAGCAAACACACAGTGAGACTGGAGAAGTAGTTATGTGTCTGTACACACATGCACACACCCACAGCTACCAAAACATACACCTGGAGCAGCATAAATGTCTGTCTGGTACCATCATTTTCACAGCAAAAAGTACTATTCTCCTCTGAGATGCTTCAGTCACATACAACAGTCCACATACACATAGTCCATTTTCATGGCTGGATATACCACAGTCATATCTGAAATATGTATCTTAAATTAGAAAAACTTTCTTAGGTTTATATTCCTGGCCCTTCATCTTTACTGTACCTTCATTCCCTAAAGTCCAGTAAGTTTCCCTCAGTTCAACAAAATCAGCTAACTTTGGGCTTAGCATCCTCAGCTAGATGACAGAGGGGTTCATGCAGTAATATTGCTGACTGCAACAACCTTTTCTGATTTGGACCTTAATAGTATTAGTCTAATCCCTGCAGAGTCACCTCTGCTTAGGAAACAGTGATTGTTTTATTTTGTTTCCTCAGGTATGCAAGAACTTCCATCACCGTTTATCTGGCTCCTGAATGCAGATGGAGCATAATGTTTTACACAGTTAACCCTCTGCCCTCTTTTCAGTCTGACAATCACCAGCTTTCCTACTCTGATTTACCTGCCTACAACCTTGAGATTTTGCAGCCCAAGTATATGCCCTTGTGGCAGTTCTAGGAAACTTCTTAGAAGTTGCAAGTCTTACACACAGGGACCAAGAAAAATTGGGGGGGGGGGGGGGGGGGGAAGAAGAAAACAGAAGAAAGAAGAAAAGGTAGAAAGAAAGGGAAAAGGAAGGCTTTTTCCTTGTGTATTTATTTTCTTGATGTTACTTTTTTCAGAGCAAAAAGCTCCTCTCAGTCTATTATCTTCAGTGATGCAATGTATGTACATATATGCTTGTGGTGGGGTCATAATTACATTGCCTGTGCAATTATTCTTATTTTTATCCTGATTATTCTTGGACTAAACATTTTATTATATACATTTTTGTTTCAAATATGATTATTTTTGAAATGTGAGAGGAGGAGTTTGGGGAGGTGATAGCAGAAAATCAGGGCATGCCTCAGGTAGCCTGCCTCTCACCCCCACAACTGCCCACAGGAGGCAAAACAAAAAGTTCCATGCTTTGGTCTTTCTGTTTTGCTTTATGGGCCATTCTTCATATGTTCAACGCTTGAAGAGATATATCTCACTGGCCTAAATTTGATGACCTATCCTTACGAACATGAGAGTGAGAAAGAAACTTGGGAGGATGAGGAAAGACTACGATGATCAGGAGCTTCCTTTAAGCACTGACTTGTGTGTCCCATCTGCCTGCAGACACAGTAATATTAAACTCATGCACGCCCATCTTCTGAGAAACTCAGTTTACTTCAGAGGATCTTTGCTAGGGCAAAAGCAGGCCTACAGTCCCACTCGGCCCAGAATGAACATGGGGAATGCTGACGCTCCAAGGGCAGCAGCAGGACATAGCACTTGCGCTGCAGCCTGCCAGAAATGTATAAGGAGATGAAGTTTTGGTGACGACTTTCCCTAAGGAATTCCCACAGAAGCAAAGGGGTGTGCAAGGTCCTTGGAAGATCCTGTCATCTGATGAGAGTTTAATCACCTGTCATAAAGCCATTAAGGTTTTTTAACAATATATTGGGAAAATAAAACAACCAAGCTTCTGTGCATTCTGTCTTATTCCAACATGGTAGATTACCTATAAGATACCCATGTAACACACAGCTCACATTTTTGTCTGTCTTAAAGGCAATTTTCTGACCAAGACTCTACTTTATGGTGAGATTCTGACTACCAAAGATTCTATTTAGAGACTGATTGGGGTTTTTTACTGTAAAAAATAAAAAATTAGCAAAACTGAAGTAACTGAAAGCTGAAAAAGAGAGCCTGGAACTATAATTTGGAAATGGCTCACCATGAACACTCCTCCCCTCCTTCATTAGCTAACTACAAAGCAAACAATAATTCAGCAACATTCTCACATCAGAGATGACAACATAAGTACAACTGAAGGCTTTGCCTTCATCATGGTTAATTCTGTTTTTTGAGATAAAATAATGCGGTTTTTACAAGTTTCATTATTATAGAAGGCAATACAGCCTGAAGAAATTGCTTATTAACTAAGCTCAAACGATTGGATTACAGAGGCTAAAACAATTAGGCAATCCTTAAAAAAAAGTAACATTTTATGGAAATGGGGAGGAAAGCCCTGGTTAATTCACAGGTGTGGTTTACAAATAATTCTGTTGATTGTCCCTGAAGCGCACTAAAAAGTGCACTTGGATAACACAAGAGGCCTTGATATATCTATTGTAAACAATGTTTATTTGATCAGGTTCCCATAGGAGCCCTCAGGAGAAGAAAGAAGCCTAAAGCAGAGAGGAGCAGGCAATGACTGTGGTTAACCTCAAGCTTCGAAAGAAGTGAAAGCCACAAATCTTTTACATTCTCGTACCAACAATTGAGCTGCTCCTTAATATGGTCACTTGAAAGGTAAGCATCACTCTGAAGTAGTCAGTGCTTTCTCAGTCAGTGAAGAGGAAGATGTGTCCCTGGAGCACAGTTTGTCCTCCCCTTGGGAGCTGCACATTCCTTGCAATAACAATAAAGAAAAAGCCCAGATAATTAGCATGTTTGGGTTTCATATGGAAAAAATTTAGATGTGATTAATCCCTCCCTAAGTAAACACAGATCTTATACTGAAGTTGAGGAAAGCTATACTAAATTCAGACTTAAGTAATGTTTATGAGGTAAGTATCATCAGAAAGTTTGGGGAACTCCCAATGCAGAGACATCGGTAGAAGATTACTAAGACAAGCAAGATATATGATACCACAGTGAGAGAAAAAACGAGGTGCTTTTGTTATACGTGGTCCACAAGTTGATTTGCATGCGTGATCAGTAGCACAGACTCATTGAGGAATATTTCAGAGTACTACATACCTTTACAAGAGCAATAGTAAAAAGATTCTCCTTGTAATACAACTAAAACCTCACTTGAAAGCCCCTTGTGAGTTTCTTTCAAGAACGGGGCACTGGTCTTTGAACTGGAAGAGTTATTATCCTGCAGTGGGAAGGCCTCAACCCCAAGAGGGAAATACACTAACAATGTTAGGTCTATCCTGTATTCTGTAGGACTGCCTTCTCCTCCAAAGTCCTGAAATACATCACTGTTCAGCAGAGAGATAGCATATTTCATTATATTGTGAATATCTATATAACCCCAAAACTAGTAGGCTAGCTGAAAGCAAAACATATTTATAGGTATCTAAAAAGCATTTTGAGAGACAGGTAACAGATCAAGGCAAAAATTCTACATATTTGATAACGATCATGTTTGCTACATCCAGCAAAGAAGCCTAGGATGCAATTAATGTTCTAGTAACTTTACTAATTTTCTAGCCTGGGTGGATTCCCATATATTTATCAAATATGTATTCAATTTAGTATGACTTAAGCTACCTGCCTCTGCAGAGGTAACTCAAACAGTAAAGGTGATGCTTCTCAGCTCTACATCAAGTTTTGACTCTCTAAAGACTCAAGTACAGCAGTGTGCAGGAAAGCCAGCCCCAGAGCAGAGACCAGGCCAGGGTACAGGTGTCCTACAAGTGAGCCCTTTCCTCTGCCTTCCTCTGCAGTGGCAGCACCTCCCGCCCCTACCTCTCCATCCTGTTCACAGAAAGCTCAAACCCTGCTCTGGAGCCTCTCATGTTCCTTCCCACCAGACCTGGGGCTGCCACGCTCACTCTCCAAAATCACAGCCATTCCTCCTACCTCCCCCAAGCCTCCTTGGCTATACCCAGGGCTTCACCACATCTTCCTACAACAGCTCTGGATGCAACTGAATAGAAAATCAGATGGAGAAGAGCGTTATGCTGCAGACTGTTGAGGAGAATGGTTATTAAGCGGCCACAGGCTTTTCCAAAGGGCTGTCCACGTGCTGCTCTGAGGACTTACTCCCTGCATCGTCCTTCCCATGGCCAATGCCAGGTGCTGATTTGCAGTCTGGGGCATATTCCAAATCACTCCTACCAAACAGAAACAACTTTACACAACTGCAACTAGAAGGTCTCCAGACAATATGCTTTCTGTTTCCTTTCCTAGATGAGAAGCATTTCCCATGAGGACCAAGATTACCACTCGCTTCAGTGATACCAGACTGAAGTCCTGTGTTGCTGCATTCCCAACCTGCTGCTGCTGAAATGCTGCAGTCTGTCATTTAAAGGCATATTTCAACAAAAAAAGTCAAAAACGATTTGCCTAAACCTGAATAAGAAGAAAGGATTAGGAAGGCAGAGGAATAATAATACATCAATTTAAGAAAGTTCTTGCTGTGAATATAAAAAAGTGTGTCAGTAATCTGCATTGATTGCTTGGAGAAAATTCAGAGGGCATGAGCGCTCAGTTATCTTTGCACTGCACCTTTTTTTGTTGTGCTTGTACCAATGTACATTTAACAAAGATTAATATGCTCCCACCAAATCCATAGTTTCATGAAATCCATGGGGACATCTGGCAAGAATCTATCAGAACTTTTTTCTCCGTATTCCCTGCAAAAACATTAGTAACCAGTGAAGTATTCTTAAGTGAGAGGCTGCTGGCTGGGGTTAAACCACAACAGTTGGGAAAAGGAAATGGATGTTTTATTGATGCAGAAACAAGATCAGTGGGAATTCAAAATATAAAGTTGAAAGAAAACATCAGGTTGAGCAAAAGACCCTTCCCCTGAATTTGGAAACAGCAAGTAGCTATTAAAAGAGTGTATAAAAAAAGGGATCACTAAAAACTTCATCATTTAGGGAGTTAATAAATGTCTTTGGCAAACCTGTTATCATTTGCATGTTTTCTCTGGCCTCACAGGAATACATGATGTGACATCATGTCTTACATAAAAAGGAGGGAAAGGAAATGAATGCAGCTTTGTTTTACCAACTGGAAAAAGAACTATCATTAGGAGATTCTTTCAAACTCAATTATTTATTCCCTATTTGCACTTTCTCTTTGCTTGAAGAAACCCATTTATAACCTGATTTTACAACTTAATTTAGCAGCCATATTTGACCATATATTATTCCATACTATCCCAATGTAGCATTAGAAAATTAGATTAACACAGCATCAAAAAAAAGTATTGAGAGACTGATGCATAAAGTTCCTGTTGACATCAATTACACTTAAGTCAGATGTCGAGACTGGACAGTTTGCCTATGACTGACTTGTGCTACTAGACTCTGCAACAACAAAGTAAATAAGGTTTAGGCATGGAAATTGTTAAGATACTTGAAGAAAAGCAGCCAACAAGTTAATAATATTCAGCCTAATAAAGATCTGCTAAATCCAAGGGGGTTGGGGTACTAGCCTACTTTCATGGAAAGATTAGTTTTGGAATGAGCAAAGTCTGCACCACAGACTTTAAAACAGACCACAAAACTACCAGTGTCCACATTTGAGAGATTTGCTTGGGAGCAAGGGTGAATTACTTTTGGCAGGCAACTAAAAGTACCTGAAAACCCTCATGAGGGTGGTTCAAATATCTGGGTCCTTTATGCCCAGTCCAGAAGAGATGTGCAGCTCTATGTTGACAAGCATTACAATGAGCCATCCACTTTCAGAACTATCACACTAAAAAGATTTACAGCACATTTACAAGATCTAGCCCTAATTTTTTGCAAGAACATGCAATGATCACTATTAAAACACAGGTTTAGATCAGTCATTTTCCCTGCTAGGAGGAGGCAGGGCTGTCACCTTCTCTGTCATTAAGACACGTAGGTGAGTGAAAACATAATGACGGATTTATGTGGTAGAATGTAATTTCACCCTGCTTAAACCAAACATCTGTATAGCCTAACAAATATCATGCCCTCCTGAATCCCACTTCAAAATCCAAGAGCATATCCCTCAAGATGATTACCTACCTCAAAAAAAGCTGAAAATTGAGTGCCAGAGTTAAAAAAAAAGCACAGCAAGATGGTTTCACAACAGCCTTGAAGCTCCAATCAGTTCTCCTGGGCATCACAGCCTGTAGGCACAGCTTTCAGAAAAACCACAAAAAATCCACCACTATCTTCAACCAAGACCACTAACTGTAAATGCACTTCCACCATGTAGTCAGGAGAACTGAACAGGCTCTGGCTGTGTCTGGAGCAAATTCACACTGCCTGACCCCTCAATCAACCGACAGCCAGGTCAGCACAGTGTGGGACCTGAGCTGGGGGAAGCCAACATCCCTTGTGCTTCAGCAATCTTTTTGCTCCCATTTCGCTCTAGAATTGTGGGGATGAAGAAAGTTACATGTCAAAGTAGTGCCACTATCATGCTAGTGGCAGCTTGTTAAGGCAATCAGTAGATCTGGGGAAAAGTAGTAAGGATGAGAAGTGAAGAAAAAGGAAACAAATGCACTAAAAAGGGTAGGATGAAGTACCACTAGAAGAAAACAACCATATATAGTAGTTATCATAGCTATCACTACTCTAAATGTAGGCTAAAAATTTAGAAGTATGGCCAAGTTGCTCACTTCTAATGGACAAGCATTAAAAATTACATAAATAATAGTAGTACAGCTAAAAAAGTATCATTTGTTTCCCTTGGAATCTGAAAGCTGCTGTCTTCCATTCTACAGGATCCAGGCATTCAAACAGTTAGTTAATCAATCAATAGCACAATAAATGAAAGGAAAATGGTTGAACCTTTTGGAAAATGACAAGATCTCATTTACATCTCGAATCCACTGTGTGGTTTGCTTGTGGTTGGAAGTCAGCTGAGGGTTGGACAAGCTGCATGTAGCACATACTCCAGAGCCACAGTACACCAAGACCGCAGTCCTCAAACATCTCTCAAAGGACAGTAAGTAAAGTCCTGTGAGCACTCACCACTAGGCAGCTCAGATACATCCTTGTATGTTTAAGGCTCAAAATCAGTAATTTGTTTTTGCCTTTAATCAGGCTGTGCCACTGTGCATATTAATTTAAGCCTCGGTTACAAAGGGGAGATATGTTACTATACAGAACAGTTATTGCCTGAAAAATGCACTGGCCAGTTCCTAAAAAATGGGTGAGGGGAAGACCTACAAGCTGCAGAAATTATCAGTTCATACTTTTCCTCTAATTACCAACTCAATGAGTGCCTCTTTATTTTTCAGGTCACTTCCCAGTTATATATTACGTTTCCTTTGTTCCACAACCTTTAATTCTTTTCCAGTCTTGCAGAATTAACTGGACAGGTTTTTTAATCTTGTCTTTACAAAGAACTTGTTGTAATTGCAATGAATGCTTTCATTTTGCTGGTGTCTGAAATACGATTTGCAGGAGAAGGGGGAGTGTGGGTTGATGCTAGTCCCATCATTAATAACATTCTTGCAGGGATTGTAGTGGCGGGAGTAAAAACCTCAAAGCTTTTATATAATAACAGCATGTGTCTGCACGTGAGCTGCTCCTTTAAGAAGCCCTGGGTTACTGGAAGTAGAGAGATCTGGAGAAAAGGCAGCCCTACAGCTATAACAGAGGGCAGAGGTTAAATATTTTGACATATTTGCCATAAGAATGGTCACTCCACACCCTCTCCCTGAAGGCTTCACTGAAATAGAGGTGTTTGCCCTGGGCACTGCCCTGCTGGTAGAAGGTAAGTCCGATGTGGGACCTCAGCAGCAGTAGGACTTTTTCCCCTATTATTTGTGATGAGAGGGGGAAGAAAAATTGAAATAATCTGCAGCATTTGTGGTACACTGACCGTGGTTACTGTGGCCACATCACCAGTACTTCTGCTGAGTAAATCAAGGGGAGCTCTAAGCCGTTTGCAGTGAAGATCTGCACTCTATGCGTGGCTGTGGCAGCGAAGTACTTCTCAAGATTTTGGGATTTAAGATTTTGTTGTTGACTTTTAAAGACAATTTTATCTTCCTCGGGGGAAGGATATTGAAATGACTGATAGTCTCTCAATAAACTTGGACTGCTTGTTTTGTGGGCTGTGATGACTCTCTTATAATCCAACATGATAGGTCCAAAATAGCCTGTAAACTCTTAGCATGCATCCAGATTGCGTTGGTAGAGCTGCAATTAATGGCTGCTGGCTAAAAGTAAAAAACCTGTATCAATTTCATTTAGCCAGTGTGGACTTTCCTTAAGGCATAAGCCACTTTGTTGAGAGACTGCAACAAAACTGTGAACTTATATCTACCTTGCAGCTAGCAAAGGGGGTGCCAGGGACCTGCGGCTGTTGAAGTTAAAATAAAGTAAATGACACCTAAAACTAGATGTGGTCTAACACATTTATGATTTACTAAACACAAATATTTTCTGTAGGGCTTTAGGCAAAATGTGCCCAGCAGATTGGCAGTAAAACTCTGTCTTTGTCAATGGACTTAGCAGATCGAACTAAATAATTAAAGATTAATTCACTTTCTGAAGACTCTGAGAGAAAGTTGATGAAGACCCCTCTTTTTACTTTTTGTGGCAGCTTATGCAGTTTGCAAGGAAGCTATGGGGAAGAGTTCCATTTACTTTATTAACTGGACACATTTGCTGATCTGAAAATGAAAGTTCAAAGCTATAATTTTTAAATTTAGTAAGTTCTCTATTTGTACACTCATGCTGACCTTCAAGAGAGCAGAATGTGGTGAAGCCTGAAGCTTCAAAAAAACAAGGGAAAGACAGAAAAAGTTGATGTAGTAATAACTCTTCAGCTCTACTCTAAATATGCTCACAACATATCTCTCCTAAAGGCTTCTTTGCATTTGGGAGAGTTGACAGCAGTTTTACCCTGTGGGTGGGAGGTAATCTGGCAGGGAGGAAATAAGAACAGCAGATCTCAAGTGACTCCAAATATTTCTCCTGGAAATATTTTGTTATATGTTGTGTAATAAACACACATCAGCTGTTACTATGGTTATGCCATCAGCCATTAATGCAATTAAGGTAGAAGCAGGATTTTAGACTAGAAAAAAATCATCCATCTTATGTAACCACGGAATTAAGACAATGAGCATAAGTAACTACAGTACTTTACAGAATTAGGGGATATAGAGTTTTTCTGTGCTACATAATTTCTTTTTCCAAGAAGAACACAAAGAAAAAGACACCGTGTCTCTCATCTAACTGAAACTCAGAGATTGAATGTTGAGTCAGAGCCTCATCAGAGCTAAAATAATTCAGGTCACCTTGAAAAGGGCATTAAAGGACAAAGCTTGAATTTAAACCAGTGAAAAATGGGTTTCAGGGTGGCACAGCTCTGTGCTGGGTGAATAGCTGGGGTTGCTTGGATGGTTCTGTCTGAGGACCAACATTTATTTATTTTTTTAAATCTGTCTGTGACTGCTTTTCATAATTAGATTATTCCTTTCCATGTATAGTCTATTGACGAGGCGCAGTAATAAGATTGAGCTGATGTGATTCAAGCACTGTGTAGGCTAACCTTAGACAGAAGCCCAAAGGGAGCCAGGCTGACTGAAACACAGCTGAGGGATTTCCATGCTTAGACACAAAAGAATGTTATAATTGATATTGAACACAACCCTTTTCTCTATCAAAGGCAGGCCTGGAGATGTGTACACCAGCAGCATATGCTGGCTGTCAGCCCCTCTGAAACTGCCTCCCCTGCATCTCCCTTGCTCTGAACTATGTGTCCCTGGATGAACTCTGACAACTCAGTTTCTCTTATTATAACAAAAAGCAGAATTACAAGCAAGATCAAACCATTTCTGCTCCACGTGACTGGCCATATCCCTGACGCAGTTTGGAGCACTGGCTTCAGCTGTCACCTACAACTTCTCTCTTGAAAGCCTTTGTAACTTGCATGCAGACTGACCACTACAGATTTATTCCCTGCGTGCGTATGAGTTTCCACTGTAATTATTGTTCCCTCATTAAAGAAAACAACAGTATCATTGTAGATGTTTTCCATTTCCAGTTGAATCACACCAAACAATTCTATCTTTCAGCCCTGCTTGGTTTCTGTCTGAATGGCTTGACAATTCTCTCCTTCCGAAAAATCAAAGAACTCCGAACACCCAGCAACCTGCTGGTTGTCAGCGTTGCGCTGGCTGACTGTGGGATCTGCATCAATGCATTCATCGCTGCCTTCTCCAGCTTCCTAAGGTACACCTTAAAGCTTTTCCTAAGGGATGCTCAGAAGAACCGCATGAAAATTAATAGCTTAAGTTGTAAGAGATCAAAGTAATTAAATGACTCTCTCTCTACCACAACACATAGCCAACCTTCTTATTCTCTCAATTTGAAACGGGAAAATGAAACTCTGTATAGCTTTACCAGGCAAGCAGAAAAGCAGATTTTACTGTGTATAATCACTGGCAGAGTGTAAGATTGATTATAGAAGATATTTAACCAGACAGCTTTACCCGTCATTATAGAAGCTACTTGAATACCAAAATACCATTTCACTAAACCTCTAGATTGACCTCAAATTTATCTGCAAGTCTTTATCTGTTTGGGGTTTTTTTATTAACCTTTCCATTAAAGCACTTATTTGAGAAGTTTCTGTTACCAGGGAGTTCACATCAGTTATGACACAATTGTTTTTCTACATTTTCACACATGTCAATCATTTAATCAGAGGACAGAAACAACATCAAGCATTTTAGTAAATAATTACAACAAACAAATCACAAGCAAATCATACTCAAAAAACCCACCACCACTATATAAAATAGCTGATGAATAATTTCACCTTGGTATCATATTTTTACACCCTGGAAAGACCTTTAATTCAAAACAGAAATGCATTTCAAGCCAGAATGTGACCACTTTATTATCTCTTAATGGCTATAAAAAGTATTTACGAATTAACAAGTAAATAAGTTCCAATGGGGCCTTATTTAATAATATTTTACCTCCTATATAGGTCAGTCTTGTTTCAGACACTTACGTCCAACTGTAGTAAATAAAGACACCTTTATGGAACTGGAGCTGAGAAGCCAAGGTCAATACATCAAAATGTATTTAACCATTGCAGGACCTTTTCTTTCAAATAGGACCACAAGTTTCCCAGCCTCTCAAGCAGTAAGCTGTCTCCTGTTCCAGGGGTAGTCTCCTTATGTATTATACCGGTGTTGTGTAAATATATGAGAAAGGAGATTGCTGAAGATTTCTGCACAGCCGTGTTTACGAGCATAAGAGTCAGTTTAGATGAACACAGAAAGAAAAAAAAGTCATGGCTCCTTTTCATTCTGTGTCTGCAAAGACATTGGGAAGTTCTTTTCCTTTTCATTATACGTCTGCAAAGATATCGGAGGCCTCAGTCTGGCTATCAAGAGTATTTTTATTTGTTGTGAGCTTTTGTACTGTGTTGCATGGTGAACTCAGTTTCAAAAATTCATTTGCTACTTTGACGCATTGATGAATTGGCTGCTCATAAAGGATACAAATTTCGAAGATGTGGATAACTGGATGAAATGTAGATTTCAAATTTAAATTTAAACTTTTCAATGCAAAAATGCAGGGTTATATTTTCATCTCAGTATTAAGAGTAGAAATAGCTGCTGTACTGTATCAGACATCACAGCAAGAAAAATGCTGGCATATACCTAAAGGCAACCACAATAGCATCTTTTACAATGTCTCTCAGAGAGCTTGAGCACAGTCTATCATTTTACCCTCTCTGTTAATGAATTTCCAAACATGTCTTCATCTTTCTCTACCATTTTCTTAACATATTCCTTGTTTGTTGACAGATACTGGCCCTATGGCTCTCAGGGCTGTCAAATTCATGGATTCTGTGGCTTCCTGACAGCACTAGCCAGCATTAACTGCAGCGCTGCAGTCGCCTGGGACCGATACCATCACTACTGTACAAGTAAGGGCCACAATTTACTGAGCAACCCCACCCAGATTCTGCTACAAGGCAGCTTGCTTAGGTTTCTGAGAATCAAAGAAAGCACATATTTATTATTTGTGTATCTTACACCTAAGTTTGTTTATTTTACACACTAGAGACGGAGCAAATATAAACAATTTCTCCCAAGGACCTCTTCCCATACAGGGAGCAATCATCAACCACCTTCAGGAGATATTTCTTCTTCCAGATCACATCCAAGTCATGATCCTCTTGCCACGCTTTCTCTTAAACCATAACGATTTTTAAAATAAAATCCCAACCGAAATCCAACCCTTTGCATTGAGGAAAAATCTATTCACCTTGGGCTTTCATCCAACACCCTGCTGCGCACCAAACAGATATTTATGCCCATGCAGAGTTTACTAATTACAGATGAATTTGATGTAACTGGAGAGCCGCCTCTGCAGAGACGGCAGCTGGAACAGAGCCCATGCAGAGGCATGATCAGGCAGACAGAGCTCAGCAGTCCCTTTGTGTGACACACAGGCATTTTGGGGTGCCAGAGACATTCGTGGGGTTTATGTTTCATTCCAGGCCCCCTTATGAGCACTGGAACTTGATACATTTGTTCCCAAGCAAGGAACAAATTATCTGCAAGTTTCAATAAAAACGGCAGAGCTATTTTTAAGTACTAATTGATAAGAGTAGGAATGTGCTCATGTGGGTTTTTTTCCTTAGTGAAGGCCATTTTTTGTTTGTTTGTTTTTCTTGCAATTTAGTTTTTAACTAACTCTGACACCTCACCTGGATTTAATGGAAATCTAATGTTAGATAGGGAGATCAACCTACGAAAATAAATTTGTCCTTTTTTGTCAATTTATGAAAGAATATTTTTGATTTAGGTGAGAAATAGAGATTGACAGGATTTACGAATATATGGATTTGACTTCTATCACAGAACTTCCTCCCAGTATTTGACAGTACTTCATTTGTGCATTCAAATCAATCCAAGAATGGAAATGTCTGCTGAATTAGGGTGCTGAGTTGGATTTGGTGTCTGCAGGGACTGCTAGGATTTGTGCTGGAACTCCAACCATGCACTAGCCACTGCTGTGGATACAGGAGAATAACTCCATTCTCTTAGCTAGCCCAGAAGTTGGGAAGCACACCAAAAGGCTTTATCATCAACTGTAAAACAAATTGGCAGCCTTGTGAGCACTGGAACTTGCAAAACCTGCTGTCTTGTAAATAAAACACGGTGCACAGGGATGATATTCCTTTTGTATAACAGGATAGACCCATGCTGACTGCTCTGTGGGTGCTTTCATGGGGACTCACCTCTCCCCAGACATCATCTTTCACAGTAAATGCAGCAACTTAGTACCTGTCAGTCCCCACTTCCTCCTCCAGTTTACTTTAAGTAGCCAGAGTTTTCAAAAGTTATTGGGAAGGGACTGAGTGACAAGCACAGGGTATACAATTTCATGCCCTTCGTTATGAAAAGTGAAGAAGACATGATATGAAATACAAATCTCTGTCCTATTCTGAAAGGACAAAGAACCTCTTAAAGGTCTTTTCCAACCTTAACTATTCTATGTTTCTATGACATCCTGGCACTCAGCAGTGTTTGAAATGCCCTAATCTGCACTCTTTGGCCATTTTGGCAGTCATGTGGGAGCTCTGCCATCTGGGAGAAATGGATGAGGTCCTCCCATGCAGATATGCAGCTTTTATGTTTCCTGCTAAAGCCTGTTTTTTTCTAGAAGAATGAGGAATCCAGAGCACTTCATGTAACCACACTGTTCTCAAAAAAAGCTGTCTCTTTGGCAATGTTGATAGACAAATTCAACCCTCCTTTTCTTGTGATAAAGCACAGGTTGCTCAGACCACTTCACAAAATATTTTCTAAGGGAAATTGTAGACATTTGTTGGGGAAGAAACTGCTGAGCTGCAGTGCTTCAATGCCCTCCTCTGTTAGCATCCACACAACCTTTCAGGCACAGCCTCCATGTGATTAAAGCAGCAAATAGTGAAACACAAACCACACAGGGAATATATTCAATCTGATCATCCTGTTGAGGTGAAAAGGTTGCCAATTTTTTGTTCTGCAACTCTTACAGGAATTCAACTCAGGCAAGGAAATTCTTTTTTTCATGTCTAGATAAAGGACCCCAAAAAAGCAGGCTGTAAGCTAAATCCATACTAACACCCCTTGGACATCAAAATGTGTCTGGAGCTAGAAGAGCAGCATCTGTATTTTACAAGAGAGAGCCTGAAAATAAGCATGTCTTGGAAAGACATTTTGCTCTCTGCAACATTGACTTTAATGCCTTTGTGTCATGACTTCCTCCAGTCATGAGCACACACTACATTAAGAGCACAGGCAGAGAGACCCTAAGGGCACAAACTTCTTTACTTTGCTCAGATTGTTACTTACTGATGGCCAAACATGGCTGCTACAGCGAACACTCTGAACAACAAAACCTAAAACCCAGAAGGTGCTCAGGCCCTGGGGCTACTCCAGTAAAACCAGCCCTTTCTAGTTGCATCCTTCACATGCTGATTGCAAGGAAGATTAACTCATATTTCACAAACATGCTATATCAGACCTGCAGGCTATACTGTGTTCTCAATCCATACATTAAACTCCTGTTGACACCGGTGCACACTGCATGCCTGTACAGAAGGTACAAAATACCTTTGCCTAAAAAACAAAGCTATCAACCTTGTATCTTCATTAGCCAGGAAATGATAATCCTTCCAAACTCAATTACATCATCCCCAATTTTTTTGTCATGTCCTAACAGTTTCCCAAGAAAACCTTTGCTGTAGCATTTCTCAGTTTGACACTGGATTATCCACTATCTGTATTTCTGAGGAAGAAGGGGCTGACGGGAATGTGAGAGATTACTATGATGATAGGAAAATTTGGGACTTTACAGCCATTCTGGATGCCAATAACACAAATTTGCTCACCAACACTGAAAACAAACAAGTTTTTAAATTTGGCAGTCAGTACAACCCTCAGTGACAAAGGGCTAGCCTTTAGAGTGTATTGATAACTAGACGAGTCACTCTTCAGAAGTGAGGTTGATATTAACTGACATAAGGAAGAAAATAGTATTACCACCACACGTGATAGAGAAGGTAGAGTTTCAAGATATTTTACTCTGCCCTCTTTTGGTTTTTTCCTGTCAAGCAACCACACTGGGCAACTATCTTCATCCCCTAAATGTAGCTTTGGGGCCTATGAGGTGCTGCGTTCACAACAAGGAGAAGAGAACCAAAGAAATAGCCTGAAAGTATGCAGTAAGAGGAGAAAAGGCAGGGAAATATGAAGAGTATCAATGTCAATCACCAGCAAGACGGAAAACCAGATAAAATTGTATTTCAAAATTTGATCATTAAGGGGAAAAGGAGAAAACAGAAGTAGTTTTATCCTAGTGCCTGACAGTGAAGAAGGAAAGGGCGAACTCTGAGGGAGCTGTCTGTCAGCAGCCAAGCATTCAGGACAGAAGGTGACAGTTTTCATCAAGGTAGACATTATAGTTCTCCCTCCTTGGCCATTCAGAAAAGAAAAATGTCCTGAATTACGTTAACATAACAAGGGAGGAAAGACACAGCAGCCTGGGAGGCCTCTCTGGAGCTGGGATCAGGCAAGCAGAGGGCAGCTGGTGGAGATCCCAGGGGATCAGTGACCTGGATAGCAGGCAGTCACGTACCACAGAGATGTCCTTGCTGAAGGCATCTCAATCAAGCACATTATTCATTTTGGTGAGGAGATGTCACACTGCCACCAGAAGTTTGTGGAGAGAGGAAGGATCCTGGTCAGTTTTTTCCCTTTCATAAGTACAGTTACAGTTTTAAAAGGAAAGAAAAAAAATCTAGAAGATTTTACACTTGCATTTAAGAATTAGGGGGAAATGGAAAATCTGAAGTGATTTATGTCATTACTTCTGTCTATACTACAAAAGAAAATGTGAATAAAACCAGCAGGGATTTCACAGCAGTATTCAATTTCAAGAAGTAGAATTGCAGTGAGTTTTATCTAATCCTTAACATTCAAGGAAATCTGGGTTGTTATATCAGTATTCAAAAATTACCAAACTACCATTTGTTCCAATTTCAGCTGTCAGCTCTGTCAAATTAGGAGCAAATCCTTAACTCATGTCATATCTACTGCAGCCACCCTGCCACATTGCCTTCATCTAGTTTTGCACCTGTATCAGTTTTCCCTGACAAAATGTCAATGTTTATATAGATCTTGCATTTTTCACTGAAGTAGAAGGTAATCACCAGAACAGCTCTATGATCATGGAGAACCACAGAAAAAAAAAAAAATCAATGGAGTAAAAAAATCCCTTAATTAGGTTATTTTAAAGAGCTTTTTCTAATAATATGCACAAAATAAGCTATTACGCATTGCAGCTTTCTTATTTCTACAAGAAATGAGTACTTGTGAGCACCAGTGACTGGTGCTTTTTGCAAAGCAGATTAAGTAGGTACTAACACCTACTTTACTTATGACTGATACATATTTTTGCTTATAAGACTTTCAAATATCTTCGTCTTTGACAACCTTCTAATCTTAAGTGATGCATGCCATGAAGTCTGGTACAAGCTATATTGTTCTGGAATATATCATAACTTAATATTATACAGCTATTATAACTAAACCATTTGCAAGAATGAGGAAAACAAACTTTTTTCTGTCCATCATAGAAAATCCTGTTCACGTTTTATTTGAGAAATTCCCTTTGAACAGCAGGCTGAAATCTAGCTGAAAGGTAGCCACTGTGTCAGTGATGTATTTTTTGCTCTTTCTGTGCAAATCAGCTAAACATTTGAAAAAATCATAAATCTTAAAAAAAAAATCTACATTTGTAAATGTTCCTTCAAACTAAAGATGGAGATATAATTTATGGTTATGTCACCAAATACTGGCCATCATAATCAAAAGGATGAATGTCCCATGCTCTATCTAGTACTTTCTAAAATTTAAGCTCTTGACATCAGAATTTTAGTAATCTTTAAATAATGGTGGGAGGGTTCTGTTTATGAGAGTGACCTTGTTCTGTCCCAAAGCAATTACAGAAGCCATTTGAAATCCCCTGTATTAATATTGCACTGTATGGAAAAGAGAAGCTTTACTTTTGCTTTTCAAAGGGAGAAAGCCAGAGCACAAGAGTGATTAGACTTAATAGGACCAAACTGCAAGCACTGGGCCCTAATTAGGAATTATATCTGTAAGCATACGCTGAACTCCATGCATAGACATTTAATTGAATTAGGACCTACACAGCTATTATGTTAAATTTTATCAGGCCCAAAAAAGTCATTTAAAGTAAAGCAATGGCCTGCTGTGCACAAAAACAACCAAACCGCTTTCCACCTAGGCTCTTACTGTCAGCCTTCTCAGGGGAGGACATTTTTGCCATGTGAACCAATCACAATTCTTTCACTGTTCTTGTACTGAAAGTTTTTTTTTTCTGGGTAAAACTAAAATAATATTGAGCTTCTTTACTTTTACATTTATACATTTCTAGCTGCTTTTAATGTGCGAGTAAATATTTTCTGAAGGGTCAACAAGCAGCTGATTTCACCAGGTCTGCTTCACCATTAATCTCATTTTGCAAAAGGTTAAAGCCAAAAGGAAAAACTTAATTTTGTTCTCTCTTCTAGTCTCCAAAATAGGATTCCTTAAGTGTGAGGAGAGACAATAGAGGAACTCAGCCTCAAGATGAGATTTCCAAAGGCAGGCTGTAAAGACATGCCTGGGGCCAGACTCCATTTTTGCATAGTCCTCCATTCTACATCTAATAAGAAAATGGTGATCCCTAACATATGTGGAAAAGTAACTAAAACAAACTTTTTCTTATAGTTTTTCATAGAAAAGGCACAAACATTAAAGCAAAATTTAGGAAAATAAAGAGAAAAAAAAAAGCAAGTTAATGAAAAATAAGACGTGGCACCTTGCTGAGCTCCCAGAGCCCTGCCAGGCCTGGGGGCTCTCGAACGTGGAGGGAACTGAGGAAGGGCACTGCCAGCCACAAGTACGGGGTGGTTTCCCCTGGAGTGTTCTATGGGCTGCACTTTTCCCATTAAAGAACTCAACATGGAAATCTTCATTAAAGCCACTCTTGATAGAAAATACTTGAAAGCCATTTCAGCATGAGGCCTCACAACTCTCTTGTTGCCTGCACATAGCCCAGCTGGAAGCACACAGGCCAAAAGATGTGGCACCAAGAGACTGGGCACCACAAAAGATCCCACAGGTGGTTGCAGACAGGGGAGCAAGAGTTTCTCCAGTTTTTCTGTGCAAGATGACAGCAGGGAAGGTGGGATTATATCGGATTAAATCAATGCAAGGATCCTTTTGTTACATGCAAAGATCCATAAGGTGCTGGTGTGTGACCAGGACCCGGTGCCATCAGAGTGCCTCAGTCAGGGCCCATCGTGCTTTGAAACCTTCACAATACTGCAGTAGTTCATGAAGTGAAAGGATGGGGCAAAAAGAGAACAAAATTTCTGCCACAAGATACCACAAAAAGTAACCGATATTAACTATTTTATAAAAACTGCTGAGAATCAAAAACCCCACAGGATTTAGTTCAGGGTTTTTTCAGAATACCAGAGGGCTTACCACTTACAAAATTTTATTCCCAAAGCAATAAAGCTGCTTTTGGTATAAGCTTGTTTTAAAAGATACACAATTCAGATCCAGGTTTCAGTGCAGCTGCTTTTGATAATGCCTTTAAAACGCTGCTAGAATATGTAAAACGCAAAACAAAGCTGACAGCTTATGTAATAAGCTTTGTCCCGGTTGAATTTCAAGTTACAGTTGTGTAAAGCCAAGCTACAAGAACTGCTATGTAGAACACAAATGGACATCTTGGATGCTTGTTTGAGCATATACATAAGTTGCACTCACTTAAGAAAGATACAGCTTAAGGTACATTGCTTCTTTTAAACAGAGAGATTACAAATAATTACAAGTTACTAAAAAGGTTTACTTGCATTGCTAGTTCCCTGAATCAAAACCTATTCTTTTGTTTTCATCTATGTAATTCTAGACTCATATTATGTCAGTATTACAAAGCAATATTTAAGCCTTTGAACCAAAATATATCTTCTATGTAGGAATCATATGAAAGACAGATATTAGTCATTAATAATTCTTCATTAGTAATTATTACAAAATAATGTTTTAAATTACAAAAAAATCAATTTTTTTTTGTAACTACCATATTAGTATTAGTATTTATAAACAGGATATTCGTTACCTTTTTCCTGGTATTTAAATTGCAATGTGTACCCCTGTCTTTTTCCATGACTAATTTTTGAACACCTGCACCAAACAAATTTTCCAAGTTGATTTTTAGTGCAATTCAAAGTCTAATTCTTTTCCCTGAAGAACTCTGGAAGATAAGAAAAAGCACAGAGGTAGAACCAGCATCCTTGTAAAAAGGGCAGTTTCACTAACAAACTCACTTTATTTTCCTTCTTTAAAATATACAAGGACATTACCACTCAAAATAGCTATTGTGGAGTTTGAGGTCTTTCCTGGAGCTGCTGCCTTATAGAGACCTCCAGTTTGTGTGGCCACCCATGAGTCAGCCACATCTGACCCCATGGCAGGGCCTCACCTCACACACCTTATCCCCAGTCTCTTCCGAGAAAGGTCAGAACTGGCCTGAATCTTCCTGCCTGTTGTCATGATGCTGCTGTTAAGGGCAGACAAAAAGATTGCTTCCCAACCTCAGCGAAAATTACATCATTACTTCTCCTTAATGGGAGATCTGATTAGAAAGGAGCAGTGGGAAAAGTCACCGTTCTCCTTGCCGGTGCAGCTGGCGTCATGGATTATTCAGCATGGCCATGACGACAGACATTAGCCTCCATAACAAAATTATCCAGACCTTTTGACACGCAAGCAGCAAGACTAACACAATATCCTGCAGCAGCAAGGAAGCCTGCCTGCTTCTCCATGAAGAAATACTTCCTGTGTCTTCTGAAGTTTCCAGTCCTTCTTTTCATCCATTGACCTATTCCTGTGATATTTTATGAAACCGGGTGAGATAGGCACAAGTGAATATTTTTATTATAAAATTAGAAAAAAAATCACTAGTGCTGAGCTTCACATTTCCTGTTCCAGGCTAAGCAATGATCTTAAGGGCAAAATTACTTGTCCAGTAGTATTTTTAGAATGAGATCTGTTGTCAGGTTGTGTGTATATATGCATATATATATATTGATGAACAGCAGTTTTAGAACAGAGTATATTTGATATCCACACCTGCCCTGCACTCCCAGCCAGGCAGGAAGGAAGTAGGCAGGGGCTGGGGAGTGTGTGCAGAGTCACGTTTCTGATCTGACCCACACCCTGCAATGGGACTCTAGTTCTTCAAACACTATTTATTTTACCGCCCTGTTCATTCTACTCTCTGTATCACCTGAGTCTTTAAACACATTCCCAAAACACAAGAATATAAGGTTTGTTACAGCAGCTGTATCTCCAGTGTGGTACAAAGCTAAGCAGCAATAAAGCATTTGTCTAAGTAAAGTACTCAAAAGGGAAGTACAGTTTGCTATTTCCTAAAGTTTAAAAGCTTCCTTCATATTTTATGCCAGACTGATTCCTCCAGATGCAGGTCAGCTTCAGGGTACAAAACACAGACAGCTGCTTGTTTCTGCCTGAGGCCCAAGGGCCGGACAGCTTTTCCCAGTGGTTTTGTTCGGATCATGGAGATTCCCTTTTCTTTTCCCACAGGGAGCAGGTTGCAGTGGAGCACGGTCATCTCCATGATAGTGTTTGCATGGCTGTTTGCTGCCTTTTGGGCCGTGATGCCCTTACTGGGGTGGGGGGAATATGACTACGAACCCCTCCGAACCTGCTGCACCCTGGACTACAGCAAAGGGGACAGGTGAGGGCCAGGGCCAGCTCCCACAGGGGTGGGGTGGAGGCTGCTATCCCCTGGGGTGGCCTCAGCAGCACACCAAAACTGCTGTCTCCCATCACTGCTGCTGGGGCAGATGTCCCTCCCAAAGGCTGCCTTGACTCACATGGTGGCATGTGGGAACAGCTTCCTCTGCAGGAGAGGCTGGTGCTCATGTTTCTGCTACTCCCTTGCTCATCTATAAGCTGTATCTTTTCTCTGTTTAGGACTTAAACCTCTTTCAAAGGGGTTTTGGGTTTATACAGTCCAGTGCAAATGTCTGAGTAGGGTTGTTTGGGTTTAGAAAGCAAATACCTGTTGTAATTTTCTACAGTATTATCCATCCCACACAACAGCGTGGCACAGCTTAACTGCCCTTCAGCAAATGCTGCAACTAAAGCATGTTGACAAAACTGGTTTTAGCAATTTTAAAAATACAAGTTGGTAAATACTAACAGCAAGTTTACATAGATACATTAGACAGGAATTAACAACCTCTTTTTTTTCCCCCCCTCACCCTTTCCAGAAACTATGCCACATACCTTTTTTCTATGGCTACTTTCAATTTCCTGGTCCCGGGCTTCATCATGCTGACGGCCTATCAGTCCATACACCAAAAGTTCAGGAAAAGTGGGAACTATAAGGTAAGAAAGTTCCCTCAGCCCCTGCAATCACCTTGCCAAAATAGGGCTGCATACAGCAGAGGTAAAGTCCTTGAAAAAAAAAAAAACCTATTTCTTTCATAAAGGCTTTGGTTCAACTCCTTCTGTGCTGACTCCCCAGTGCTACTTGAGTAGGAGGGTAGTGCAACACAGGATGGAGCCGCGTAGAAAGTTCATGGAAACATTATTCTTAGAGATTTCAACATTTTACCAGATGGCCACATCTGCCCCAACCTAGTGCTGTAAACAGTTCCCCATCAAAGAGGGAGTTGGACCAGTGATCCTGAGGATTTCCCTCCATCAACACTGATCCAACTCTCCTCACAAAATTAACACACAGCATGCAGAATATTTGCCAAATGCATATCAATATTTATCCAGAGAAATTTAGCTCAGGAAGGATTGTTATTTCCTGCTTTGCTACAAGCCCTTAGCTTATCACTGAGGAAGTCAGAACTACAGCTCTGAAAGGAAACACGGAGGCACCCTATGGGGGGAAAGGGGCCTTTCCATACACATTGTGTTTTCACTTGGCTGAGGAAATTCAGAAATCTTTATGAGCTGAAAACGAACGTTTGTGTGTGGCAGTTTTATGGGAATGTAAGGTGGTGATTATATGAGTTGTTTCCTTAGGTGCAGGCCATACAGTCTGGGGCACTGTGCATGGCTGGTGGGCACAGCCTGACCCCTGCACTCAGTAAAGACAGTTAGTTCTCAAGGGGAGTGTTATACCAGCAAAGAGACAGTCAGGCAGACTGTTTTGTAGCTGACTGGAATAAATACATGTGCCCTCTACATATTTCTTGAATAAATCTCAGTGATCTTTATGCCTATCACCTTTTTTTTTCAATGAGTTTACATGCACTAGCACATGATTTCTTTCTTATGATATTCTATAGCTGTGCAGACAAGTTACAGTGAAGAAAATTTAGGGATGAAATTACTGTTTCTCTAGTCATTAATACTTTTAAGATACTTGGGAACAGCTGACCATGAACACCATGGATAGGACCCTAGAATAAAGGACAGAGGAATCCTGCTACCACAACATAGCCACTGCATCCATCTGTTGCACTGCCAGAGCAGTGGCTTCATACAGTTTATTTGTCTGCAAGACCATCTAAGAAGTCAGCAATTTTTTCCTGTTTTTAAATTTTCACATTGCTTTATCCCTTCAGCAATAATCACTGGCCTTGGCCTCCATATCTAGAACACATTCTGATCTACCACAAGGTATTTTGCCACCTCTGCCACTCCCCACCCACACCTGGAACAGGGCTTTGTGCCCACTGCACAGGCAGCCCTGGAGGCAGAACAGCAGTGGGGTCACACATCCTGTTGGCTGATCCTCTCCTGCTACTGAACACAAACCTCTCCCACTCATTTGGTGCAGCGTGCAATTGTGAAACGCAAAGGAATTTATTGCTCTTGTTTTTCAGTTTAATACTGGTTTACCATTGAAGACACTGTTCATTTGCTGGGGTCCCTATTGCCTTTTATGCTCCTACGCAGCAGTGGAAGACGTGATGTTCATTCCAGCGAAATACCGCATGGTACGTCTGTGCCGCCCGAAGGAATCCAGACAATGATATTCTCCTTACTCTCCTCTCTCTGTTCCTATGGAATGATGCCAATTTACTCACAACTGGGTTTACTTGTTAAAACACATATATATAAAGTAGATCTTTTCCTCAAAGCATTCTGTTCATCTACCACTTTTAAGGCAAAGCAGTTAAGCACAGTGATATAACAAGCAGTGCATCACTGCTTTGATCAAGCAGAAATTTGGGAAGTCAGGGGGTTTTTTTCTTCAGCAGTCAATTAGGGGTCTGTAGCCTTTTCTGCTTCATGGTGTGTAGGAGCTTTTTGTGTCCTTCCCAAAGTCAAGTACCAGCTCAAAATTTTCAGTTTTGAAAAGATTGATTGTCTCATTCATATTTCTAATACTTCTCCATCCTCAAGGAAGCTGTAATTGATCTCTCCTAAGGTTATGCTGCCTCCTCTTTCCCCTTTATTCTATGAGTCTTGGCTCCAAAACCACCTCTGGGTGGTAATATCATGCGAAACCTTTCAACTTTCATTCAGTCCCCAAGAAACAGCCCAGTTTCAGGTCACCAAATTCATTACTGTATTCAATATCCCACATAAAATGCATTAGCAACATCAGCCCACTTATTCATTACAAGGTGTCCATGGCACAGCCTTCACTCCTCCTAAGTGTTTGTATCCACTCTCAACTGAAATATCCCTGTTTCAAGCAATAACGATCTAAATTCTTTCACCTGGAGACTATAATTTCTGGAGCAAGGACTTCCAACCAACCAACTTGCTTTTACTTCTCATCTTTCTGGGGGTAGCACAGTACGACCATTGGAGACAGGCATTTTTTTGGTAAAGGGAAACTGAACCTAGGCTGAAATCAGCCAATTGTCTCCTCAGTGCATTTTGTTATTAATAAATATTGTGTCTCACGACAGATTCCTGCCCTTGTTGCCAAGGCTGCGCCAACGGTGGATGCCTTTGTATATGCCCTGGGAAATGAGAACTACAGAGGAGGAATATGGCAGTTCCTCACAGGACAGAAGATTGAGAAACCAGAGGTTGATAACAAAACTAAATAACCCATTATGGCATTAAGCAAAATTATTGCAGGTACATCAGTGAAAGCAAAATGCTAGAGAAAACTGTGTGCATTCTCTGATATGTATGTGCAAAGGTGGTTCCACATTGGAAAGGCTGTGTATTGGCTACAAACAATGAAGCACAAAAAGAAAGCCCTCCAGATAACTGTCCAAACCATCAGGAGCTGCTTGTCAAACAAGCTGCCTTAAATCTGTGTTGATTGTCATCAGTCTCATTTTATATGTCACTGCAAATAAACTATGTGCTGGAAAGCATTTTTTTTCTCCTGATAAAAGCTAACGTAAAAGCTCAGTAAATTAACTGAAGCAGGATATTCATTTATCCAGTGAGGCCTCATCAGATCAATCTGTGCAGTTTGTCCATATGGTAATGTCTGGATTACTAAAAGATTAAACCAGTATCCAGTATTACACCACATGTCTGTATAAATACCTTGTTCATCTGAACAACTCATTTTCAATGCCTTCAAAATGGGAGTTCCCAAATTTCCATCATGAATCGGATATCCTACTTCCATAAAAACATTTTAGCAGGCATGTTACCCCAGTAAGGAATATTAGCTTGGCTCCTATTCAAGTGAATCACTGTGTGACATTCAGCTTTATCACACACTAAACTGCATCAGATTTTGCAGCTGCTACTTACTAGGACAATAAAATGCTTATAGTCCATCATAAAAAACATTCATCTTTTTGTTGAACATTGAGCAAAAACTAAAGGGAGGTATGACTCAGTTTCTGTTCTAAAATGTCATAAGGATAAAAATTAACTTCACATCTGCCATTAAATTCCCCTATGATCTACATGAGTGAGAACAATCACTGAATCAGTCATGACTGAAGAGTCTGAGCAATTAAAAAGTCATTTATTTTATAATTAACAGAACTTATATGTATTCTGAAGTATTAGGAATTTTAAAATACATTTTAAACACTTGTATTTGCTCATGTCGCTCATACTGCCTATGGGATGAAAAACTGTCAGTTGATGTTGCCTGTTACTACAAGATGTGCCTCAGAATGACCCATTTGTTAAAAAATATGTGCGCGACACAGATTATGAGAGATTGTATGTAAAAAGCCAAACCTAATTGATACTTACAGGAATCATATGGTCCATTTCCAAGCACTGACAGTGAAATGGCTTTTGAAACCAACCAAAGAAAAGGCTGATCTGTCCCTTTGATGCCTTCCAACATATTAGAAGGGAAAACAGTTGTTTAAGGGTTACAAAAGGGTAGATGGAACAATCCTCGAAGCTAAACAATCAGTAGGTAGAAGGGACATTCCCCTCATGGCTAGAGATAGGGAATAAATGTCATTTTGACAGAGAAATCCCAGGGATCCCATTCAAAAATGTGCTTTGAGACTTTGCAAGGCTCAATCTGGTCACAAACTACCTGACAGAGCACTGAATAATGCCATGACAAAATTATTCAAAATAATGACATCTAAAGCTGACAGGTAAGACTTACATCTTAGGTACACATAATATTACACGAGCAGATGACAAAATGTTTGCACTGGTAAATGCAAAATAATGTGTATGGGCACAAAATTACCTTTAAGTATGTACCTACAGTGACAGGCTCTGAATATGTAATTATCTCTTTCTCAGGAAAGAGACCTGGGTAGGTCTTGCAATCATTGGTTCACTTGTCAGGGGGGTCTCACTGACAAATCCCAGCAGAATGCTAAAAAACACTAAAAAAGGAATAGGTAACAAAAGAGGACACATAGTCACACCATTTGAAACCCACTTATTCAGACTTATTGAATAGGGTGCATAGTTTGGGTCATTCCAAGTCACAGAGGATATAGATAAACTAGAAAAGGGTCACAGTGATGATCAAACACAGGGAGAAGCTTGAATACAGCAGGGATAAAATTAAGGAGAGTGCTGGTTCAGAAGAGGTGACTGATGAGGAAAGCAGAGACAGCCTTATTGAACCAGGGATTCAGGGGGGTGAGGGTGGAATGAAGTTTGCTGCTTCCAATAGCAGGAATGATGGGACATGCAGCAAAATTAATTTGAGATGTGTATTTTCTGAAGTTCATGATTTGAGGAGTGTTCTTCATGTGTCTACTGAAACACATTATGGCTTACATAACAAGACTGTAATAGTGTAATAAATAACAGCTTCAGACATTTGGTTAGGGACTGAGTCCCTTTGGCTTAAAGGGAACATACCTCAGGAACTCAGGCTTCAGCTTTTAGTCAATTTTCAAATTGATTTTTGCCTTGCTCCTACTGTAAACTTTTTATTGTGGGAGTAGAAAGCAGCAGAGCTGTTTCTTTGTTCTGTCGGACAGCTACAAACTAAATGTGCCTCTGCTTAGGTTAGTGTTTTCTTTTTTCATTAATTACTGAAAACTAGTGATGGGTAAAGTTGAGTATTATTACTTAGTAAGTTGATAAGTGCTATTCAAGCCTTGAGACAAATGGGGCTTTCCTGAGCAGCATTCAAAGCTATTCTCTACAGCTGCACTGAACAAATGCAAGGTAACAAGATCACTGAAAACTTTCAGACTGAGGGATGGTCCAAAACTTACTGACATACTTCAAAGAACATGGAACATGTTCATACAGCCCAGTGTATTGCCATAAATTTTGGACCACAGCAGAGGCAGTACAGTGCACTACAGTGACATGAGAACAGGTTGTCTCACCCAAGAGGGGCCTCCCACAGCTCTCTGGAGTGAGACCTCACTTCAGATGGTTCCCTGTGCACTGTGTTGCTCCCCTCTGGTCAGAAAACCCACTTGGTTTCACTCTGCACTTCCAAACCTGAAGATGTACATAAACCCTGCATCATTTCTCCTGTCATTTATTTCTGCCATAAGTATCTTAAACAAATGCTTCTCAGTCAGTCAGGCCCACAGCTGTCCCAGCCTAAGGGCTCCTTCGGACAAGTTACAAAGATTCTTCACTGAGTGAAGAGAGGCAAACAAAGCATTTGAACAAACCAGGTGGACTGTAATACCTCCTCAGATCTAGTTCCTAATGCCTTGGCTGATGACTTCCTCCACCAAAGAGTGGAGGAAATGAGGCTGCTCGCAGCTTACTTATTGGATCATGAATAATCTCACTCTGAAACAAAAAAGAGATGGAAATAAACATGAGAGTTTCCAATAACTGGTCACCAACTTCTAGCTCTTACTGACAACTGGTCACTCTTCTAGCTATAACTAGTTCTCTCCACTACTTTACCCACATTAAGAAGAACTGGCTGATGACCACAAAAAGTGCCTCTACAATTTTGCTGTGTTTTGGGAAAATGTCTGGAAGCAAACTGCAGTGCACATGCTTCCTGTTAATTACACAGTTTATCCTTAGCCTTCGCCACAGTACACTGGCCCAGTACCCCATGGCACTGATAATTGTCCAGATCTTGCCAATGGATATCTGTTACCATCCTGATAACATCTGTCACAACAAGGTCCTGTGTCTTGAGTACTTTAGGCAGAAGCATGCAAAATCCCATCATGTTTTTGCACTCTGGAGAATCCCAGATGGCTGGAAATGGGATTTATATTACCCTAACCAAAGTATAGGACAGGGAGTTATACATGGGCTTCAAGACACTCCCATACAGGTGGTATCCCACCTATTATCCAAAGCAAATGGCATAAGAACAAAAAGAGGAGATTCAGCCTAAGTCAGTACAGCCAATATGAATGTCAGTGTCCTGTCACTAAAGATAAGAGTGACCACAACAACCTGCTCACTTTTAAAAGTAATTAGTGGCACTTCCAGCAACTTCACATTAGCCATTTCAACCCTTTGTTGGGGAGGGTTTGAACCATTGCTCACAATCAAAATAGAAGAGGAAAGTGTGGCTCTCCTTAGGGTTCAATTACTTGATTCAATATCCAACCAGTCTCAACACCCAGTGATCTGCAGTATTATATCCAATATCACTTAACCACCCTACTTTCCCTCTTACAGGCAAAGTAATTCTGCTTGTTTGTGTCAGAGTGAACATTTTGACTCATTGATGAAAAACAGAAACAGAAGGCAATTTTTCCTCTTTACCCCTAGAAACAAAGTGTAATTTCTTCAGATTTTCTTTCAGCAGACAGAAATGCCTCACATCTTAAATAGCATCTCTTGCAGTTCTATTTTCAAGGCTATTAAACACCCACAACTCCAAATGAAGTTATAGCATCCTCAGTAATGCTGCAGATCAAGATCTTGCTGACTCAGTTTTCCCACACAGCTCACACTTACAAACACCCAGCAGTTCAATTAAAGGGAGCTGAGTTTTTCTGCAGTGCACATTCTTCATGTGCTTCATACACATTCTGATGTGTTTTTCCTTGCACCTCCAGTGCAGCTGATGGGGACACTACAAACTGATTTAGCAATAGAGTCAGAGGAAGAATTTTCACTCTTCCCAGTCTATCACCATACCACTTCAAAATGCATTATTGTAAAACAGCAAAGTCAGCTGGTTTTGTCACCACAGAGAAAAAAGAGTATTGCCAAATTCCTAAACATGGCCCTAGATGCTAATGACTGGTTTGGTTCAACAAGCTGGGATACAAAGACTAAAAGTGTAACTTAGGATCCTTATAACATGATGACAGCAAGTGTTAATCACAAGTAGTTCTCCTTCCTGTTATGTCTCACCTTAATTTCTGTTCATGTTTCACCTGTGAGGATGACTAAGTAGAGACTCACACCTCAGCCTGTGATATTGAGAGTTTGCATGTTGGAGTAAAACTGCAAAAATATTTAGCACCATCTGCCTATTTATATATATTCACACTAGGATCACAATCAGTGGTCTGTATGAGGTATCCTAGACAGCCTAATACAGTAAATATTCAGAAGGTATTTTGTTTGGAAACAGTCATTTCACTTTCTGCAGAGAAAAAAAAAGAGGATGGATCTGGTGCACCAACATTATGTAAAATAATAAGAATTTTCAAATGGTAAACACACATGCCCACATACCAATCTTAGGTGTTCTTTTGGAGTTTACTAATATAAAGTAATCATTTGTGCATCATTAAAAGAGAACAGGATCCAATAACAGCAACAGAAAGCACAAAAATTCTAAGATCTCAATGATATGCAAGTCTGAATGATTATTAATACAACTGAAATTGTACATGCAAGACTTAAGAATTATTTTTTTTAACACTTTGAGACCCTTGGATTTCCACAGACTGTAATTTATTCCAGTGTTAGCCATGTATGAAATTTTTCAAAGCAGGTTTTGTTCAGAACAGAACACCAGATCATAGAACTGCCAGAAGAGGAGAGCTAGTGCTCTGTAAAGGTGCTGTGCTGGGCTACAGATTTTCCTTCTTTCAGAAGCAGCAGGAGGCAAGCACAGTGGAATACAATTAAGATTATGCACCTAAATGTTTATTTAATGTTGAGAAGTATTGCAGATGCAAATTCACATACCATACAAAGGAATCTAAGTTTAATTAACCCAGGTTTCAAATTAATGTAGACTAATTAAACACTGTTCAGAAACATGATTCAGAGGACAATACTTTTTTTCATTCAGTCTCTAATGGTAAAAAATGTGCTTGCTTTAATAAAAATTTGTTCTTGTGAATGGGTAAAGTAATTGTGCAGTTATAAAACAAGGTCTGATATCTTTACACAGTGCTATCAAAAGTCAAGTTTTAAAAATAATTTTTTTTAACTGGTAGTAGAAGAATGTGACTCTAGGAAGACAAACATTTGTGGCCTACAAACACATATGCCTTATTTTTAAAGGAAGGACTGAAACGGTGACAGCAATAGTTCATTTACATATGCACCAGGCTGGATGGGGCTCTGAGCAGCCTGGTCTAGTGAAAGGTGTCTCTGCCCATAGCAGGGGGATTTGAACTAAATGATCTTTAAGGTCCCTTCAAAACCAAACCAAGCCATTCTATGATTCTATGATATGAAAATCAGCAAAGAAAATTATATAATCAGAAGCAGAGAGCAAACTTTCAAGTCCTACAGCAAGAGTGCTAATTTTTCAATATGCTTTAGATCTTGACAGTGAAAACAAACTGTATATTGACAGGCAACACTTGGAGGCTCTAATTGCTGGAGAAGCCAGTCTAATTTCCTTGGTGAACAGTGAGATAGATTTTTTCGCTCATGGTGTTCAACAATTTGTGCCCACTGGCTGAGATTTGTTCCACTGAACTATACAGGGAGATGCTACGGCAGCATTCTTGATTTCTTTATCAGTGAGCTGACCCATCATTCAAATAAAAGCAGTTTTGCAAGTAAATTATATCACATTAGATGAGAGATCATTGTGCTCAAAAGCAACTGTAGAAGCAGAAGCTTAAGGACGCTATTAACTACAGATAGGGTAGGGAAAATACCATTGAACAAATAGAGGGAAAGCAAAACCAATGTTTTGACGGCAATATTTGCCACCTCTTTCACTACTGAACCAGAGTCATTTCAAACTTCAAAGCTGACTCGCACTCCACTGTTATGCTTCTGGCTCAGCAACTCACTGAGTGGCAGCATCTCCTAGATAAGACATAGAATGGCACCTCTGATGTATGGATCAAATGCTCTATTTCCCAGAGGAGTTTGAAGCCTTTCCTTCACTAGGAAGGTTTCAACTTTCTTGAAATAGACAACAAGCAAAAATCTTAATGAAGGCAAGACAGTGGGCTGATTGAGTTAGCCCTTTATCTACAAGGAGACTACATATTGAGTTACCTGGCATGGCTATGCAATATATCAGCTCCTGGAGGATAGTCCCCAAGCCTGAGTCTGGTCCCCAAGCTCTCCCTAAAAGTGGAATCCACACAGAACGTAAGGAAAATCATCTCAGACTATAAATCTGAAAAAATGTTTCGTTTTTTTTATTTTATATCCTACCCACTTGGCTTTTGTCACCACACTGAGTCACTTCCCCACAGCCTATTTTCAGCAAAGATTCAAAGCCCGGGACTAGGCAACTCAGAATCATTGAATCTAAGTTGAAAAATACCTAACCATCAACCCAGCACTGCCAAGTCCACCACTAAACCATGTCCCTAAGTGCCAAATCTACACATCTTTAAAATAACTCCAGGGTTGGTAACTCTACCACTTCCCTGGGTAGCCTGTTCCAATGCTTGACGTTTTGGTGAAGAAATTTCTCCTAATGTTCAGTCTAAAGCCCCTCTGGTTCAACTTGAGTCCATGTCCTCTTATCTTATCACTTGTTACTTGGGAGAAGAAAGCAATGCCTTTCTTGTAGTGAGGGGTCCAACACTGAACACAGTACTCAAGGTGCAGCCTCATCAGTGCCTCACCAGTGCCAATACTGGCAGATTTTAAAATACAGGTCATAGGCAGATATGGGGACATTTTTAAGCCAGAAACTTTTTCTTGATCAACTTTTTGGTTTTGACTTTCCATCCTATAGTCACATATTTAGGCAACATAAAAATGTGGGAGGTAGTAACTAAGAGATAGATGAGTTATCATTACAGGATGACCTGAGTCATCAGGGAAAATAGCTGTAACCTGACAAAATGTATTTTGGTAAGATCAAGTGTTTGAGCTCCAAGAATGGCAGTTGCTTATATTTATATAAGGGAAGACTTTGCTTTGAAAAACAGAGCTCAGAAAAGGATTTAGGGGTCATTATAGATAATCTTCTCAATGTAAGCTGTCTGGGTAATGCTGTTGCAAAAAGGACTAATGAGATTCTTGAATATGGGTGAGGGAGAATAACATGAAGCAGAAATAATGAAGGATTTCAGCATCGCTTGGTAGCAGTGCCAGGACCCTTACTAGGTTAGTGAATCCTGTCCTGGTGTCCGCATTTTAAAGAGGATTTGAAGACATTGGACAGAGTTCAAGTGAGTGTCACAAATGAATTCTCTGGCTTTAACAAAAAAGCCCATGCCTTCTGACGTGATGGGTAAGAAGTTCAACATATTCAGCTCACTGAAGAGAAAGCATAGACATACCTTCATCCCACTGTGAAGGTAATTGCTCTTGGGAAAGATATACATGAGGAGCATTCCAATCTGCCTGACTGAGATCCAATGAATAAAAGCTGAATTTTAAAAAATTCAGTCTTGAAATAAGGGAAAATTTCACAGCAGCAAAGTAATGAAAGACAGAAACAGTTTATCAGGGGAACTAGTGAAACCACTATCACTTGAAACCTTTTAGACAAAGACAGATAGCTCTGAAGATACCCTTTTACCCTAGTTTCAGGCCAGATGATTGTGATTGTCCTTCTTAGCTTGGTAAGCTGTGAAACCGTAGTTCCCCTATGCATCCTTTATTTCTTCAGCCCTTGGTGAAACAGGACTGCCTACACTGTAATCAATGCTTGCAATGCTTCCGTGATGGCTCAAGTGAGCTACAGAGGTTACGACTGTCAAGGACGCAGAGTTCAGAGTTACAATTGTGGGGCCATGTTGGCCTCATGCTCAGGGAGAAGGGGTGACAGGGGGAAAGTGTTCCTGACTGTGACATGCATGAGATTAAAACCAGAGAGAGGCATCTGGTGGATGAACTGTTGCTTTTTCTATCAGGAAAACAATCTCTTTTTCTCTACATCTTGTTTTTTCTAACAGAGGCATCTACATTGCAGCTCCAAAACCAGCTATGTGGAGCAATAGGCATCCCACAGGAACTTTAAACAAATTAGCCTGTCATACACAGGAGGTGAGACTAAATGACCTTACAGTCCCTGAAGTTGCTTCTTTTTCTTGTATTACCCCAAATATGCTTTTTGTCTTCCCTTCTCAGGTCACTGGACAGAAGCATAAAAAGAGAGAAGCAAAAATACTCACTTGGAATTATCTTTTAACCTGGTGTCCCCTTCCAGTAACTGAGTAAATGCAGTGACTTCCAGGCTACATGAAGGTAAGCAAGATGAAACCCTGTCAGTTGAGCAAAACTGCTCATCTGTGAACCCCAGCTTCCTCCTACCCTCATGTCCTCTTCTAACACAGGCAGTCAGCCCTGACAATCAGTTAAGATTTTGATAGCAGGTGTAAAATTTTGTTCTGGGGTAGCAGTAGAGAGTCATTAACCCTTGTGAAGCTAAGAAAGCTTTCATTTACATTAGGGCCAAAACTGTTTTGACACGTTCCGCTGCTTTCTCCAAACTGACCCACAGAGCAGTTGGAAAGTGGAGCATATCAGAGACACAGTCAGATCTGATCCCAATGTATTTGCTGAAGGAATTCACACTAACCAACTGCACTGGTCTAAAAATGTAGGTGTTTTATGGTCCCTCCCTTTGTTTATTCAGAGGTAGGGTCCTCCAAGGGAAACTGCTCACTGGAGGGCACTGCAGACAGACAGACACACTCTGCTCTCCACATCTGTCTATCCCACAGCAGGTATCAGCACCTCCGGCACTATCACCTAAAGATATTTGAAACTGAAGGTATATAGCAACCATAAATGCAACACATGAAGCAGCAAAGAGTTTAGACCAGAAACATCAGTGGAAAAAAACAAGGTTCTTGACTCCAGAGAAAACCCACTCAGCAGCTGAAATTAGAAATATTAATCCCATGGCACTGCCCATAATTAAAGGCTTCATCTACCACCAAACAGCTGTGTAACTACTGCTGGCTGAACCTCAGTGCTTTGAAATGGGATTAGGAGGCAATGAAAAGAAAAGCAAGCATTGCAAGCATTGGTAAGACAAGCAATACCTTTGTGTGTCTTTTATTACATGGACCAAATAATAAAATCAGTGTCATTTTGCAGTTACTCTTTCTGTCAATTCATTACCAACAGAATTGAGAGTAATACAAACAAAACAAAGGAATTCAGGACTACAAGCATGTCAGTATCCTATTACGCAGCAGTCTATGCTTACATTGAGCCTTTATTAACTTCTTTTTGCTGTAACACTTCAGAGACCTGAGCTTGCCATTTGTGCTGGTTTAGAGTTATTTTTCTTTATAGTAGGTGGCAAAGAGCAATGTTTTGGATTCAAGTGTTGATAATACAAGTATGTTTTCTTTATTGCTGATCAGCACTTACACAGAGTCAAGGCCTTTTCTGCTCCTCATCCCACTCCACCAGCGAGAAGGATGTGGGTGCACAAGGAGTTGGGAGGGGACACAGTCAGGACAGCTGACCCCAACTGACTCAAGGGATATTCCACACTATATGGTATCACACTCAACATACAAAGCTGGGGGAAGAAGAAGGAAGAGGGGGACATTCTCTCTCTCAAAATGCAATGGCATTTTTCTTCCAAATACATTACATGTGATAAATAGTTACATGTGATAAAGCTCAGCTTTCCTGAGGATCCCTGAAGACCTGCCTACCCACGGGAAGTGGCAAATGAATTCCTTGTTTTGCTTAGCTTGTGCACGTGGCTTTTGCTTTCCCTATTAAACTGTCTTTGTCTCCACCCACGAGTTTTCTCACTTTTACTCTTCTGATTCTTCCCCCATCCCACTGCGGGGGGGAGTGAGTGAGCAGCTGTGTGGGGCTTAGTTGCCAGCTGGGGTTACACCAGGACACCACTGAAATCTATTCCATTGAATTACCACCACAGGAGAATACAATGCCTCAGACAGGATATGTAAATAATTATCCAAAGAGGTGGTGTTCTCTCCTTGGGTGTCTTTAAATGGTGCGTGTTGTTCTTCTGGTTGAAGAGTATTTGTAGGTAGGGACAAATGACAGGACAGCAACAAGAAAGAGTTATCCTGTGAGAAAGGTGCCATATGGTACACAAATCCAATTAAGAGGGTTTAATTGTTATTTAAAAGCCTACAGACAAGCAGGAATAAAAGGGAGCCCAGTTCATACAGTCTCAGTATGCTGATTTTGCTTACATTTCTGTCACAGTCAGAACACAAGATCCATCCCTCCTCCTGCTGGTAGCCTTTAAATATGACTGAAAGAGTGTGGAACAACCCCCAGTTACTCTAAGCAAACACCAGTAAGCCAGTACTGTGCATTGTATCTCCAGAGTCACCAGGCTCCTGCAGTGCTTGGGTGCTAGCAGGTAGTCCTTTCTCAGCTGCACTGACAATTTCACTCAGAGAAGCTGGTTCATCTGTAATGCAGATGGAATTTTCATGGTTTAAAATTTTTTTGTCTCTCTTTTCAGAAGTAACCCACACTCCCGACAGAGCCGTAAGGCTGGGCTGCAAACAGCATTATTTGTCATTAGCCTATTTCTTCTTTTCTTTCTTTTTTTCTCTCCAGATGATTGAAAAGAAATGAACTGGGAGGTCTTTTCAGGCAAGGTGACTGTACTGTGACCAAGGGGTCACACTGGAGCTGCAATCTGCATTGGTTCCTCACATCCCGGGCTGGCTTTCTGGTCACTCTCCTGGTGGGAGTCACAGAGATGAGTAGCTGGCTAAGTACTGCCTTCAGCAATCAAAAATAATGGCACAGAGCTGGCTGGCCAAACTTCAGGCAGTGCAAAACACACCGACCTCTGAAAATGTACCCTGGCTGCTCCATCAAGGGTATAACTGAAGTGTCTAGTTTGACTTTATTAAATTGGTGTATGGAAATAGTACATAGTTTAGAATCACAGGCTTTGGTTAAAGCTATGATTGCAAAGTTTTAAGCACGTCAGAGGCTCAATTAAAAAAATTAAATCCACAAAATTTAATCCATCTTTACCTTTTTGCTTCAATGTGACTCTCGTTAACTCCCTAAAATTAGATTTTTAATCTCAGATTGGCACCCCGTTCTCTGCCACTCAAGTCACACAGTGAGAAGATTATGGCCACTTATGTAGTATCTATTTTTCTATAATCCTTTTAGCACCATAAATGCTAAATATAGCATCCAGTTTAAATTAGCTTTAACCTCAAGTTGACTCCAGTTAACCATGCAGGAACAGTCAGTTAAAAAAAACCAAACAAACAAACAACAAACCAACAAACCACACCCCAAAGCAAGGTAGAAATATTCCCACACTTTTTAAGAAATACATATTAAGCTGTTCAATGCATGTTAACAGATGACCTCAGCAGTGGTGAATTGTCAAAAGCTTTTTTGGAAACCTGGGACTTGTGAGCCATTAGGCTGCCATACACAGGTAGATTGGTTACAGTACTCACCCTTACAAACAGCCATCCCAAAAAGCTCAAGAAATTGGGGCTGTTCATACAGCTCCTTTATTCTGGCTATATTTGCAAATTATTAACATTGAACATTGAAGCATTTCTGCAAATCAACCTCCCACTACTTTTTCCAGGACAATACTTCTTAATCCTCATGAGACCTTCACAAGAAAAACTGATATATCCCCTAACTAGGGGAGGACCACCACGAGATCATTGTAGATCAGTAGCGAGAAGAGATAAAACAGGCTCAAAACCTAGAACAGAAATTACTTCAGTACAACGACTGCAGGGAATCCTGCCTTTTCCTTGGCAATTGCTTCAGGAAAAAATATGTCCTCAGCATCAAAAGCAGGGGTTTCAGGGGGTCTCCCATACTCAGACAGGGATACCCATGCCAGCTCCTGCTGACTGCAGCCAGCTTTACGGCTGGGTGCACCCAGGCTGCCCAGGCTAGGGATCACTCCATGATTTTAACTTGGACATTTATAGGTTACATACTTACTCATTAACCTATATGTTCTATTTCTGACTCTACAACAGCACTTATTCTGGACCAACTCTGTTTCTTCCTCAGCCAGTTTGCCTGACAAGGGTAACAGTAAATCAATCACAATAACCAGATCGTTCTGAAGTAAACAACCATCAGGTGCAACACCCCTAAAGTTACAGGTTCATCTCAAAACTTAGTACTAGATTTAATGAGGCTGCGAGTTTCTCCATGTCTTGCCCTTTTCAACCACCACAGAGAGAGAGACGGGAAACCCACCCTCAGCAAGTCTGGCATTTTTTCATACTCCAGGGACAGAATGACTGCCAAATCCTACCCTGGCATGGGAAATGTCATAGAAATGCAAATTAAAATATATCTGATTGTGTCTGCCTGTCCATTTTGCTTCAGCTTGTTAGGAACAATTAAACAGATGCCTAAAGCTGAGCAGTAAAATGAGTACCCAGGAGTTCTTCCCACAATTTTCCTCCTTCATTTGGAGGACTGCCATACACACAGATTGAGATATTCTCAAATGTTCATTACTGAGGTGCACTCGTCTGTTAAATACAGATTAGAAGAAAAGGATAGATAGAGCTGGTCAAAGGAGAAATAATGAATCAGAAAATGTTCTTGTGTACTACCATGGCCACTACTGAAACATTTGATGAGCTTCTGTTTAAAAAGCTATGAAATCCCAGTAAAATAAACAAACACACTGACAAAATGGAATTGAGGTTCTACATCAAAAGCAGATCCAAACTGGCTGTAAGCAGGAACTCCAAAGCCCATGGCACCCTCATGCTGCTCCCAGAATGTTTTTCCTTAAGAAGAATCAAATTTCTTTTATTTTCTGGAAAAGTTGTATAGTGGAAGAATAAAAATGTTTTCAACTATGCCTGGCTACAAAACCAAGTAGCAATAAGATAGTAACCAATATAGGACATATCTGGAGGAAATATTTTGAGTCTCAGACTGAGCATCTCAAGGAGCCCAGCAGGAGTGCCACTGCCTGAGGGGCACTTGGTCTCACTGAGACATGAGGGGAGAAGCAGCACCATAGAGAGGAAGGGGGATACAAAGACAAAAGATAGACACAGTGGTAGAATCACATATTTAGAGGAGAAATTTCTTCCTATTTTTTAACTATATTATATTTGCAAACCTATTCAACTCCTGACTAGCAACCTCTTTCACTCGGACCAAATCCCCGACAGGTGGACAAACATCCCAAGTAGGTTACACACTCAAGAAAAAGGAGTCACCTGGCTTTCATAAACTAGGCCCTTTGGAATAAAGTCTGTTTACTTTTATTCTGCAGAATTTCTAAAACTTGCTCACTGATACTGTTAAAGTGATTAGCAAATCACTGTTAAAGTGATTAGCAAATTAAGCAATTTTCTAAGCTCTCGTTTCCTCCTGAAATACAGGTTAGTTAAATCTTCTTAGGCTCTGCAATGATACCACAGGTACTACAGGACACAGTTAGAGTATGAAATAACACGTCACTCCAGATGAAGGGGTCTGTAAAAGTTTTACTTTCCTCTTTATTTATTATTAAAAACAAACAAACAAAACTCAGACTTCATCATATAACATGAGAAAGCCAAATCTTTGAAATTGGAAGAAAGAGATTAATGTTATTATATAACTATAATAGTGAAGAGTCAGTATGTCTTACCCATGTGTTCCTGGTTACAATAATACATCCACCAACTATGTGACAGTGACAGGAATCACTTGCTGTAGCAAGTGAGTCAGAGAGGTGATGTGCTCCAGAGAGGGGTTGTAATGACTGAAGCACAGCAATGACATCCCATAAGTATGTCCATGTCTATACCGGGGAAGCCCTCAAGCTGTGTCAGTATAATGGCACACACCATGTGAGCCATGCTGGCTCTGCACTGTACTTCCCTGATATTGCAGCCTCTGAGGAAAACAACTCGTTAATAGTTTATCACAGTTCACTACCTACCTGCACAAGCATTTATGGGGAACACAGAAATAGCTAACACTGGCCAAAATTGGTGTGCAAATGAAAACTCTTCTCCTTCCCAACTCAAATTCTCTTTATTTGGTCCTGTTTTACCATCAACAGAGAACACCAAAATGGCAAATTTCCACCATAGGGGAAAAACAGATGGTCTTACGCCAAGTCACCACATCCTTTGCCCGCAGCCAGAAAAGCTGGTGGACACCTGAGGTTGCCCTATGACACTTCCCATCACTGTAGCAGCCTTAGTGGGCCCCAAGGAAACCTCAAACAACCCTTTTTTTCTTAACTAGGTTTTTTCCTATCATTAAAAAAAATTTTTTTTCAAAAAATGGGAGCGTATTGAGAAAAATATTTCTTAATTACTGCACTAGAATTTTAGGCTTAGCCAATGTCCCAGCTCTTCCTAATGTGCTCAGTAATGCAAGTCCCCTGATGACAGCACTGGATTTTTTTTTTTCCTCTTTCTTTTTTACCATGGAATGAGCTTCTGCGAGGGGCTGCTGGGTCCCACTGGTGGCTCACAGCCTCACTCCACACTGCCTTTTCCAGAGGCCTGAGGAGGCCCATTCGCACTGTGCCCAGTCACAAAATGCATAAATAACCTTGCACACAACTTATCCAAATTAATCACATTGAACCCCATCTACTACCCCAAAGAGTTGCTGCAGGAAGGATCAGCGGCAGGAGAAAACACAGCAGAGGCAGAAGGATGTGTGGCCATTTGATCTGCTCAGCCTATGACAACGTCACAGTTGGCAATAAAAAAAAAAAAAAAAAATCACTGGGCATCTCTTGGTTTTGCTTTTTCTGAAAAGTCAACATTCCTGCCATGTTATTTCTCTCTTGTTACAGAAGGAGAGTCACAGAGCCTGCAACCTCTGTTCATCCAGCGTGCACAGAGCACTCTAGGGTGCATATTCAGATGTAACTTGCCAAAGGTGTTAGCAAGCCCTTACCCACAGCCCATCAGGACAGGTTTACAACACCTAATGAAAGGATTTGGGACTAGTATCAACAATGCCCAGTAGAGAGACATTTATCCCAAGGACTACAGGGCATCTGATGCCCTTGCCACTGTTTGTGACTGTCACTGTTTATTTAGCACAACTGTCCGAGCAGCATTGGCCAAGTGTGCCAAAAGAAAAGCTCTTCTCTCCTACCATGGCACCCCTGGAAGGGAAAGGCATTGACAGTTTCTCTTGCTGTTAGTTTACCAGGCTGTCTCTCCCTCCAGAAGCACACTCATCTAGGGACAGGAGCCAAATACAGGGAGTTGTACCCACTTAGCTATTCCCAACTCGAGAGTACCTTCCTTCACCAGGAGCGAGCACCATCCTCTCAGTCCTGGAGATATGGTAGATCTCCGAGAGACCTCTCTAACCAGGTCTATCATTACTTCCAAGTAATGATAAATTGTTTCTAGTAAGAGCAAAGTGCTGGAGAGAGAATCTCCAAGAGAGTGCTGTATCTCTTGCTGAGAGGATCTGGTGTCCTGAGTATCCACTAGTCCATTTAATACAGTGGCCCGTCTCCATTTACTAAATTGATTTGGCATACGAATGTTTGCACTACTGAGTGTATTTAAACTAATGGCTGCTAAAGCAGCTTATGTGACCTTTTAATCTAGCTTTTCCATAGAGTCATTTGTGGAATGACTGTTTGAAAGGGAAACAGACAAGAAATTGGGGCAAAACTTACGCTGACAGACACTGAAAATGGGATGATGTGGCCACAGCACAGGCAGATTTGTGGCTCATTCAATACCATTAGACTGCTTTCCCCACAGCTGAGCTTTTCTACAGGCCACCTAACTAGAGGTACACGCACACTCCCTGTGAGCAGACCTCAGGCAAGCCCTGAACAGGCTGCACTTTACAAAATTAATTTCATCCTCTGAAGCAGAAAATACACATTCCCCCTTCTCCCCGAGGAAAGGGGAGATGGTGGAGGATGTGACCAGTTGAGAGGAGAGGCCCAGTCAGGTGGCTCATCCCCTGTGTTCTCAAGGGGTTTGACTATCATTAAGCACTATCATTAGGCACAAAGAGCACTGGTCACTGACAGCTTCAAGGGCCTGCTGCAATATACAGAGGCTGGCTCTGTTCATGGATTACCTGATTTATTGAGCAGGTATAATATTCTGCGTCACTGTATGGTGGAAGTCTCTTTGTGCAGTTTCCCCTTAGAGAAAATAACACTGATCTCTTACAAAACACTCAGATGTGTTATCCATCATCAAATATATCTGTATCATAGTATTTTCCTTTTCGAGGTCTTCCATACCTTTTTATGGTAATTAAGTATGCCACATCAAAAACGAAATCAGTGCAAAATCATAGTGATCACCAACATGTCAGACAACTCATGTTGTTTCAGCATATGATGAAAAAAGCTAATCAAAGGACAGCAAGTAGCCTTGCAAAGTAATAATTAGATTTATTTCTCCTGGTTTGTTGCACATGGCCTTCTGATGTGTCCTGCAGGCTCACCTGCCCACCATGCTGCAGAACCGCAGACAACACAGGACCTATGCATCCTGTAACTCCTCCAAAGGCCCTCTTCTAGGCATTGTCCCTGCTGTTCTAAATATGATCAACAGATTGACATAAAGTTCATTTTAAAAATGAGCATTGTCTAAGCCTTCTATTCTGACACTGATATATCCTTATCAACACCGGTACAAATGTTGCTTCAAAATTAGAGACAAAAACCCCAGTCTAAGAGATTCTCCTTTGAGGGGACTGGTGCTGCCTGCCCCATCAAACATCTCCACCTGCACAGGTTCCCCCATAAAGCCAGGGCTGCTCTCACAATCACATATCCCCTGTGACTGTCCCCCTGCACTCACAACAGCCAAATGTCACCATTTGAGACCCCCTGCTTAGAGCAGGGATTTGGTGATCCAAGATATAAATATAGAAAAATGAGACAGGAAAGGATACATAACAGAATTATGATTTCCATCTTTATTTTCCTGAAGAAAACCGTATTCTGTCAGTGTGACTCCAAAGGTGAAGAGTCAGTTCCCATCACCTGTCATAGCAAGAAAAGAAAAAAAATCACCTTTGGATAATCACATCCTGGGGATAATCATGTTAGCTCAGCCTGACAGATGCTGCAGATCTGAGAAGCAGGAGGAGCAGATGCAGTATGATGTGGGAGCCCAGCTCTTCATGAAAGCTGCCTTCACTCCTGGGTGGTTGAAGCCCTGCTCTGGGCAGGGGTCTCTGCTTTTCTGGGCATCCCACTTTCCCACAGCAATGGCAGCAACCTGACTGTTGCTGCAGCATCCAAAACTACAGAAGAAAATGGTACGATCTCCTTAAACCACAAGATCTACCTGGCAGTGGATTTCTGAATGATTATCATATATCTCAGGTTGTCCCTGGACTTTGATCACCCAAGAAGCGTGATAATCTCCAAAATACACGCCTTAAAGTGTCTTTACCAGTAGCAGAAATTACAGTGATGAGCTGTGCTTTCCACACGCTCTTGGATCTGGCATGAATCCCGGGAGCCAACTCATGCCCTCTGCTGGGTCAAGTGCAGAAATTGCGTCTCTCCCTCTGCAATTGCCTGCCCAAAAGTATGACACAAGGTCATCTCCAAAAACACCACATCCAACATTTGCTGACTAGATACTTGCACTCACAGCTGGGAGATGGAAGGTCATTCAGTGCTGTGTCACCTCTGAAAAAATAATATTGCTTGGAAGAAAGCTGCTGAATATAGATCATCAGTCCCAGACTGACGGTACGAAGTGGCAGAAAGCAGAGCACTGAGAAGGGAAAGCCACAGGTCTCTGTGATAACATATCTTCATTTTAAGAAATTTCTTTTATGCTCTCTCAACAGGGGATAGCTGCTATTTCCTTCAGTCTTTGCTGAAGCTTTAGTAAGAGACATGAACTATTTCTGTAGGATTTTGACTTAGTAGTGGACTATAAAACTTCCTGCAGAAATCAGGGTGTCCTCTCTCAGCACCTGTCCACACTGTATAAAAAGGAAGATTGAACGAGTAAGACCAGAACCAAAGGAGTGTTTCAATTCAAAGATGGCACCAGAAGGATGCCTGAAAACACAGAAAATACTCTTTGGAAGAAGGCCAAGAGGTACATCTCAGACTCTAGTTACAAAATAGTTGAAACGCCTAAAGCCCTGGCTGGCCCCTCCATTCAGCAACTTGCCTAAGGAGCCCAGTCAGGGCTCAACTTGTGATTTATTTTAGACTTACAGGACAGAGCTGGCTATAGCAAGTCAGAGGGATGTTCATTATCCGGTCTCGTCAGGCCAATGGCCACTGGCAGCACATCTCACTGCAGCCTAATCGGCTCTAAGCAGCCCAGACAGAGCAGCTGCCATTTGCTTTGTGCTCTTGCATAAATGCTGAGGATTTTACTCTGAAATCTGGATTTAACAAATGGAGAACAAATAAAGATGGCTGATCGTTACACCCAAGCATCTGAGCATACTGCCCTTAATGGACAAGAACTCTGCCAGAAAGAAATTAGTTTCTTATACTTTTAAGATTTATATATTTGTTTGTTGTTCACCAAATCCATCATTTTAACAATATTAATCTCCTACATTGTGACGTGTCTCCACTGACATAATCTCAATGCATTACTGAAGTTACAATAGAAAGAAATAAGGAAAAAAAAAGGACAATGTCACAAGTGAATTAACATTTGACCTATTGATCATAAACCATAGTGTACACATCCTCAGAGAGAAAAAACTTTTGTTGTGATCCTCATGAACTGTTTAGAGAGTACAAAACTAGGACTTCTTTATACAAAACTCCTGTTGAAGCCAATAACTTTAAGATAATTCCTAAGTGAGGAAGAAGTTGCTAAATGTTCTATCAAGCACAAAAATACCAACATTTATCAAGGAATCTATTGCTTTTTATGTCAAAAACACTGTCTTGTACTTCTTAATTCCTTTCAAATAGTTCTACCACTACATACATACCATTACCCTATAAGTCATCTAGTGAAAATATACATTTACTAACAAATTTTCTAAACATAGGCAACTGCCATCAGGGTCTCAGAGGCATGAAGTCAGACAGCTTCTGTGCAAAATTTGGTGTCAGCACACGCCAGCCAAGAACAATACTTGGTAAAGCAGCAAACCAGGGTTTATATTGGTAAGTACTGGAGAATGAAGTTGATATATCGAACACTCCGAGAAGCAGGAGGAAATATTAAATAAGTGTGCTCTGTTAACCTGAAGGTGATTAATTTCTTGGTATGTCCCAGTAACTAAGTTCCTGCTCACTTCAGAAAAGCACATGGTTTTTACATGCAAAAGCTGGCATCAGATCTTTGTGCTAAGGAATGAAAAGGTAGAAGTTTCTCCATAGCTAAACTATGAAAATAAAATGTTTTCCCACCAAAAAAAAAAAAAAAAAAAAAAGACAAAAAAGACATGCAGAAATGCTGTGCTGTCAGTAACAATAAAATACTACCTGGAAAATAGTGAGTTATTGTAGAGGGAACCCCATTCTCTGCCAGACTGCCTCTCCCGTAGCAACTGGCATACGTGCAAAGTGAAATGAAATTCTATTAAATAATGCTTCTCCATCTGCTTACACTCTGCTTCTTCTATGCTCTCTTTTTCCTTTGCGGTTAAAAACGTCCCTAAATGCTACGCAGTAGATAAACGGATGTGGGGCTGAGATGAAAAAGAAAAGGGCTTTTTCCCCAAAAAAAACCCAAACACGCGCTACCTTTGCACCCCCTACCGGGGAAAGAGGCACGAGCAAAGAGCCCAGAGATCTCTCCCCCCATCGCCCAAATGTAACCACCGAGGATCGGTTTTCATCTTAAACAGTTCGCTTCTTTTAATCCCGTGACATCAATTCGATTCTAATCATAATCTTCATTGACTTCAGCTGCAGTCAGTGAAAAGTTTACATGTAGGATTAGTGCATAGTAAGAAAAGCTCGTGGAAATCCCTTATTTATCACATTCTTGGAAGGTAACTCAATTATTTTCTTTTTTTAAGGAAGGAGTACTCTTGTGCTGAGTACCAAGGCCGTTTTAATACCAAAACAACTCTAGTAGCAATATAGCATTAAATAACATGTCAGGAGGACAAACATTTGCTAGTTACTGAAAATCGAGCCTTTGCTATTGACAGACAAAAATGACTGTGGCAGATTTTCTGTAGCAAGGCTGGCAAGCCCTTTTCTGGAACCTTGACTCTCTCTTTTAGGTCAGCAATAGCAGATAACAATATAATGTTTTTATTCTGCTCAGTATTTTTATTGATATAAATAGTGATCCAAGGGAAAATTTTCATGTTACTCAATAGAAACATGTGTTAAAAGGATCCAAGAAAGCTACAAAAGAAGTTAGGTATTTGGTTATACCAGTTTAACGAAGAGAGCAATAGACCCATTTTTGAGAGCATCTCTGCTGTTACATTTACAACCAAAAGGTGGCATCAAATGGCCACAAATCTGCTCCATGTATCTTTAACTGCTGCCTGGCAGAGCCTAACAGGGAAGGGTCCTGGGCATTTCACAAAGCACAGATCTGTCATTTAAGATACTGGGGTAAAATCCCCGGAATTAGAGCACTGTAGTCAACAACTAATTTGTGCTACACTAGCAACAAAAGTGTTTTATTTCTTCCCTCCTGCCTGTTCGTCTTCATTCAACTGGCCCCTGGCACATCTGCCCAGCCTTTTCTGGAAAGCCACTGAAACCACAGGACTTAGAAGGACCCCATGTCCCCTTGTGTGTACAACATGTGCAATAATCTCATGTGCAGCAGTGGAGCAGAATCTCAAAAACTCAGGGGAATTTCAGTGGAACTCGTTCCCATGATCCTTACCACATACTCACATCATCTCCTTTGAAAAGGTCACATTAGAGGAATGGGGCTGAATCCTCAGTTGGTTTGCAGCAATTCTGAAGGCCATGCTGCCACCTTGCCAGGTTTTACTGAGAAAGAAGTCCTCTCAGTCACTGGGCCACAGATGGGAGCCCTACCCAAGTGCAGTGGAAAGATATCCAATACAACACAAACTGAAAGCATCTCTCACATGGTTGAAGTCTCAGGAACAAAAGTGCACACACAGTCACCTGCACACTGACACCAAAGAGAGCCCCAGAGTTTCCTCCGCGTGGTTCCATTGAGCAGGAGCCTCTATTCCCTCCTGCACTGCTCTAGATCTGCACTGTTCCACTCAGTCTCGGGGCTGATAGGCACTCCTGAGTGGTGGGACACCCCAGAGCGGGCACTGCCCTGGCTGCTCCACCAGCTGTCTGTCACGGATGCAGAAGAGCTGTCCCGTGACATAAAAGACTCAAGGTTAGAGGGATGCTGGGAATATCCTGGAAATCTGCTGTTACAGAGTAACCCTCACCCCTGCACTGCACACAAAGTGAACAGAATGTACGAGCAGCACTAAGACAGCCACAGGCACAGGTTGCTTGGCCCCAAGCTGCCCCTCGGTGCAGTGGCAAGATTTCCAAGTGGACTGTAGCAAACAGTAGAGCAGGGAGAGAAGAGCCAGGGTCCTGCTCCCCTTGGTCTGCCACATTTCCACATCAAGTTGCAGTGACACCATCCTCTTTGAAGGAGAGGGCTTTGCTGCCAGAGGGCCAGCCACCAATCAGACAATCCTGCCTAAGAGTATGGAAACACAGGGTGCTCTGCCCAGGAAGAGCTGCTGTCTCATCACAGGCTCTGGCATACTGACAGAAAAAAAACAAAAGAAAATGTTTTTTCTTTACTAAGATAGCTCAAGACGGTTATTTAATTTACCATTTTTAATGAGTTGGTCATTACTCTTTTTTTATTGAAGCCTTGTCTTATTTATTCTGGTGTGCTACCCCAGTCCACTAAAAATAATACATCTGGGAGAAGAAATTGCCTTTTACTAAAAAAAGTACGATTGAAAAAAGAAATAAGTAGGAATCCCAAGTCACTAACGGAAGGATCAACTTCAGGATATTTCAACCGTAATGCAGGATAAGGTGACAAGGTGAATACTGGGACTTCCTTCTTTCTATGATCATTTCCATACAAATCCAAAGAAGACTCTTGCAAGGAAGAATCCAGTTGTTGGAATTATTTTGTATTTACACAGAATAAGTAGCAATTCTCTCAATGAGCTTTGACCTTATCTGAAACTATGTTTGTAGTTTCGCTTGGGATAGAAATAAATAGAAAAAATAATATTTTTTCCTGCTCTTCCTATAAATAATTCAGAGATTTCTGAGTGTTTGGAAGCTTCTTTGTTTTGAAGAGAGGGAAGGGGCTCTAGTGATGGACATCTAAAGAAGAGATCAACTTTGTCAACACCCATGTGGCAGCTCAGACAAGATGAATATATGTATGCAGAATGAAAGCAGAGAAATAAAATTCAGGGTTGGAATAAACCTTACCACTTGGGCTGCCATTCATCTGGATCAGTACAGCCTCCTGACAGTCCACAAATCTGCATTTCCTTTGCCTGGGACTTGGCAGTGGAAGGACAGAGAGAACAGGCTGAGACCATTTCTCAGCGTGATATGAGCTAGACATGGTCGAGTCACATCTGGACCTACAGTGTAAGCATGGTGTGTGGGGGGGGGGGGTGTTATGTGTGAACTCTATTACTGCTGCCTCAGAAAACTTAAGGCAAGGAAAGGTTTGGAGTGAACAGGCAGTGGCAGGTAGCTCTGATCAAGAGCACAGTGATGCTCAGTTTGTAGCACATGAAACTGCTGGAAGATTGAGTGCTCAGAGAGACTGAGGGAAATGCAAACAGAGCCCCCGGAGGGGAACCATTTTTCAGCAGGTCACGAGCAAGCCAATAATGATTTCCACTTCATTTGTATGTGTGCTAAACATACTTGGCATTACTTCAGAGACTGGGGTCAAAAGTTCAATGATTATAGATCTTTGCTAAAGGCATTGTGCTAGAAGATGCAGCTGGATAGCTGCTAGGGGAGGGTCAGAACCAGGTTTGCACTTACCTTTACCCCTGCCCTGTCCTAGTAGGGTTTCCCAGCTGAGATCCATTCTATATGCAGCTGGCACACTGAAAAATAGCCACAAAGCTTATCTTGCATGTTACCTCCGTGCCAGGATGCTTCAAAACACCAAACAGGAAGCAGAGCAATTAGGGCCAGCATTCCTTTTGCATCTCCCAATAGCCTTTCCATGCTGCCAGAGTCGGCAAGAGTCTTTCTTTGCTCCAGACTCTTTTCAGCACGTCCTCCAAAAGCATATCTAAGTACAACAGGTACAAAAATTGAGTGATGCACATACAAGCAAGGGGGAAGGACAGCCGTCTTCACTATCAGCTGCTAGGGAAAGGTAGGTAATTACAGAAGGGCAAATTAGAGCACTCAAAATTGGCCAGTGCCTAACATAGAGAGTGCAAATACTCCCCCTTGCAATAAGTCAGCATACACACTCTTGATCTCTCTACAGTGGTGCCTGCACTGTTGTTGAAGCCCTTGTACATGTTTCAACACCCACTGCTTTCTCAACACACAGGACAGCCTTTTTCCAGGTACAAACACAGTATCTGGTCTTAAGGGTATCCTCAAGGGTCTTAAAATGGGACCTAACTGTCTGCTTAATATCATTTCCCCAGGGGAAGTAGCAGCAGATGGCTGTTCTGAACCCCAGGGCAGCTCTGTGAGCACCATGTGAGCACCTCAGCCCTTGGAGCAGCACAGCAGGGTCAGCAGGCAGCTCCCTCACAATCACTGCCACAGCCTCTCTGGAAATGGAGGATGCTGCACCATTAGCTGCTTCACTGCCAGCATTTCCACAATGCAGCAGCAGCAAAGCCAGTCCCAGCACTAGCTGGTGTGCCTTGAGCCAAGAGGAACACTTCACAAGCCGAGGGTCAGACAGCCAATAACTTAGTTTACTGGAAACACCACCAGCATTTTAACCTCACCCTTTAGGCTTCAGTGGTTCAGTGGACTCACAGTGTCAATATCCCGTGCTCAGAGATACACAGTGGAGTTTCTCCCCCACCTCTAAACAAGTGGTCCTTACACTCACCCTTATGGTCCCAGTAGAACTTGGCTGTTACTGCTTGGGGATGAACTGAAGAGAAGGTGACTTGCAAGCACAAGTTTCTCTGCCTGAAGAACATAACAGAGCTGCAGGGGAAAAAAAGAGGGTCAGGTACACAATCACAATTCTGGGAGTGTGCCTTTGCACCAGCTCTCGATTTCTTCTTGACTCTCTTGCCTTTTTCTGAAACATGCCTGTGTGGCAGAAACTCTCACGACTCACTGAGTTTCAGCACACAGTTTGACTTTCTTTACATTGAACTGGCAGGAAAGGAGGAGATTTCTGTTGGCCCCAGGTGCACTACATTGACTGTGTTTTCCAAGCACGAGTAGCCTCATGGAAAAGAAATCTTCCAGGGAAGCCACAAGTAGACTCAAGGGAAATGGAGGACCAGAGGCTTCCATTAACTCACACAGGGCTTAGCTGAACTGGATTCAGGTAATGAATAGCGGCTGGTGAAGATGTAGGCTCATTTTTCAAGGACTCCTGTGCAACTTCCTTGAACTTAAATAGGAGCTTGCAACGCATGCTCCAAGGGCATAAACCTGATAGACATGCATTGTCAATTTGACTTTTCACGAGGCAGGGAGGGGTAAAGGAAACAAACTCATTTCTTTTTTTAGCAATTCTCTCCTCTCCCCCCTCCCCCTCCTTTTTTTGTAATTAAATTCACCATAATGACCACTGTAATCTAAATCTAATAAGAAGTCTGAGTTTCTGGTTTCCATTGGCAGCCATTTGCACTGCTTAATTTAGGCAACTCACTAAAGCATAGGAACAATACTGCAAGACAACCTTCTTGAGTCAGTGGGTAAGAAGAAAAGCTTACCTAGACAGTATTAAATCACTAAAATTGATTGCACCCTATTGCTTATGCTCCGATTGCAGTGGCAGGAAAAGTATGAGCTGGCTTATTTACACACACACTAGTGAACTCATTCACACACAGCTGATTTCCACCTCGGAGCAGTAAAAATTAATAATAAAAATAATTAAACCTTATCAGCATTTGGAAACCCCGGAGCCCCACTGCCAGATCCTCTGAAAATGCATCAGCCTCCTCATGAGAGACTGGGGCTGGGTTCCTGCAGAGACTGGCTGCCAGAACTACCACGGCGCCTGGTCGTCACACTCCAGCAACAGATTATTCCCTGGTATCGACCCCCCTGCTCTGGGTTAATCCTTTTAATTGTCTCACCACATCTTTTCCCATTAGGCTGATGTAACTTGTTTAAGCATACACAGATTGATTTATGACAGCACTAGGGATGTTAATCAGATGCCTGCTCTCCAGTTAATGCATGCTTAGTGAGAGATGCAGGACAGCAGTCTCCCACATGGGAGCTCTAGCCTTTTGCCTTCAAATCAAAGGCAGCCTCCCAGAGAGAGCAGAATTACAGCACTCTAAGAATAGGTGGCTTCCATGGGCGCTACGGGTAAGGCAAGGTCATTGTATCCTGCTCTCAGTTCTCGAGTGCCATCTTCTTTAAATATAGCAGCAATCAAGGAAATGGAAAATCTCTTTAAAAGTTCACTGTTAGAGGAAATTATTGGACCCCACTGAACTCCTAAAACCTTGTCAGGAGGTAAAGGGTTCCCTTCAAATGCAATCTCATTTGTCTCCAATTAGAGACACTTTCCTTCAGTGTACATTCAACATCCTTTAGCTCACTGCTGTATGTTCCCTGTGTTTCCCTTTTACTCTAGGGATGTGCATGGTGCATAAGCCTGCAGAGAACAGCCTTCTTTTCCACACATGCAGCTTAGGTCATGGCAAGCACAGAATATACAAATGTTCAGATACTATGGAAATAGTTGAAAAATAGAGTTCTCAACAGTACCAATAAAAGTTTGAAAAGTCTTCGGAAAAAAAATAGGACACCCTACAGGTCCAAAGTATTTTCCATTCTATTACCACGTTCACAATTAAATCAACTGGATATATTCAGTAAGAATGAAGTTCATCTGCAGGTGCCACCATCTCACTGCTTAAGAAAACTGAAATTCTGATTCTGAATCTAACCTACATAACCATGCATTCTTTGAGATTACAACAGGGACAACACCAGTCCCATCACATTTTGACAGCAAATCCCATGCATTTTCCCACCAGCAAGAGGGCTCAGAGCAGGAGGTCTCTCAACTGAATCTCCCAGGTAATACTCCTGCTACCCAGCTGCTCCTGCCTTGGTCAGCAAATGAACTTCATCTCCTTAGATTCGCAAATCCCTCAGAGAGCTTTCAGTACAACTTCTAAACACGAAGTTACTGGATGTGCTGACAAATCTGAAGAAGAATTTACATAAAAAATTGCAGAAATGATCTCTTGAACTGAGTTCCAGACCCGTGTCAGACTCTTTGAACACAGCAGAGGGGAAGCTGATTTGAATGCAACCAAGAAAAGAGAAGAGCAAGTAAAAGGTGTAAAAGTGACTTAACTGATGGCAGACCCAGAGGCTTTGGGGAGGACAAACATTCCCACAGCCAAGCAGGGGCACATTTCCAGAACCAAGTAACAATGGAACACCAGCCCTTTCACAGTTTTCTTATCTGACTTCTCCTGCAGCCAGCCCACAGTCAGTGATACCCCTCCATCCGTGCTGTGCAGCTTGGAGCCTGCTCACAGCAGCCTTGCAGCCCCTTAGCAGGGCCAGGGCTGCCCCGGGCAGGGAGCAGCAAACAGCCCCGTGGCACTGGCCAGGCCAGGGCACTGCCCAACATTGCGTGTCACTCCACTGCCAAACCCAGCTCTCGCCCAGCAAGGGTCTCCAGAAGCATCAACCAGCCCCAAGGAAGATTTCCCAAAGCCCTGTATTGGCATAGACATGCTAAGGATGAGACACCAGGAAGGAGAAAGGAAACCAGCAGTAACTCCACGTGCTTCCAGCCCGGGCAGGGAAGCAATAGGAGGTGCCCTGCCCCTGAGAGCCAGTCAGTAGTGCAGTGTAGATGCCCAATGTCAGGTATCTTGTACTTGCAGCACGTTCTTTGAGAACAACCTTCATGCTGAGAGTAACTTCTAATATTTTCAAACAAAGTAAGAAGCAACTGTACAAGCACCTTCAGACGATTCATGAACAAAGATCAAAAAAATTATCTAATGTATTATTAAGTATAGATTACTATTCAACTTTATTCAAAAATACCAAAGGCTGCTTTGATAGATATAAAAGCCCCAGCAGGAGCCACCACCCTTTGTACCTTGCCAAGAAGAGCCCCCAGCTGCCAAGGGCCACATGGTCCATATACTGCTCTGAAGCTGCACTGACAACAGAGATCTCAGCAAATAATACAAGTGACAAAAAGCACCACAGAATCACTACCTTCACTCTTCCACCTCTACCAACAATCTATGCCAAGCCTTCACTCCAACAGCAGCTTCACAGCAACACTAGTCCATCCTGACCCCACCCTCCCCAGCAAGAAAAGACTCAATCTTGTAAGTTCCTGAGGTACCAGCCATGATGCATATCTGATTTCCCTTCCTAAATTTGTATACATACTAATCCTACACACCTACAAGGTGGCTTCAGTCTCCACCCGTTTTATCTATGCTGCAGAAAGCAGCATTTCCTCCCCTTGTTCTCACGTGTTTTCAATGTTTTGAAATGCCACAGCTATTCAATGTGTTAGGGCAGAGTATGAAAGCTACAGAAACATAACTGTTTATGAACTAAAGAATGCAATGAGAAGGGATGGGCAGGACTGGTGATAAACTCTGCTGCAAACAAACCTAACATACAATATAGGCACGTGAGTAAATATCTAAGGCGCTGAGTAATTATCTAGGTTTATCTCTTCCGACTTTCTTAAGTCACATTGAAAAGTACGATCCACTGCAACATTATGTTGTCTTCAGACACTAACACCTATTTTGCCTATTTCATACTTTACTCAGAATTGTCTCCTTTGCAGTAATTTTGTAGAAAGGCATTACAAAATTGTCAGATGCCAAAGCTTTTCTTGGCAGTGAAATTTCACTTAAATAGTGAAGATACAAGCTGACTTATATCCTGTCACTGGGATACGTCATTTACAATATATCCTGCAAACATATATTTAATTATTTGCCAAGATATTTGCCTCCCCATTTGAGTAAAACATTCATATTCAGTTCATTCTGCTTGGGACAATGTTGATAACTTCACAGATTACCAAACCAAAATATCTGACAGGTTTCTTGAAATATCCTTCTTCTGCAACCAGCATGAGGAGAATGTCCAGAATGATGGAAATTTAAACTGTCAGCAAATCAGATTGCCAACCTGATATCCCTTTTAAAGCCACAGAAACTATTTGTGAGTCTGTGGGAGACGTGTTTCCTGCTATCATAATTCTGAGAGGCTGTTAAGCAATGAGGAGCTAATGAGGGAGTTGATTTGGACTAGAGCAATTTCCCAAAAATGAGCAGATATGAGTGGCTAGTGGAGAAGCATGTTAAGACCAAGTAGCATCAAAACATTTCTTCAGCTCTTGTTTCCTGCAAAATTGCATCAGAAATGAGTACATGCACAAACTTAAGGGGTTTTGCAGCAAGGATAGATTCTGTATTTTTACAATTGAAAAGCTGAAAAACATGGTAACCTTAGGAAAAAAAATACATTTTCGTGGTTGGTTGGAGAATATTTTGACAGGCTTCTGCAAAAGAGCAGAGGAAGACATGAGAGGACAAAAATGATGCTAAAGTAGTAGGAAGATAAGCAGTCATTGGGAAGAACAGCATCTTCCCAGGTTTTATAGATGCTTCTTGTATCTCAAAGATGGACACCATTTGTCATCCTCATCTATTCTGGGACTGACATAGCAAATGTTTGAAGGATGTAAAGAAGAGCAAAAGGTGGTTTAAGGTGACACACGCAGTAGACATAGGCTTAGTGGGAACAAAACAGGAAAAAAAATTTTAAACTGAACACCAGGAGACTGCTCAAGCTAAGTATTCTCTAAGAGAGAAAGTGGAAATTCCATTTGCTGAGCTATTTACAACTACGGACATTAATTTATCAGAGGGAATACCCTGTACTTCTAGAGTTGGAAGACATGCCACAATTTAATAGCTCTCTTTAACTGAAGAACTGTCTATTACAACTAACAAGAACATCAACAGTTGCTAGAGCTAACATAAGCTTAGACACAAATCCTTGAATCGCTTTCTCTCTTATTGTTCACATCTATTTTTCTGTCTCTCTCTAAGCATTACTGCCAAAGAATGAAGCAGCATGAAGTACAGGTATAACATCAATTAAAAAAAAAACCTGATCATTTACCATTCCTCAAAAAAAAGGGTTATGACAACCATTTATAAAAAAAGTGGTTTTGCTTACTGAACAAAACTTTTACAGAAATGGATGGGCACATTTTCATGTACAATCCTCATCCCACGTTACACCTGTATCCCACATGAAGTTTTGACAGAGAATTACAACAATTCTGGCCTCTCCAGAAGGCTGTGCCCCATGGCTATTCCCACTACCACTGAAAGCACCCTTGGCTGAAGGGGCTAAGGCTTGCCCAGCCAATTCTGCCAACCAGCCCAGGAGGAACCCACAGCAGGACCAGGGACACCAAGCCCTGCCTCACATACTCCTGCCCAGTGCCATCATATGGCACCACCAGCCATGGGACTTGCCAGCCCCTGCCAGGACTCCCTCTTTCCCCTGCTCTTCAAAGCTCCTTTGCATGCCTTTGTGTGCCCCTGCCTGTACCCATGTTGTCCATCTGTCCTGGCAACAAAGATTTTAGTGCCCGACAGGAAGGGCAGGAACCTCAGCTACTACTGACATAGATGAATATGTTAATGGCCAAGGCAAAAAACCCAGTGTTTTCTCAATAATTCCACTCATGACAATAACTTATTGACTTCCATTTGACATCCCAATCATTTTCTGCACAAAAATGCTTTTGAAATTAAGCTGAAAATGGACTTTATCATCCACCTCCTCCCTTTTCCTCTACCACATTTCTAAATATTATAACATACTTGTCCAACTAGGTGAGCCTTTCCTACGTGACAGAATCAGATTATCAGATCTTTTAATCAGAAAAGAAACACATAATTAGTTTAGTCCTAAGTGCTAAAAATTATTGCCATATCCTTAAGAGGACAAGTCTCTATTGCAGACACTAAGTACTCAGGCTATTAAGAATATTAATATTTTGCAGACTTGTGGAACTCTAAGTCTCTGACTCATCGTGCTTGGACACCTCACAGCAAAAACTTTTTCTCCTGTGGAAGGCTCCTAAGGATGCACAATTAACTTAAGTCCATTCTTGACAGTCGAGTGCATCACAGCAGTTGTTGCTTCTCTCCCTCTTTGTAAAATCACCCTGATACAGCATCAAAAACAACTGTCATTCCAGAGCTCAAGGACTATCAATTCAGCAGGTAGCAGGACAAGCAAGAGCAGGCTGTACACAAGTTATCTGTTTAACTACTCAGATATTTATTTTGATGTTTGGAGAGAAATCCTTCTCATTTTTCAAAACTCCCAATGCAGGTAGGTCTTCCTTTTTAAACTGAGTATTAGAATTGTGATCAACTGGTCATACTTAACCCTCATTTTCCCCTCGCGTTCAATTTAAACTCATATCTTCATCAGACATGTAGGTTTACATGCTCACATAGGTTATATATTTTCAGGGGGACTTTTTCTGAAACCTTGAAGATCCTAAGTATAATTTCCTTTCCTGGGCCCTGGACTTCTTTTGGACTCAATAATAAATTCCTCCTTATTGCTCAACAGTCATCACGAGCTCCTTTTCCTTCATCTACAGCCTCTAGAATAAAGACAATGATAAGAAGTCCTGGTGCAGCCAACTCTGCTCTTTACATAGGCCTAAAATCTTCTCTATCTCCTTGACATTAACGGTGGCTTTTTGAAACCGAATGTTCTGCACTGGAGGACAAATGAAGTACATCACCTCCTCCGCATTCCTACTCTCAAACTAAATAATTGTCACATCTCTCTGGGTTTTGGGATAAAAGCACAAAATTTTAAAAGTCATCTCATCTCACCTTGAAGTCCCTTCCCAAATATAATTATAAATTTCTAAGCCAAATACCAGGGAGACTTTTTTTCTTACTTTAATTTACTGTGAGTCCCTCAACTTGGACCACGTTTGAAGGTACATTTTCTCCCCATTAGTTCTACCTAGTCAAAGAAGCTCACGTAGCAATGACGCATCTCTTGAAGATAAGGGTATCCGCTGATTTGATTTACTAAGGAGGCTAAATTTATTATGCAACATTTTACAAGTATAATTCTGCTTTCTCTTGATGGTAATAAATTCGATATCAACTCCCCTGAGACAAGAGAACCAGTCCTTTTATTATCCAGACATGACCCCCAGAGCCAGATTCCATTTTAGAGACGGGAAATGACCATATCTCTGATTAAAAGGGAAACTTTAATCAAATAAAGTGCCTCATCAAGCGAGAGCCAAGATTCCAATACTCCTGACTGCAGCACAGCAATGATCCAAAGTCATATCTGCCCCCAACCCATTACCACTTACTGCAAACGTGATAGCCATCCCAAACAGGAGATGCATCCTTCAGCAGTTCCATTATCATCTGGGTAGCTGCTCCTCCTTGCTCACAGTCCTATACAGAAATATGTTCTCAGGCAGACCCCAGGGTCTGCTTGAGGAATCAGATAAGGATGGCCTTTGTGATGTTTGGTTTGGGTTTTTTCCCAACTAAATCAACCTCACAGGTGACAAATACCTTGAACCATGCAGCTAAGTGCAGCAGTCATGGCTTTCAGCTCGGGACCCTTCCAATAAGACTCTTCTATTCCTTCTGATACCTTTCTTCTATACCTTGAATTTAGCTTTTGAAGCATTTAGGATAATAGCTTATTCAAGTCCCAGGTCAAGAGCTTTATCCCGATTTTCAGTGGTGTATTTCCATAGTTTTATAGCAGGTATAATAAAGGAGTAACAAATAACGATAGCAATGACAGTATGGATGTCTAGAGATATTATTATTTTAACTGTGTCTTAAGGTTCCACTTCTGTGCAAGCATCATCGGATCTGTATGCCACTCCACGCAGAGATCCATCTTAAAGTCTTTCTGGCCATCTAGATGGTTTTCTTGCAACAGAGCAAGATACAACAACTGACAGATAAATCATCTCCCTTTCAGCTGTGAAAGCCCGGCTACGCAAGCAAATGAAGGTGCCCGAACTCCACATCTACTCAGGAATTGCTCGGCTGAAAGATCCAGTTATTTCATACAGCCTTCTGCAGAGATCCTCCTTGGATCAGCCCACATGTCATTTCTGCTACAGGAATAATGATATGCTGCTTTATGGTACAAGTACCTTCTTAACACCAAAGCCTCTGCACCGAGTGAGGCCCCTTCCTCCGCAGGGCTTCCAGCTGCCACACTGGCCCGGCAAAATGCGGACAGAAACGCAACACCACCGCACTTGGGCATTATTTCCCTGGTGTTTGTCTCAGCGTTAGACACGCTCGCACGCAGGAAGATTATTGCTCTCCTGCTTTCCAGTGAAGCTTCCGTGGTCTCACACACCCCCGAGGAGGGGCAGGGCTCAGCCCAGCCCTGCCTAACCGCGTTCCCGATTAGCCCAAGTCCCCCCGGGCACCCCCGTGCCCTGCCCTGGCCCGGCTGCGCCGTCGCGGGCGGAGCCGCGCCCGGTGTTGGCGGCGAGCCCCGAGCAGCTCCCGGGTGAGACGGCGGCAGCCACCGGCTCCGGGTGCGCAGGGAGGCGCAGGGTGGCCGGGCAGGGGGCGGCTGTTCCAGGCGGCCCCGGCTCGGGGACAGAGGGTCTCTGCAGCTCGCACCGGACAGGGGCTCAGCCGGTAGTCTCCGACCTCCGCCGGCTGGCCGGGCTCTGGACCGCCCGGCGAGGCGGCGGCGGCACAGGGCCGAGAGCTCCCGGGACCGCTGCCCGCAGCACCGGCGGGCGCACGTCGGAGTCAGCCCAGGCCCCGGGGGGAAGCGATGGAGAGAAGGCGCCGGGAGGTTGCAGGAGAGCCGGAGGCGCGTCCAGCGGCCCCCTGACACCCACGGCCATACCCGCCGTCGGGCCTGCGAGAGTTGCCGTCGGGCCCCCGCCTCGGGGGCGGTGCCGCCGCCTCCCCGTCCCCCCAGGCACACCCCCGGGGCGGGAAGGTGCCGGCGGCACCCCCTCCCCGCAGGCCCCCGGCTGTGTCCGGCGCGGTGCAGCGGGGCGGGGCGCGGAGGGCGGGCGGCGGGGGCGGGTGGGGTTTCCGTGCGCGGCGCTTATTAGTGTGGTGATGGAGGACCGGCCCCTCGGAGCCGCCTCGCAGCGGCGGCGCGGGCTGTTGGCGGCCGCCGGGAGGTGAGCGGCGGCGGCGGCGGCTCGGGCGGCGG